>NC_080110.1:3370263-3681184 GCF_950005125.1 Chionomys nivalis
GGTCTCAGCTGTTCCTGAGACTGTAAATGCTGACTATAATAAATATTTACAAAAACAAAAAAAAAATACATTTAAATTTTTCCTTTACCAATCCTAAGAAATTCCTGAATCAAATTAAGATTACCTAAATCAAGCTGCCATAGGTCATCCAGGCGAGCACCACACATTCCACCAAACACATACATCTTAGGACTCCCGGAGTCTTTTTTACAATATATAATAGCAGTGTGGGATTCTCTTGGAGAAGGTACAATGCCTTTCGTGGCTGGAATGCTCCAGCCCACGACACCAGAACCATGCTGTAGTTCCAGCTCATAGAAATCATTTAAATACCTAAGATAGCACAAAAGAGATGAAAACATTCAGATGATATGTATGTTTTATTTCAATTCATAAATATATATTAGCCACACAGTGGCATGTGTCTGTAATCTCAGCACCCAAGAGTTTGAGGCAGGAGGATCATGAGTTCCAGGTCAGTATGAACCAGACATCCTATGTCAAAAAAGAAGAAAAGAAAAAGAAAAGGGGGCCTGAGAGCAGCCAGAAGAGCTTACTGCTCTGGCAGAGGACTAACGCGGGTTCTCAGTGCTGACATCTGGTGGCTACAACCACCTGGAATTCAGTTACAGAGGACCTGATGCCCTTTGCTGTCCTCTGTAGGCATCTGCATACACACTGTGCAATAAACCCATGCAAACACACAGAAGACACACAAACATTTTCAAAAAGAAAAAATGTCCATCATATGCTTATTGTAAAAAATTCACATAATACAGAAAGGCACTAAAGCAAGCAAAACTTCCAGACATTCATTCCACACAGATTTATCACTCTACTGTGTCCAGGGTGAAGACGGAAAACACCTGTCAATACAACGGTGACAGTCTTAAAACACAGCCTTGTCAGGACATGAGGTTCCTCTCCCCTGTATTTTAGTCTGGTCTGTGAATGCTCTGAACAAGGTGCCACGGCTGGCTTGTGAAAGGCCATATTCATACACACACACATATACATATTAGATTCTTACTATAACACTGCTTGTGAAACTCTCAACCACACACTGAAAGGCCACTCCACGGTCTGGGTAGAAAGCTAACCCAGCATGCAGGAAGCCCAAGTTTCAGTCTTTAGCAACAATATATACCAAACATAGCGGCACATCCCTATAATCTCAGCGCTCAGTGTGGCAGGATGATCAGAAGCTCAGTTATTCTTGGCTACATAGTCCACAGTCTGCCAGGGCCATACAAGATCCGGTCTCGAAAGAGCCATCCACAGGCATATGGGGTGACAGCCCCGCTGACTCCGTCCTTCAGCCGCCTCAGCTGACTCCCAGATGTGGGGTGACCGCTCAAGATCTCCCACTGAAGAGTCAGCCATCATTTTGTGCCGTGTGATTTCCTTACTTACAGAGTTTTGAGCACAGTAAAAGTAATTTTGCATCGCTAGTTTACCACACAGCACTAGATAACCAACCATTCTTATGGACAGCGTTTTGGCAAACACCTTGAAGACACTGCTCTCTGGAATAAGAACTGCTTTGCAACTTCCAGCACACTGTAATGTCACAGCAATGTCCTACACACTGTCTTTAATTTAGAAACCATACTTAACTTGTCCTAAACAGCTTCTTTTCTTAAAAAGATTTTTTTAATGAAATGACTTTTGTTTTTTGTAAATCCATGTACATGTGGTATGATGCATGTGTGCACGTATGTATGCACGTGTGAGCAAGGGGATGACATCAGGTGGTTATCTCAATCACTCAATCAGGTGGTCTGTCCCTGAACCTGGAACTTGTTTGTCTAGTTTGCCTTTGTTTTGTCTAGTCTTCCCCAGAATGTTTCTGTTTCTGCTTCCTGTCAGCTGGGAGTTCATGTTGGCCACTGCACACACTTCATCTTCATGTGGGCTCTAGAGATCCACACCCAAGGTCCTCACACTTCATGCCAAGAGCTCAACCTGCTGAGCTAGCTCCCTCCCAATTCCAAAATGACTTTTGTAACAACTAATTCAATTTTCTACTAACTTTCTACTCAAGTATGAGCGAGAAAAAACAAAACAGTTTAGAAAATAAACTTTCAAAGTTTAGGAACTGGAGAAATGGCTCAGTGATCAAGAGCACATCTTAATCTCTCAAAGAGCATGAGTTCTGTGCCAGCACCCACTGCAGCTGGGCCACAACTGCCTGGAACCCCCCGCTTCACAGAGAGCCAACACTTCTGGCCTCAATGGACACCCACACCCACAGGCACATATCTAACACACAAACACCCACATAGACACACAATTAAACACACAAACAAACCCTTATGCATGGCGTGGCAGCACATGACTTTAATCCTGGCACTCAGGGATACAGAGGCAGGTGGATCTCCAAGTTCCAGGCCAGCCTGGTCTACACAGGGAAACTCTATTTTGAAATAGATAAATAAATGAACAAACAAACAAGTAAGTATTAGAAAAATAAAAAGCAAGACATCTATAGAAACGTACAAAAGAAAAGAGACAGTGATTCATTCTCTGGAAAGGAGAACAGTCTTGTTCGTGCAGTACACCTTCATAGACTGCATGAAGCATGAGGACAACGGCTTTCACTTAACAGCCAACTACACACCAAGTTTTCAGAGAAAACACATTGTAGCTGGGCGATGGTGGCGCATGCCTTTAATCCCAGCACTCGGGAGGCAGAGGCAGGCGGATCTCTGTGAGTTCGAGACCGGCCTGGTCTACAGAGCTAGTTCCAGGACAGGCTCCAAAGCCACAGAGAAACCCTGTCTCGAAAAACCAAAAAAAAAAAAAAAAAAAAGAAAGCACATTGTAAAATAACCACATTACTGTTTGGGGCTGTGCATGACCCACTCAATGGGAATTACACTCAAGACATACAAATATACTGGCATAAGCAATTGTGCAAGTATCAATTTAAGATGATTTCTGATTAGAAAAGACAGTTTGAAAACATATTCTCAAGGGACTGAAAACCACAAATACACAAATATGTGTTTATTGTCAGTTTTCAATATGAAAATATAAGCTTAAGCCTTGTAGTAACTAAAGATAAAATATTTTAACCTAAATCATCAAACAAGCACTTGTCTACAAAAGCATACCTGGGGACATTGTTATTGGAATCTTCACTCTCATTTGCCAGACCGCCAAACAAATAGCATTTGTTACCATATAAAGAGAAACTATGTCCCAGACGAGGACAAGGAGGTAAGCCAGAAGGAGGAGGCTGGGGTTTCACTTTTCTCCATAGCCAACGACTTGCCTAACGAGAGAAGACATCCATATGAAAGCAGGCAGCGTGTCTATGTCAGTGCTATCAACAGTGAGCCACCTGTGACTGCCTCTGGGGATGAAGGACAAACATTGGCTAACACTGAGACTCGGTCTCACTATGAACTCTACACACAGTGAGTTTCCTGACACTTCTAGGTTGGCCGTAAACTCCAAGAGACCTGCATGCCTCTGCCTTCCAAGTTCTAGAAAAAAGTCATGCAACACTATGCCCAGAGAACTGGCTAAATTCTGAAATTAACAGGTTTATCCTGGGAAGGCTGGCTGTGGTAACCCCAGAATTTGTGAGGCAAGAGGACCAGGAGGTGAAAGCTATCCTTGGCTACCAAGTGAGTTTTAAGGGCAGCCTGGGTTATGTGAAATTTGTGTCACAGAGCAGTGTGTGTGTGTGTGTGTGTGTGTGTGTGTGTGTGTGTGAACGGACATTCAAATGATTCTCCTATACACACACGTTTCCATAATGATACACTAAGTTTATAATAATAATAAATATCATCACTTCTAATTTCTTCCAAGTAAAAAAAATAATAAGTATCTACATATAGAACTTTAAGATAAGGTGTAATTCATGAAATCTAACTTTTATATATTAGGTAATCTATGCATGCTAAATATTTAACCTTTAATAGCAAATCAAATTTCATTAAATCACATTAAAACAAAGTTCATTTAACAAGTCAAACTCCAATTTTTTTTTTTTTTTTTTTTTTTGGCCATGAGACTCTTCTCTATTTGAAACAGTGGTTTGCTTGGAAATACGTAAAACCAAATTACATCTGCCAGTGGCAGACACCCTCATAATCAGGGCCCTTGGAACCTATCAAGAACAGTAACCAAGAACAAGCTCCGTTTTAACAAGCAAATCAAATCTGGAAAGGCTATATGAAGCCGTGACCTCTCGGCATGACTGTGTGGGTGGGTCACTGCTGCTGCTAAAGGAAGCCATTCCTCTCATACTGAGGCACGTGTTTTCAAAGCATGCTCTGGGTTAGACACGCAAACGCCCAGGTCCCTGCATGGACAATACTGGCTCCAAACACCAGAGGCAGGAGCCAGCAGTCTGTTCCAGCAGTCCGAGGGTGCCAGTGTTGGAAGCTAAAGGACTACCGCACTCGCACACAGAAGCCTATGCCTGCGGCACTACAGGACTGCTAAAGGTCAGGCATCTTTAAGCTGTAAATGTCACCAGACACAGTAAGGTGGAAACATTGTCTGGGAAGCTACAAAGTGTGGAGCATCTGTTACTGTACTCAAGCTAATAAAACATTTTGTAATCTCTTCTTAAAACTTCTGACAATTTCATTAGGCACTTCAGACTGAGATAACAAATGTCAAACACACTTACTTGTAGCTCATATAGCTCATTGCTGTATCTTCCATATTCAACCATGCCCCCAAACACTAGTATTCTAGTGCCATCACAGACAAATCCATGGGCCGCACAGCCTGGAGGGATGTCTCCTCTGACAGCTGGTAGGAACCACTGATTTGTAACTAGTTACCAAAAAAATATTTAAGTCAATTATAACAAACAATAGCTAACATTCCATGAGTTTCATAATTAGATTATCAAGAATATATACATCTAATCAAAATATACGCGTATATATATATATACATACATACCTATCCTTAGCCTGTATTCTAGTAGCCGTCAAAGGGGATTCTTTTGCTCCCTGGAGGGTACTGACTTTGCAATGTCCACAATCATATTTAGTTGTTACAACTTTCGGAAGGGAGGGGCTGCTACCAGTGAGCTGAGCCTGAGGATGCCAGCGAGCATCTTATACCATATGAGGTGGTCTCTATGGCCAAAACTCACCTGGGCCAAAATGTCACTAATGTTTCTGTTGAAAGCCCTGATTTGCATTATTCAGCGCCTAGAAAAATCCTGATAGGTGTCTTGGCCATTATAGACATGGAAAACCTCAGATTTAGAAAGGCTTGGTAACTTTTAATACTGATTCTGAACAACTAGCAAAGCAAGAGTCTAAACAGGTGTAACTTCTTCTAAGTCAATAGTATTTACAGTATACCAAATCAAATACTTCGTAAACTTTTGATGCTGGAGTATTAGGGGCGGTAGCAAAGAGGACCAAAAGTAACAAAATTTCTCCTACCGAATTTGGCCTTTAGAGGACTACTGTGATCAAGTTGTTTCATCAAAGAAAAGTTGTGTGGTTGGAACTAGATCGACCCCAAACTCGGTATAGTTACTTATTAGTTTCCGATGATTGCTAGACTACTTACTAGTGGGGAAAATAAATTTCTACCCTGCATGGTGGTAAAGGCTTGTCGCCCTGACCAGCGACACTTCACGCTCTGCAGCGGTGCCTCAGCTGAGACTGTCCTCTTTGGCGAGCCGAGCACAGACACTCATCAACCGCAAATCCCTTCCCTGCCAGTTTAGAAAAAGTCTCGCCGGCTTCCGCCAGATACCGAGGACCGAAGACCTCCCCGCCCCTCAATCCTCTCCCGAAAGAGAGCGGGGAAGGCAAAGACCACTGAGGCCCGGCTAGGGGTGGCTTGTGTTTGACAGTGGCCGGGATTTCGGTCCCCCGAAGTGACCAGCTCGGGGTGGCGGGAGCGGGAAGAAGCCCAGACCGTGGAACCCGCCGTCTCACTCGGGTCCGCGGGCACGGATGGGTCGGGGTGTCTCCACGTCGGCCGGCGAGCCCGGAGAAACCGAGCCGCCCTCCGGCACGCTGCCAGCTCGGGCTGCCGCCCACCCAGCCATCCAGCCGGCCGGCCGAGCGCTCCCCACCGACCGCCTGCCCCAGCCGGCCGAGGGAGCCGCGACCCCGGCGGTGACAGCTGTCAGCCCCGCGTCCGCCGCGCCTCCCCTCCCCCAGCTCCGCCGCCGCCGCCGTCCCCGAGGCGGGGTCGCCGAGCCGCCGCCTACCGGTGTTGTAGACGTGCAGCTCGTCCGCGATGCCCTCGTTGCCCCCGCCGAAGATTATCATCAGCTCCCGGATGGCTACGGCTCGGTGTCCGTGCCGGGCGCGGGGCACCGGCCCGGTGAAGGAGGAAACCCGCCTCCAGTTGAGGAGGCTGGGAGCCGCCATCTTCCCAACCCCCGCCCCTCGGCCCACAATGCCCCGCGCGCCACGGGCCCCACGGCTCGTGGGGGAGGCCGGGCACCGCCTCCAGCGGTGCGCGCGGGAGGCCCAGCACGTGACCCGCGGGCCCCGCCCCGCCCACCCCAGGACCCCGCCCACCCCAGCCCGCGGCGACGTGGCTGGCCCTCGGGGCGCCGCCGGGATGGGGAGCCCCTCCCAAGCACCGGCCCTGCCTGCCCCTCCTCTGCTGTGGCTTTCCCGCGGGGTCTCCGCGAAGGAGGGACCGCCTCGTCCTCCAAGTCCACTCTGAGCATCTTCCGCGTGGGCGTGTCGCGCCCTCTAGACGGCTGTCACGGAGGTCCCAAGTGCTGGGCTCCGGCAGGGCCTGGGGTAAAGCTGTCATCTCACGGACAGCAGAGGCGAATGGCCCCGGGCCCGATCAGATTGGGAGGTGTCAGGCCTAGATAGCAACAGTTAGCCCGAAAGGTGATCTGGCTCCGTTTATCAAGCGGAAGCAGGTGGCCTGTTGCTGTGATTAAATACCCCGACCCAAAAATGAAACGGTGGAAGGAAAAAGGGTTCGTTTTGACCCACGGAGAAGCCCGACAAAGTGAGGAGGCTTGGCAGGAGAGGGCTGGCCACGTTTCATCTGCAGAGAGCCACTGATGCTGGGACCCAGCTGCCTTTCTCATTATTAAGTCCAGGGAATGGTTCCCCTGACGTTTATTGCCATCCTAATTAACCTAATCTAGATAAACCCACCTAGACCTGCCCACAGGCTAGGCCCCCAGGTAAATCTAGATAGTATTAGGCTGACAAGATTGACTTATCACAGCAGGTCATCTCTGCATTGCTAGCTACTGCTGACAGGTTGTCCATCCTAAATCACTTTCTCTGTAGTAACTCAGGATCTTTCCTACTGTTCAGGGAGCTTGGTATTTCCCTGTTGGGGTTGGAGAAATGAGGCATATAGCTGCAGAAACTTGCTCCGGTACACGCAGAAAAGGACCCGAGGCAGGACTCCAACAGGCTTCCGTTTCCATGGCTTCCATTTTTCACGGCTTCCAGCCTTAACCACTAAACGTACTGCCTTTGACAGTGGGCATCTACAGCCCTCACTCCCTAAATGCCTTGCAGTTCAGTTCAATACGGAAATCACAAAGAGTAAAACACTTATTTCTATTTATTTATTTATTTTTGAGCCGGGGTTTCTCTGTAAGGAGTAAAACACTTAAAGCAATTGAAATCTCTAGCTCAGGTTATCAAGATGGTACTGTAGGGAACACCTTTTCCCTTACCTCTTACAGATTCCGCTTCTCTCACCCAGCTGCCTCACACACCCCTCACCTCCCGCAAAGCTAAGTGTGCGTTTCTTAGTTTTCGTCCACCTGAAGAGGCCTCCCTTAACATTAGTGCAGCCATGACAGGTGCATACTAAGAATCCTGGGACTAGGCCTCACCTGTACAATACACAGGAAAAGGCACAGTCTGTACCCTTGTAGGGGGCCAATTAGAACTGAGACTAACAAGTACTAGGTGCTCAGAACATTAATAGCTTACCTAACATGTGAATTTAACTTTTCTTTAAAGCTTACTGTCATTTTAGTTTCTACACATTACAGTCATGCTTCGTTGTGTCCCTTCTCTCCCTCCCTCCCTCTGTCATGTTGTGATTGAACTCAGGACCTCCATGCTTTGCCTGTGTTTCCTTGAGACAGCCTGTCATGAATTAATTATTCTTTAAGCCAGTTTTATAAAATGACCCCCAAGGAATACAGAAACTAGAGGAAGAAGATGTCTGGGAACATATAAAAGATGCAATGAGTGTTTATATTTTGTCATATAACTCTTAAATGTGAGGGAACTGGAACAAAATTGGCAAAGCCGAGTTACTGTAGCGTGGACTCTAATTGTTCTTAGTAATAAAAACACAGTCAGATATTAGGGAGTGAAAGCTGAAGGATCAGAGAAGCAGTGCAGCCAGCCACTAGAGAGTTCTTACCTCTACCAATGCTCAGACCAAAGGGGTGAGCCTGTCTCTACAAATCCTCAGACTGCTGCTGTCTCTACAAACCTCAGACTGCATCTCAGACTGAATCCTCAGACTGCACTGAGCTCCTGTCTCCTCCTACTTATATCCCTCTCTGCCCAGCCTTATCACTCCTGTGTCCACCTCTGTAGTGCTGGGGTTAAAGGCATATGATCCCAAATTCTGGGATCATCTTTGTGTGAACTCTGTTTTTCTTTTAGACAGCTTCAATCTCGTGTAGCTCAGGGTGGCCTCAAACTCACAGAGATCTGTCTGCCTTTGTCTCCCGAATGTTGGGATTAAAGGTGTGCGCACCACAACTGCCTGGCATCTATGACTAACTAGTGGCTTAGCTCTGCACTCTGATAGTCAGGCAAGCTTTATTTGTTAGATTAAAAACAAAATATCACCACAAGGTAAAGAAATAAGTTTTCCACGAACACAAAGTGTTTAAGGAATTGTATTTTTTCCTGAGACTTCAGTGCTTATATGATACCTTGTTGTTGCTGTTGTTTTTATTCTTTGACAAAAAGACTAAGGGGGGATTAAAAGTTGCAAACCCAGTGTTAACTGGGAGAGAGTTTGTTTCTCAGGCCTGCCACATCAAAGTACCCAGAACCAAGTGGATTAAAATAGTTGAACAGCACACAGAAGGCAGAGACAGTTGGACCATTGCCAGTTTGAGGCCAGCCTGGTCTACAGAGCAAGTTCCAGGACAGCCAGAGCTATGTAGAGAAACCATGTCTCCAAAAATAAAACAAACAAATAAAAAGTAGAACCTGGGTTTGATTCCCAGCACCCACACAGCTGCTCACAGCCATCTGGATCCTCTGTTCCGAGGGATCTGACACCCTCTTCTGGTCACCACACAGACAAACCTCCAGGCAAAATGATACTCATAAAATAAAATTTTAAAAAAGAATAAAAATAGGCAATGGCGGTACACACCTTTAACCTTAGTACTCGGGAGGCAGAGGCAGGTAGGTCTCTGAGTTCTGAGTTCGAGGCCAGCCTGGTCTATAGAGCGAGTTCTAGGACATCCAGGGCTACAAAGAAAAACAAACGAACAAAACAGTAGAACTGTCTGAGTTGCCTCACGGTTCTAGAGAATAGAATTCTGGAACCAAGGCCTCAGCTGAGCAGGACACCAGTGTAGGCACCGTTTAGGAGGAAAGCTTAGAGAGGGTAGAGGAGGAGGGTTAGTGACGACTCCCCCAGGAAGACAGCATTTAACAGGTTATAGCAGACAGCGAAAGGGAGCTGGGGACTTGCTCTATCGCTTTGGCTTTGAAAACCACTTCCACCTTTTTGAACCTTCCTTTGCCTGTGGCTTCTCTTAAATATCAGCCCTCACCACGTTCCCTTTTGACCTCCTTGTCTTTTGGTGTTCCATTTCCTTCAGAAGCCGTGCTGAGTTCAGGAGGAGGAGGAACCTTCTGTCGGATTTGCGCATTAGGAGGTTGTTATTGGCCTAGCGTAAAACCCTTTCAGTGGAGGAGGAGAAGCGGGAGGAACAAGTGAGGAGGGCAGAGAACACAGACGTCTATTACTCTTTCCAACTGTTGCCATGAGAACAAGAACATGTGCTGTACTTAGGCAATGCCCGGCACACAGTTGTCAATCAGTCATATTATAATTCCTACCATCATCTTCATTATATTACCACTGTTTCTAATCCTATTCCTTAGCTACAGGGCATTGAAGAGTCATTGTACAGCAAGAGACTAGAGCCCAAGGGTGGCAGACAGCTGAGTGTAATCTGTAAGGTCCCAACTGAGGACTTTATGATCTGGGGACTGCTAGCAGGTGGGCTCAAGAACAGAGTCTTCGCAGGTACAAGCACGGTTCTCAAGATGAGGGACACAGAGAGCAGCTGAGAAGTCTTGTTTCCAGCTCCTAGGCTCCAGCCATGGTCTCAGTCAGCTCTGTAGCCAAGACATGGAGAAGGAAGGGCAAGGCTGAGCTCCAGGCCATGGGGGATCTCACCCAGTTCCAAGAGCAGAGGCTCCAACTAAAGAACCAAGGGAGAAAGCCAGTTGCAGCACGTGAGAGGGAGGGAACCCAGGGCTAAGGCGTGGGTGCAGAAGCCGCTGTTGCCCCCTCAGCGGGTAGCAGGAAAGAGCCTAGCGCCTTGAAGCTCAAGCTGCCAAGAAGAAAACCCACAACTGAGGTCCACCAAGCGAGAGGGATTGAGCTCCTAACATCATTCCACCTCCTGTGTGTGATCTTGGAGACCAGACATGAGAGACAAAGGCAGAGACACCACCAACAACAATAACAACAACAAATCCACCAGCTTGACCCGTGTAGTGATTCATTGACTACTACGAGATCCTCCCTCCCTTCATTGGCTGTAGGAGATTTTATCGCACCCACTAACTGCCCACAGCTCCTCATGGAGGGGTGGGCTTCATCCTCTGCCCCACAGTTCGTGAAGGCATTGGTAGGCCCACTGCAGGTCTTAAGAGGTATAACCACAGCTTCGGTGAGTTCATAAAACCCTCCTGCTCGTATTCATAAGGAACCCTAATTAAATTCAGCAGGACGCACTCGTGAGATCTAAAAAGACTAGCTGGGAAGAAGGAAGGGTTCAGGAGGAGAGGGGAGGAAGACAAGAAGGTAGAGGGGACACAGTCATTGTCAAAACATATACAGGCGGGTTGGAGAGATGGCTCAGTGGTTAAGAGCATTGCCTGCTCTTCCAAAGGTCCTGAGTTCAATTCCCAGCAACCACATGGTGGCTCTCAACCATCTGTAAAGAGGTCTGGCGCCCTCTTCTGGCCTTCAGGCATACACACAGACAGAATATTGTATACATAATAAATAAATAAATATTAAAAAAAACATATACAGGCATGAAACTGTCAAAAATAATGAGCAGATATCAACTGAGATGTTTTTAAAACGACTCAGCAAAGGCCAATCTGGTTGGCAAGAAGAAATGATAAATATCTGACTTTCGACTAGAAGAATAATGGCCCAGATACAGAGTTTAATGATAAATGGAACCACAAGTTAAAAGTGCACACGAGGGGCTGGGGAGATGGCTCAGTGGGTAAGAGCGCTGACTGCTCTCCCTGAGGACCCGGGTTCAATTCCCAGCACCCACATGGCAGCTCACAACTGTCTGTAACTCCAGTTCCAGGGGATCCGGCTTCCTCACACAGACATACATGAAGGCATAACACCAGTGCACATAAGATAAAAATAAACTTTTTAAAAAACAATAACATGAAGGGCAGATATTATCATGTTTAGCCGTGAGCCTATGTCCTGAGGTAAAGGTATCATTAAGTAAATGGTGTGAGGCATGATATGATTATGTTATGATATCATAGAGAATACATAAGCATACCTAAATGATATAGACCATAATGTAACTGGATTATATGGTATGGTATAGCCTATTCATTACAATGATTGTTATTTTCTTTTTTTTTTATTTGTTTTTTTTGAGACAGGGTTTCTCTGTAGCTTTGGAGCCTCTGTGTATGTGTGTGTGTGTGTGTGTGCGTGTGCATGTGGGTATGTGCATGCGTGTGTTGCAGGTACCCTCAGAGGCCAGGAAAGAGCAATAGATCCCTGGGAGCTGGAGCTCTAGGTAGTTGTGAGCTGCCAATGAGGGTGCTGGGAATCAAACTTTGTAAGAGCAAGAAGTGCTCTAACCATGAATATTATTTTTATTATTATATTATTATAATATAATTATTATATTACTTTTATTATTATTATATTATTTTTATATTATTATGCTGCATTTGTTAAACTCTGTAAATCTGTGGTCCTTTGCCTAAGGCACCTATGGTCCTAACAAAGAACTGGATGCCCAATACTGAGGCAGAAGCCAGGGTAGGCGGGGCTGGCAGGCAGAGAGGATAGATAGAAGGAGAACAAGAAGCAGCAACAAGAGAGAAGAAAGAAAGGAGGACATAGGGGCCAGTTACCCAGTCACCCAGTCATCCAGCCACCCAGTCAGTCACGGAGAAGGAAGTAAAGTAAGGTATACAGAAATAGAGAAAGATAACATCCCACAGGGAAAAGGTAGTTGGGACAATACAACATAAGAAAAGTTGGAAAGAAACAAGCCATGCTAAGGCCGAACATTCATAAGTAGGAATAAGCCTCTGTGTGTTTTGCTTGGGAACTGGGTCAAAAAAGACAAAAGAATAAAATATCCCACAATACTCCAGCCCTATAATCGTCTTTTTAAAATTTAGTTAAAAAAAAAAACAAAAAAAAACAAGCTGGAGAGATGGCTCAGAGATTAAGAACACTGACTGCTCTTCCAGAGGTCCTGAGTTCTGCTCTCAGTGGCTTACAGCCATCTATAGTGAGATCTGGTACCCTCTTTTGGCATGCAGACATACATGTAGACAGAACACTGTACATAATACATAAATAAATCTTTAAAAAACAAAACTGAGACAGGAGCTGGAGCCTATGGCCTACAAGTGACAGTGGCTCCCATTTAACTTTATGTCCCTAACCCTAACTAACTTTCAAACAGTGTCCTTTTTAGTTAATTCATTCATATTTATTTACTTACTTCTTTTGAGATGGGGAGGAGGGGTCTCTCCAAGTAGCCCTGGCTACCCCGGAACTCATTTTGTCGAGTGGACTGTCGTCGAACTCACAGAGATCAGCCTGCCTCTGCCTCCTGAGTGCTGAGACTAAAGATCTGCTCCACGGCGTACAGCAAACAGTCCTATTTAAACATTTCTGATGTTCCTAGATTGCAGCGAGCCATCTGTGTCCTGTCAGGACGCCGACCTGCTCCACGGTAATCTCCGAGCCCAGCGTGGGTGGCCATCTGCAGCAGCACCCCGCGGGCCTTTGATCCTCAGACAGGAAAAGTCACTGCCCCACTTCCAGCATCAAGGCTGGAGTGCAGACAGGAAGAAAGGGCAGGGCTCCAAAAGGTCCTTTGCCAGAAAAGCAGGAGCTTTCTAGGAAGCTCCAGACCGTAGACTTCCACGGAAATGCCTCCCTTAGCTGCAGCGCACCGCAGACGCATTTTAACTACAGCATCCTGGCGTTTCCATCAGAAGAAATAAAGTAGCGAAGAATTAAATCACGGGGCAAAGCAGTCAGCCCATTCATACAGAGTTACGAATAACTTACTGGTATAATTCTTTTCCTATTTCATACCTTAGGGTTTCTTTATTCACTATCAATAATAAAATCGGTATAAGCACTATAGAAAATAGTATGGATACTCCTCAAAAAAACAAGTTAAAAACAGAAGCTTGGTAAGATGCCTCAGTGAGTAAGGGGGCTGATGCTAGGGCTAAAGACAGGAGTTTGGTCCCCGGAACCCACAGGGTAGAAGGAGAGAACTGAGCTCTCCCACGAGTTACCAACTGATGTCTGCATGTGCAATAGAGGATGCATGAGCATGCATGCATGTGTGTGCACATGCACACACACATATTAAGTAAACAATAAGGTTTAAAATTTTGAAAATAAACTTACAGTATGATCCAGCCATCCCACTTCTGGGTTTACATCAAAAAAAAAAAAAAAAAAAAAAAAAAAAAAAAAAAAAAAAAAAAAAAGGAACAAGTATCTCAGTGAAATGCCTGTTTTGATTTTGGTTCTGGACTGATGGCCTCACATCTGTTAGGCAAACTCTCTTCTACCTCGCCCCTGCCATGAAGGGACAGGCGTGTCCCTGTACTCACTGGAAGACCATGAAGAGATAAATGTGTCCCTATACTCATTGGAAGACTGCTCACACAATAGCCAAGCTGCAGAGACAATCTAAGTGTCCAGTAATGGACGGCAGGACACAGAGATCATGGTACACATGTATAATAGACTATGACAGCCATAAAAAAGGTCCTAACATTTGCAGCAACATGGATGAACTTAAACGATTTAAGTGAAATAAACCAGACTAAGAAAGACAAATACTACAAAAACTTATAGCCGGGTGATAGTGGCACACTCCTTTAATTGCAGCACTCAGGAGGCAGAGGGAGGTGGATCTCTGTGAGTTCAAGACCAGTCTTCAAAGTGAATTTCAGGCTACAGAGAAACCCTGTCTCAAAAAACCAAAGTGAATTTCAGGACAGTCAGGGTTACATATAGAAATGCTGTCTTAAAGAAAACAAGTAAACAAACAAACAGCTTACACAGAGAAACTAAAAATGTCAAAGTTAAAGAAACTAAGAATAGAACAATGGTTCCCAGGGATGGGACCGAGAAGGTAGAAAACACAGGTAGATGTTTGTCGAAGAGTACAAACTTACAGCCGTAAGGTGATCATATTTTAGGAATCTAATGTACAGCATAAATGGCGATGTGTAAATTTGACTTGGAAATCAGTACATAGTTTATGTCTGTGTATTATCAGGTCATCATGGAATTTGAATGAAATGTATGCCCTGGCAATGCTGAAGCAGGCATGGATAGTCCCTATACTGCGGTTCTGTTGAACTTTTCTACATTGGGTTTCATGGTCTAAGTTGATGAGGACCACAGACCAGGTCTCTTCCTCAAGAGGGCACCAGATCTCATTACAGATGGTTGTGAGTCACCAAGTGGTTGCTGGGAATTGAACTCAGGCCCTTAGGAAGAGCCCGCGGTGTTCTTAACCGCTGAGCCATCTCTCCATTTAGTAAACTATTTAATAAACTATTATTAAATTAACTAAGTATTATCATCAAATTTCCATTTAAATATGATTTGAAAGTACCAACAATACTAATTTCTATTTATCAGGCTTTTCTGAATATTTTACATGCAGGGTGCTTTGTTTGTTTGTTTGGTTGGTTTTTGAGACAGAGTTTCTCTGTGTAGCCCTGGCTGTCCTGGAACTTACTCTGTAGGTCAGGCTGGCCTCAAATTCAGAAATCCGCCTGCCTCTGACTCCCGAGTGGGACTAAAGGCATGCACTACCACCTGGCATGCATGATACATGTTAGTCCTCAGTTCTGATAGGAAGGACAGACCTAACCAAGCTCCTAAGAGACGGAGAAACTGAAGACATGCAATAGTATGGAAATATAACAACTGAGCTCCAAAGTCCACACCGGGTGCACTGCACAATTCACATGTCACCGATAGCCTGTCTCTCTTTCCCATCCTATTTATTCATAAGGAAGGAATCCAGGAATACAACGTGAAACATAGGTCACAGATAAGAAACCTGTAGTGTCCTCAAAGCGCGGCACAGCAGGAGCAGAAAGGAAAAGGGCTGGAGTCAGAGACAGTAGGATCCGGAAAGAGTCAAAAACAATGATCAGAGAGATTTCAGTTAACATGAGTAGGAAGCAGGTTCTACGAAGACAGCTATATCTTAGTTTTGAAGCTCACTTTTAAGAGCGTATTACCCACTTGCTCAGCAGCAGGCTGATCAGGCATCATTAGATGAGAGACGAGGAAGATGAGGGGATCTTGGGAACGAACTGAACTGGACAGGCATCAGCTTAAGGTGCTCGTTGCCGAGCTTGGGACGTCTGAGGACCACTCTACCACATCTGCGACCCTCATGAGTGGAAAATGCTGCTCCCAGAAGGCAGGGTTATCAAAGGAAAACCCCAGTGCCAGGCGTGGGATACCTCCCTATAGGTTGGCAGTTAGTCCAGTCTCCCCAAACAGTGTAGCCATTACAGCTGATCTGGAGAGCTCAGTCCTAAGCAGACTGGCCAACTGTATCACTCTTCCTCTCCCATGGTACCGTTCCACCCCTGTTGAGGAATATTTTCGTGTGTGTGACTTCTGTTTACATTGTATTTATTTAGCTCTGTAAAGCTGTTACTGAGCCTGTCTAAAGCACCTGATGGCCCTAATAAAAAAGATAAACGACTAACAGCCAGGCAGGAGCAAGGATAGGCAGGGCTGGCGAACAGGGAGGATAAATACAGAGAATCGGAGCACTTAGGAAGAGGAGGAGCAAGAGAACAAGGAGAGGAGGATGTCAGGGGTCAGCCACCCGGCCACCCGGCCACCCAGCCAGCCACGGAGTCTGAAGGAAAGAAAGGTATACAGAAATAGAGAAAGATAAAAGCCCAGAGGCAAAAGGTAGTCAAAATAATTTAAGAAAAACTGGCAAGAAATAAGCCAAGGTAAGGCCGGGCATTCATAAGTAATAAGCCTCTGTGTGTGTGTGTGTGTGTGTGTGTGTGTGTGAAAGAGAGAGAGAGAGAGAGAGAGAGAGAGAGAGAGAGAGAGAGAGAGAGAGAGAGATTCATTTGAGAGCTGGGTGGTGGGCCCTTTAGAAAGCCAAAATAAAATAAAAAAAAAAAACACAACACAGCCCCACCCCCATCATTCCCCCCCTACCTCAGCTCTTACTGAGGGGTCTTGGAAATCTGAAATTACAATGTGAGTTGCCTTATACTTAGGAAGGAAAGGACGGCTTGCGACGGAGGTAGCCAGCAAGGAGCTCTTTACCGCAGCTGGAGAGGGGACCATCGTGAAATATGTTCTGTGGCCACAGGCAAAGCGCTGGTACCATTCCTGAGCATCTGGGGATTACCTGCCAAACTACAGAGCTGGAGAGATTGTGGCCAAGTCTACCCCTGCCTGATTCCCCTCCACTTCGGGTAGAAATGCAACTCTATCTGGAAACTCCTGTCTTCATTGTTGCCTCAGGAGGAGACTGCAGTTTGCGTTATGATTTGCCATTGTAACATTTCAATGTACAGGAGAACCAAAAGATTCTCACGAATTTGACTGTTGCTTTCTCTTGAATTTTACATTAGATACATCGTGGCATAGATTCACTTTGCGAGCGTTTGCTTTTCTCTGGAGTTGACTCTTTTTACTCCAGAACAGCCTTGCTTTGGAGAGAGTTTTACATGCAGACGGCAAAGAGAAAGCCGAGAGAGGAAGTCTGCGCCAGCCGGCCGACCTGCGCTGCCTTCGGAGCGCATCTGGAAGTGATTTCGGGAACAGCCTTTTGGGGCAGGAGGCTTGGATTCCCAGCCACTGAAGGAGGGCTGGGAGAAACTCGAGCCCTTCAAAGTCAACGCAAGCGGAGGTGGGTGTGGGCAGCCAAGGCACTCTCTTGGAAACAGTGTATTGGCCTCGGGACTCCTGGGCCCCTTGGGATTTCCAATGGGATCTTAGAAGCAGCAGAAGGGAAGTTTAGCAGCCCCTGCGAGACCAGCTGCAATTCCAACGCTCCGCCCTGCCCCGGTTCTGGACCAGGGAGCCCAAAGCCTCCCTCATCACCCGTCAGGTAAGTAGAGCACTCTTCCCGTTTCCACGGCTCTGGCTACAGCGCTTGTTTATGTTGTTGTGGACTCAAAGACTTACATCAGAGACGACAGACTGCCCTCTTCACAGACTTTGCCTCCGAAAGTCCCCTCCTTTGTAACGGTACCATCCTACCAGAAACTTTGCTCTCAAGACAAATCCAAAATATTCAGCGGACAAGCTTTTCACATCGTGGGTTGTTTTGCAGAGCAGAGTTTATCCCCACACCCTCCGACCCCTGCCCTAATAGTATGATGTTTGTTTGTTTGTTTGTTTGCATCGGACTTTAAGGATGGAGATCAGGAGTTACTTAGTACAAGAGATCAATGCTAACATTTAATGTGAGTCTGTTTCTGAGCCAAAATGATCTAGCTGAGTTATGATTCATGTTTTTGGAATCTGTCCTCAGAAACTCTTTTGGGGCCTCCATCCCCAGTAAGAGAGCTAGCTGGCAGCCGTAGGATTCTGTGGGTTTGTTGTGGAATGGGACTCACAGTGTTTGGTTTAACTTTCAAAACTGTCTCATGTTCCCTTTAGCGGTACATACGACATCTCTGATAAGTCCAGCAGACCCTCGTCGATAGCTTGTGATAGAAGTTAAGGCGGGGCAGTAAACACAGCTTAAAGAGAAAGACCATAGAATCCGTCTAAATGTTTGAATACGCTGCCGAGATCAGCCCTTCCGCGTTCAGCCCATGCAGCCCACTAGCCAGTGTGACGCTGGTGGGTTGGTCGTGCCTCTGCATTTTTCTCGAAATGTTTTGGCATTGCGCTTCGGTGCAATATCCTTTTTGTGTTACATAACGGAATCCTAGTCCTCCCTCTGATGCAGCCAACACCAGAGCTGCGCCCTACAGCAGTGAGCGCATGGGCAGTGTGCTGGGGAGGAGCTTTATAAGCTTGGTCTGGTCACATCACGTTGCATGTGCCTACATTTCCTCATCTGTAGAGTGGAAATAAAGTGATCTAATGTAACACGTGACCCACAGGGTCTGCAGGGAAGAAGGCTCAGGGTGCTCCATTTCCCTGGCAAAGCAGACAACGGCAGTGTGGGTGACAGGAGCCACCACACACCCTGTCCTGGGCAGGACTGGCTCCCCCTGTGATGTTCTGGTGGCTCCAGGTGTTCCTCGTCTCCCAGCACATCTTCCCCGCAGGGCCCTGCTGTCTTTGTTCCTCCGCTCAAACACTACCCCCAGCTCCTCTTTCCTCTGGGGGGGGGGAAGTCATGTTTTCATTTCTCAATCCCAAGGAACATCGTTTCTTTGGTTGCTTCTTTAAGGTCAGTTTTTCAAAGGCTGTTCAGAAGGACATTGTCCCATGAGGAAGGAGCTCCACAGACCCAACTGAAGAACCGAAAGGTAGAAAAACACTTTAAAATGTCACAGCCCTCTGCCTTCTTTCTTCCCCTCTTTGAAGCTGTCACTGGCAGTACCTTGCCTCGGGAATCCCTTATTCCATCATGGGCACTAGAAATTCCCAGCTCTACCTCTGGCCGTCTGGAGACAGGCCGACAGGCTTTTCTACACTGGAGGGTTGACTGTGATTACCACACGAAGAGTACGACTTGGAAGTCGTTCAGCCTAGAAAAGCTTATAGGGGTGAAAGCTGTGGGGCTTCCTTCCCGAACCCTCTGCCTGCATCCTTAGAATGGGACCACGGGCTCATTTCTGAAAAGCCTTCTTTCTTTCAGTGAGTAACTAGCAGAGTGACAAGAGCCTCTTACCCTTGCCTTCTCTTTCCTGTTGTTCATTCAAACTATTCCGTGACAGGATAGGCAGATCCAGAGGGGAGTCACACTCCTGTCCCTGGCCATCATGAAAGGAGACAGGCACAGCATGATTTTAGAAAATCAGTTGGGAGGCTGTGGGTAGCGATGGTGCATCCCAGCACTCGGGAGTCAGAGGCAGGCAGATCTCTGAGTTTGAGGCCAACCTGGTCTATAGAGTGAGTTCCAAGACAGCCAGAGCCACACAGGGAGACCCTGACTCAAAATACCAACAGAACAAAGAAAGAAAAGAAAACAGTGTGGAAAGTTCACAGATGGCATGGATCCTGGGAGGGCACCAGGCCAGGCAGCTGCTGCCTGAAGGAGGTGAGGAAGGGGCTTTGTGGGAAGATTGCTGCTTTAACGAAGCCTAAAGACAAGAAGCCGTAGAGTTGGCATGAAGAGGCTGATTGATGGGGACTGACGATGGGCTGTTCAGCTTGGCCAGAGGCATGACACTGGGGCTCAGTCACCTTTATCTTCGGGGGTACCCATGAGGGGTTTTAAGGAAGAATGGAATGACAAGAGCTAGGTGGGAGAGGTAGGCTCATTTTTAAAGCTGACAGATAACTGTATTTTTAAGCAGCGTGGTGTGGCATTTCAAGCGTAGAGTGATTCTCTGGCTACACTAGTATTTCTAGCACATCAGACACCTGTTGTTGCTTCCTTTTTTTTTTTTCTTTTCGAGACAAGGTCTCTCTATGTAGCCCTGGTTGTCCTGGAACTCACTCTGTAGACCAGGCTGGCCTCAAACTCACAGCGATCCCCCTGCCTCTGCCTCCCAAGTGCTGGTATTAAAGGCATACACCATCACGGCCAGCTTACCTGTCGCTCCTTTGTATTGGAAACATTGGAGATCATTAGCTGTTGGGAATGTTCAGCTCTGTGTTGTCAACTGTAGCTATCCCGTGTTGTCGGATGTTACGTGTTATTTCTCCCGTATAGCCGTACCCCCAGTGCCACAAGTCATTCAGTATGGTTCTAAAGCACGCTCACCGTCTTGTGTTCTCTGAAACAAATGAAAAAGCAGTGAAAATGGCACCAATTAAAAGAGTACAAAGAACAAAAGAAAGCAAGCCAAGCTACAGAACAGCAGATTGGAATTACGGGAATTAAGTATGGACCGCTTATTGGATAACATTATTAATGTTATTTTTCTTAGATGTGATCACAGCATTTTTATTCTGTAGGATGTCTTTGGTTTGTTTGCATTTTAGTATACCTTTGTTTTTGTGTATGTGAGTGTGTGCACACGTGTGTGGGTCCATGTTTGCACATGTAGAAGCCAAAGGAAGGTGTCAGGTGTCCTCTATTCTTCCTCTTGGTTCCCTTGAGACAGTACCTCTAAGTCCACCTGTCCTCTCTCTCTGCCCCATAACACTGGAGTGGTTGGCACACATGGTCATACATACCTGGCTTTTTACATAGGAGCAAGGGGTTTGAACTCAGAACTCCAGGCTTGTGTGGCCAGCACTCTTAACCACAGAACCATCTCCCCTGCCTACACCCTACCCTCATTTTTTTTTTTAAAGGAGGCACGCTGAGCCAAGCCTGGTGGTGCAGGCCTTTAATCCCAGCCCTTTGGAGGTAGAGGCAGGAGGATCTCACTGAGTTCAAGGCCAGCCTGGTCTACAAAGCGAGTTTCAGGAGAGCCAAGGCTACACAGAGAAACCCTGCCTCAAAAAGCAATCTGTTGAAAAGAGGCATGCTGACATACTCATGCCCAATGCCTGCAGCTTCAAAGTGTGCATGCTTGCGGTACAGCGGCCGAGCAAATGCAACGCCTCGCTAGCAAGCTGGTGGAACGCCCATGGGTGTTTTATTCTTTTAACGTGTGTAAACTTGAACGGTTTCAAGTGAAAGAAAATAGAATGAGGCTGTTGAGGCTTCACGTGTGTTTCACATTGACTGTACATAGTTATCAGGCAGCGAAAAAAGGCCCACGTGGTGGTTAACTTGGCAATTGATTGGGTAAGGGGAGGGGACCGGAAGGTTGGAGGGGAGGCACTGCAGAGCCCGTAAGGGGGTGAGATGAGGCAGGACGGGAGGGAGAACCTAAGTACCAGTTAGACGGTGCAATTCACCAGAACCAGTGATGGCTCCAGCGAGGGATGAGAGGAGGAAGGAGATGCCAGGGTACACCTGAAGGAGCCTCTGCAGGGCCCCGAGGTGCTGAGTTCATGAGGAACATGCAGGTGCTCTGGCTGTCCTGTAACAGGGCTGCATAGTCATCCAGGCCCACTGGTGTGTTTGAGAGATTTATATTGCTAGGTGCTGAATACAAGTCAAGGAGCAAAGGGACACAAGTCCCAGTTTCATGAGGCTTCTGATGTTTCATTAGGGGGAACAGACTGGGGAAGGGGACAGATGCAGGGGGCAGCCTCGTGGCTGGAGATGACCATTGAGGACATGAAGTAAGAGCTGCTGCGTCTGGGCGTTTTTACTAAGAGCTGGAGGGTGGAGAGGCGGCGAGTGTGTGAAGAACATTCCAGATTGCGGGGAAGGGGCTTGGTGTTGGGTGGGAGGGGACGGGTAGAAGGACCCTGACACTGGCGTCTGCCTGGCAAGGAGGCCAGGATGATCGTGTGATGTCTCACAGCAGCCACTGTCTGCATCCTCACTCTTCCCCAGGAGCCTAGAAGGCCCGGGAGGCTTCACAGAGCCGAGCACTGGGCACATCGTGACTCAGGCTCAGCACATCTGCTCGACTGTAGACCTGCTGGAGGGCGATAAGGCAGAACTTCTGTAAGACTGTACTACAGGGCAGTCAAAAGATGATGTCTGTCGACCAGGGTGGGGCCCTGGAGGGTGGTGATAATTCTGGATGCATTCTGAAAGCAGAACCAAAAGGTTATGTCGTCAGTCTCCACGTAGATACAGAGATGGAGGCTGAAGATACCATTGTGTGCTTTTGGTTGGAACAGTTATAAAAGTAAGGTTGTGGAGAACTGGTTTGGGGAAGACTGGGAAATGTGTGCTCTGGGGAAGTAGCAGGAGCTCCGATTGGAACCCGTGGATGCCTTGGAGCAAGGACATCAAGAGTCCCTCTGGGAGGTTTGAGCTGGGGGCAGAAATGTGAATGCAGCTGTCATGTAAATAGTATTTAAAACTGTGAAGGTTTAAACATGGAGGGGTTTCTTCAGGAGGAAGAGAAGAGAAGGAAAGAAATCATCGACTTGGGTGGTCTTCCATCTTCATGTTAAAGTTCAGGAGTGGGGAGCTAAATAGGTGGGGACTGAGCTGGGCGGTGGTGGTGCACGCATATTCTTGCAGAGTGTATTGGTGACTGTTCAGTTGCTGTGATAAAGCGTCATGGCCGAGGCAACCTGTGGAAGAAAGAGTTTGGGCTGATAGTTCAGAGAGCTTACGAGTCCATGAAGACAGGAACACAAGCAGAGAGCTCATATCTTGAACCATGAGCATGAAGCAGAGCACTCTTGTGGAATAGAATATTTAAGTAAAGCCGTGTTGCGTTTGTTTATGTAACTAAGATACATTGTATTTGTTTCACCTGGCCTGCCTAAAGCACCTGAAATGGTCTCAGAAAGAGCTGAACAGTGAGTAGCTAGACACACGACAATGTGCAGGGCTGGTGGACGGAGAGACACGGGGAGCCAGCCCGCCAACCAGGCAGAGACGGAGGAAGCAGGAAAGCAGGGTAGACAGTATGTGGATGAGGTAAACGAGCCTCACGGCAGCACACAGATTAATAAAAACGGGCCAATTTAAGTTAAAGAAAAAACTAGAAACAAGCATAAGCTAAGGCTGAGAATTCATAATTAACAATAAGCCACCTTGTAATGATTTGGGGGCTGACAGTCCAAAGAAAGCCTGCTCCAGAGCACACAGAACATCATAAGGCTCTAAAACCCCAAATCCTGTCCTCAGTAACATACTCTCCCTACAAGGCCATACCTCCTAAACCATGGAACAGCGTCATTAATCAGGAACCAAATGTATACGGGGAGCCCCTAATTCAAACCACCACATGTAACACATGTTAGTTCCATGTCAGGTGACTCAGAGTACCTGTGACAACAGCTGCCAGAGAACCCAAAGACCTCCATGGGTACTGCTCATGTGTGTGCCTAGAAATAAAAATAATAAAATGAAATGTTTAAATACATTCGCTACCACAGTCTTAGGCCTTGGATTTAGCCTTAGACTGCTGGACTCAGGCCTCTGCCTCCTCTACATGTTTTCTAATAGATTTATTTTGATATTGTGTGTATAGGTGTTTGCCTACATATATGTAAATATAGTTTATAAATGCAGTGCCAGTGGGGGCCAGCAGAGTGCACTGGATCACTGGACTGGAGTTCTGGATCTGCCAGGTGGGTGCTGGGAACTGACCCCTAGGGACTCACTCTGCAGGAGAACTAAGTGCCCCTAACCCCTGAGCATGACTGTGGTCGAGGACAGCTCTGGCGACTGGGTTCTCTCCTTTCATCTTTATGTCTGTTATTTTTTGTTGTTTTGGTTTTCTATGTCTATCATTTTTATTTGGAAATGAACAGCGAAGGAGCCTATTGACTGAGAGTGGCTGGCTGGTTGATGCGCTCCCTGTTAAGTAGTGTTGGTAATTCGGGAAGAGGGAATGTAAAAGAAGGGAAGGGGGAAGGAGACGGGCCTCTGGGGACAGGAGCAGCAGAAGAGAAGAGGGAAGCAGTGAGAGAAAAAAGGGGGAGAGACAGAACTGGGCAGAGAAGCAGAAAGGCACAGAGAGATGGGAGGCGGGCAGGGCCCTTTACAAAGGGAACATTGTGAATGTGCACAGGAGGTGTTCTTAGTGGCTGCAGCTGAGGCTGTGTCCTCTCAGGACCCCAAGGGCAGGCCAGTACAGATGCCTGAATACTGACAACATTGAGGCATTGTATGCCTAACCTTTTCCAATATCACTGGGTTTTTATTGATTGATTGATTGTGGTTTGGAGGCAGGATTTCTCTGTGTCGCCCTGGCTGTCCTGAGACACTCCTGGAGTATTATCATCTTAGACTCTGAAGCCCTCTGGAGCCATAAGCCAAATAAACTCTTCTTCCTCAAATTGCCTTGGCTGGGGTGTTTATCACAGCCACAGAACAGTAACTAACTAGTCCCTGCAGGCTGGCCTCGAACCCACGGAGATCCGCCTGCCTCTGCCTCCCAGTGCTGGCATTAAAGGCGTGTGCCACCACTGCCTGGCTGTTTTTTTAATGACTTTTTTTTACTCTTAATCCACAGGTCCTGGTTGTTATCCAGGTGGATACACATGGCTCTTCTACGCAAAAGTAAGAACTGAACTTGTGAAAAGAACCATGACGATGTTTCAGAGGAGTGTTCTGATGATGCCCTCTCTCTCTCTCTCTCTCTCTCTCTCTCTCTCTCTCTCTCATTTTCATAGACCATTTTCCCACAAGCAATTTTGGCATGGTCATTTGAGGATTCCTGCGTGATGTTGTTGAGTTTGGCTATAAATGGATTTACCATTGGTCATATAATCATGGATCATATAGACATATAATTTTTATATATGTAACACACACGTATTGATTTTTTTTTCTTTTTCTTTTTTTTCTTTTTTTTTTTGGTTTTTCGAGACAGGGTTTCTCTGTGGTTTTGGAGCCTGTCCTGGAACTAGCTCTTGTAGACCAGGCTGGCCTCGAACTCACAGAGATCCGCCTGCCTCTGCCTCCCGAGTGCTGGGATTAAAGGCGTGCGCCACCACTGCCCAGCCTTGATTTTTTTTTTCAAGACAGGGTTTCTACAGGTAGACCCAGCTATCCTGTAACTAGCTCTGTAGGCCGACCAGGCTGGGCTGAACCTCCCAGTGCTGGGATTAAAGGCGTGCACCACACCGCCTGGCCTGGATCATAACTTTTTAAAGATATTACCATCATTTCCTCACTCTAAATGAGTATTCTCGTTCACGCCTAAGTATTTGTAAGGCTCCATTCTTATTCTTAAAGAGCCACATCCAGTCTCTAGACCTTTCAAACTCCTATATTCTCCTGATTTTAGATAGAACATTATTGAGGAAAAGCACAGTGACCTAATGCTGTTACTATGACTCTAGAGTTGCCTGATTTAAATGAAAACGAAAGGCATCCAATTAGATGTGAACTTCATGTAAATGAGTGTATGTTTATTTGTACCGTATGTTCCAAATATCGCATGGGACATACTTAACCGAAACATTATTTTCTTCTGGCAACTTTTTGTCAGTGGTAACAGCCATGGGAGGGTCAGGCATGGGGTCACCGCTCTAAACACAGTGGTAGGTGAACAGTCACCAGATCTCCTCAGACCTGAGAACTTTTTACTTTTTCCTGGCCTGTGGCTAGCCACGGCTGAATCTCCCTCAAGAGGGGGAAGGGCAGCTGGAAGCTGCACCTCAGCCAGACTGAACCACCATGAGGGGCTCCATGTAGTTTGGGAAGGCGTCTAAGACTCTCTAGGTCATTCCTTCTACAAATATGAATACAAAAGCCTGAGGGTCAAAGGTAAACCAGCATAAAGCCAGTAATTACCTTTAGAGATAAATTTCCCATTTTTAATATTTTTATTTGTATCAGGGAAGCCCACAGAGGCTCGGGGAAGTTAAGTTTCACAGCTAGGAGGTGATCAAAATGAGTTTGAATCTGACTTCCTATCCCAGCTCCTGCTGTCCCCACAACAGAGTTATAGTGTAACTCAAGCTGACTTGGACTCCCTGTGATCCTCCTGCCTCTGCCTGGTGATTGCAGGTTCACACACCTGACTCTCCCAGCATGCCCTACACTTCACGCTTGTGTCTGTCCTTGGCAAAGTCCCATCTCCCCAGTTTTTGTCATCTGTGTTCATTCTGTCTTCCACATTACTTTAGAGGTTGTATTTAAACTCACTTTTGTTTAATAAAATAGGTATATTTTATAACAGAAAGTTTCTATCCTTTCTGTAAATGGGAATATATATATATATATACATACATATGTATATCCTGCCACAAAAGATGATTCATAAAATATATTCAATTAGAAGAATGTTCACTCTTAGCCGGGCGGTGGTGGCGCACGCCTTTAATCCCAGCACTTGGGAAGCAGAAGCAGCCGGATCTCTGTGAGTTCGAGGCCAGCCTGGTCTACAAAAGCTAGTTCCAGGACAGGCTTCAAAGCTACAGAGAAACCCTGTTTCGAAAAACAAAACAAAACAAAAAAAAAAAAAAAAAAAAAAAAGTTCAGTTTTGAGTACCCTGTGTTGCTTGCCTGCAACGTTGCAATCAGAGACTGGCTTTTTCACACATGGCCTGCTATTGCTTAACTCTGAACACAATTGCCCCGGTTATTTTACCAACAACCGGCAATGTGTGTTCTGCCCTGCCCCCTCCTATCCCTCCTGTTCCAGGGTAAGTACCAAAAGCTAACAGCGTCACTAATGTGGAACAGCTGGAGACCGAGAACTCGCAACACTGAGGTCCTGACCCAGAGCCAGGATCGTCTGCCCCTCGTCTTGGACCGGCATTTGAACCAATTGAAATGCAACTAGCTTCTACCGCTTTAAGCCTGTTCAGAATTAGCAGTAGCTCGTAAAAGGCATTCTAGAAATGAAGCTGTTCGTGTAGTGGATCAAATATTCATGTAAGGCAGCCTCTTGTGGTGACCGGGTTCGAGGCCTTTATCATGAGACTGCCTGGGCCTGGGTCTTCCTTGCTTGTTGAGTACTCCATTGCTGTGTGTGCCTAGCCCCAGACTGCCGCATCCTCTGTATGGCTGGCCCAGACTGCTGTGTCCCTTGTACGGCTGCCCCAGACTGCCACGCCCTCTGTATGGCTGCCCAAGATGCCCCTACCTCTGTATGGCTGCCCCAGACTGTTGCGTCCTCTGTAAGGCTTCCCAATCTGCCGTGCCCTCTGTACGGCTGCCCCAGATTGCCACGCCCTCTGTACGGCTGCCCCAGATTGCCACGCCCTCTGTACGGCTGCCCCAGATTGCCACGCCCTCTGTACGGCTGCCCCAGATTGCCACGCCCTCTGTACGGCTGCCCCAGATTGCCACGCCCTCTGTATGGCTGCCCCAGACTGTTGCATCCTCTGTATGGCTTCCCAAGCTGCCATTCTGTTTTTTTTTTTTTTTTCCATCTTTTTATTTTAGTGGTTTGAGGTTGACGGATCAGCCTTTGATGTGTTTTCTTCTTCATTTCAGTTAACCAAGTGCTGCTGTTCCTTCTGGCCCTGACCCTCTGCGGAATTCTGTACAAGAAGGTTCACAGGGGATCTGTACTCAAGCCTGAAGCCGGTGAGCAAGAGGGTGGTTTCAGTATCGCCCACCAGGTCCTGTCAGTGTTGGGGGGGGGGCAGATAACAGTGTGGTTAACTCCTAAGGGCTTGTTTGTAAACTAGCTTCCGTATGGCTGCAGTTCTGTTACACTCCGGAATGACCAGTGCTGCTTAAACTGTAGTCTGTGTAAATGTCACGTGGAGGACTTGTTAGAACACACCTGTGATCTCAGCTTCCAGAGGTTGAGGTAGGAGGGTTGTGAATTTGAGGCTAGCCTGGGCTACCTAGTGAGTTCGGCGCCAATCTGAGTTACAAACTGAGACCTGTCTTGAACAAACAAACAAAAGAAAAGCTCATGACTAGATCCCACCTGAGGCTGAGCCTCACAGAAAGTTTCTTAAAAGCTCCAAGCTGGTGCTCGTGCCCTGGGTTCTTGGACCCACCTTGAGGGACGGCTCTGTACCCTGTCCCTTTAGATCCTCTCCCACATTTTGAGAATTGTCCCTTCCCTTCTCTTCCTGCTGATTCATTCTCATTTGTCCAGAAATGGCTTCCAATAACTCAATTTAAAAATGATTCTTCAAACCGGGCGGTGGTGGCACGCGCCTTTAATCCCAGCACTCGGGAGGCAGAGGCAGGCGGATCTCTGTGAGTTCGAGGCCAGCCTGGTCTACAAGAGCTAGTTCCAGGACAGGAACCAAAAAGCTACGGAGAAACCCTGTCTCAAAAAATCCAAAAAAAAGGGGCTGGAGAGATGGCTCAGAGGGTAAGAGCACTGGCTGCTCTTCCAGAGGTCCCGAGTTCAATTCCCAGCAACCACATGGTGGCTCACAACCATCTGTAATGAGACCTGGTGCCTTCCTTGCCAGCAGTACATTGGATGCTTAATAAATAAATAAATAAATAAATAAATAAATAAATAAATAAATAAATAAAAAGACTCTTCAGAGGACTGGAAAGAGGCTCAGTGGAGGAGAAAACTACTACGGACTGGTCCCCAGCACCTACGGTTAGCAGCTCACAAGCTTCTGTGCCAGGGGATATGATGCCCTCTTCTGGCACCCATGGGCACACACACACGCAGACACACACACATGCACAGATACATACAGACACACAGAAACACATATATAGAAACACAGACACATACATACAGACAGACACACAGAGAAATACACAGCGACATACACACACATGCACAGACGCACACATTCAGACACACACACACATGCACGCACACACCTGGTGTTGAGGAAATCACAAAGAGTTTGGATTGCCGAAGAACTGCCACGGTAAAGCAGCACAGTCAGGCCTTCATGTCAACTACATCACCTGACTTGGCTGCACGGTGACAGCTTACCCCTAAGTGAACAGTCTGTAAGCAAGTCTGCTTTTCTTGTGCTCTTTAAAACTGGATGCAGTAGTCTAGCCACTTGGGAAGTAGGGCGAACGTCATCCTTGTACAGAAGTTTGAGGCTGCCATGGGCTGTGTGAGATGCTGCCTCTAAAACATCATTTTGTTTATAAAAAATAATTCATGGCTACTTAGAGAATTTGAAAATAATGTAAGAAACACTAAGAAAATTGAAGTCACTTATAATTTCATAGGTGACACAGATAAATTTGTAGATGTGTGTGTCATGTGTGTAGATTGGGCTCAAAGACCAGAAAGAATTTTATTATTTATTTATTGACAGGGTTTCACTATGTAGCCCTAGCTATCCTGAACTCTCTATATAGCCCAAGCTGTCCTCAAACCCACAGAGGTCCACCTACCTCTGCTTCCATGTGTACCAAGACACCCAGCTAAGAATTTTATATTTTTTTCCCTTCAAAGTATATTATGAGATTCTCTCAGGACATATTTCACGAAAACAACTTTTTTTTCTAGTAGCAGAAACAGAAGTGGATAGAAGGAAAACATATGACAAGATGAAGCCATGTAATGTCCATTAAGTTATATAAAATATACCTAGTAATTTGCTCGGTCAGTGTTTATTGAATTAAATATCAGCTAGAACCGCCTTGGGCCTAGGAGAGAGGTTTTGTGAAACTGCAAAGCAGAATGGAGCTTCACAGAACTCAGGCGTACACAGACTGACTAATCTTCATTCACTGCGCAGGTCGCGCTGCAGCACCAAGATATGATGTGGTATTGGTGTTTCGCCTCTTTTGGTGCTGAAGAACGATCATTTCTTCATCATGAGGGCCGGTCAGGCGCCTTCGTTACTCCTTCCTCTTGCTGCTGGCATTTCAGTCTTGACTGAGGAGTAAAGAGCAACAGAGAGGCCACAGCAGTAGAGGCCAGACAAGTCCTGACTCGGGAGAGTTGGTTCTGACTGCTGGGCCCATGAGGCTCTGCCATTCTTTATGTGTGTATGAGGCTCTTCTGAAAAAGAGCTCCCAAGTAATAGGACTTAGAAGATTGCCCTGTCTTCACTTAAAACTCTGATGGGTAGATTCCATAGCGTTCCAGATCAAAATCCTTCATTCCTATGGTTCTGCCGTCTTCGGATATTCTCAAGCAAAGAGGGCTCTCCACCACGTCATACCACCATGCCAGGGGAGGAAGGAGGGTGCAAAGGAGGCAGAAGCATCACTCTTGGGTGCACATTACTTAGAACAACATCCCATTTGTCCGACTAGATCGCATTTTGCAGCAAGGGAATGATAAAGTTAGTTTTGGTGTTTGGTCATGTGCCAGCTGAGATTTTCACACTCGTGTCCAGGAAACGGAGGAGAGCCTGCCTGGTTTACACTGCCGACTAGGAGTCAGAGTCTTTCCTGTGACGATCCTTGTGCTCTGAGTCACTGATTTTGATGGTTTTCTTAGGTGATGATTCTGAATCTCCCGAGGACATGGAAGAGGAGATTCCAGTGGTGATCTGTGCGGCCCCAGGGAGGATGGGCGCAACCATGGCTGCCATCAACAGCATCTACAGCAACACCGATGCCAACATTGTGTTCTATGTCGTCGGACTACGAAACACGCTGCCTCGAATAAGGTAATTTGTATTATGTTTTTGGAATGTTTTATTTTCTTTCAATGTTCTTTTTTCTCTTTAGATGGGCCCTTACCACCTTCACCTTCTCTCCTTCCTCCTCCCCCCTTTTCTTCTTCTAGATTGATAGCTATTATAGAATTATTGAGAGAAAGTCCTGGGCTTATTTGTGACTTGACTAATGCATTTCTAGATGAGGAAACGCCCGCAGGGCTTCATTATTAAATAGGACAACAGCTGCTTCTGCAGATGTGAACCCTCTGGTGGACTAAAGAACCCCAGTCCTGGAGCAGCTTACTGGAAAATCTTTCAAGTATTTGTTCTTGGCCAGGCTGAGGAAGGCCTGCGAGCCCCCACTGAGGAGGTGGAGCTGGGAGGATCACTGGGGGCTACAGGGGAAGGCAGAGGGAAGACTAGCCAATCTCAGTGCCTAACTGAGGACCTGGATCATCCCAGCAGAGGCGGGAGAACAAGTGCTTTTTCCATTTTCCCTCTCTTCCTAACCTAGGAAAATATTTGCACAGCCCTCACTAGCTAGTTTTGGGGAAGAGGCCAGAGATTTACTCCATGACTCACACAGATTAAACACAAACCCTACCACTGAATCACACTTGATCTGTAATGGCTGACTACAAACTTACAGCGATATAACTTTATAGGTCATGCTATAACTTTGAACTTATTCTTCCAATATCCTGCCATACTAAAAAGATGAACCAGAGAGTAAGAAGAAATTAACAAAAAATCAAACTTTAAATGCATTTTAGAAATGCAGGATAACTGTGTAATCTTGGTCCTCAAGCCCAGGAATTAAAAGAAAAACTGACAGACTTGTCTGTATAACCCAAGAACTTCTGAATAATGAAGAACTGTGAATGGGATTAGCTATAAAATCGATTAGTAAAAAGTATGGCTTATAGTGAAGAATTGTTGCAAAAAAATTTAAGTTTAAGCCTAGTGGGAAAATAAGCATAAACTCTGAACAGACACCAAGGCCCAGAATTCCATCCCAGGTCCTTAAACAACACAGTCACCAAGAGCCAACACTGTCCTCCTAGTGCTCGAGAGGCTGAGGAACGAGGGTTGGAAATTAGAGACCAGACTGGACTGCGCACTGAGACATTCTCCAAGCTAAACAAACCAGCCAGCCCAAAAGGAACAGATCACACAACTCACAGATGCAAAGGTCAACAAAGTGGGCCGTCTCCCAGCTCCTGGCTGTTGGGCCTTCCTCCTCCCCCATGTTTACATATTTTAAAACCAGTTCTCGTAGAAGTAGGACACAAGAGTAGAGCATAGGGGCCCACTGCACATCTCAGGAAAATCACCGCAAGCAAATATACTTCCCTGACAACTGCCACGTTCCCACCGACAGTGGGAAGAGTTCTGCCGCTGAGCTCCCGACGCCCAGGCCTCTTCTGCCAATTTGTGATCAACAGCAAATGTTGCCATCTGTGGCTTGAGTCATTGCCAAGTCTGTTTTGAGATTATTTCTGCTATTATATTCTCGTAGTGAATCCGATGAGAGAGACGCCCTGTAAGGCTGAGTGATGGGGAGAGTGGGTGGAGGGAAGGAAGAGGGTGAGCAGAGGCGGGAACAAGAAGACAGACGGACAGCTACACGTGTTGGCGCGGCATGTGCTGCCTGTCTCTCAGCGGTAACATGTGGCTGTGGGTCTGGCGGGTACAGGGGCTGCTTGATAAGGGACGTCTTGTTCCTCCAGCTTCCCCAGGCGGATTTCTGATGTGGGGATGTACTTGGCTATTACTGTCTTGTAAATTTCCTTGGCAGAGTTATGAGATGGGGGTGGGAAAGGGGGCGACTGGAAGGTAGACCAGATGGAGAAGCAATCGGAAGGATTTAGCATGAAAGCCGTTTGCAGACACTGTTTTAACTTCCGAAGGCCACAGCAGACTAGCCCCCGGGTTGGCATGCAAATTAAATAGAGGAAAGATTGAACATGTGTACTAGAGGTTTTTGGTCATCTCTCTAGAAAATGGATCGAACATTCTAAACTGAGAGACATAAACTTCAAAATTGTGGAGTTCAACCCTATAGTCCTCAAGGGGAAGATTAGACCAGACTCATCGAGGCCTGAGCTGCTCCAGCCTGTGAGTAAGAGCCATGTACACGGTGGGGGCAGTCCTGAGTTCACGTATACTAGAGCCCCAGCCCTCTGTCTAAGGGTCTGCAGAGAGAAACCAGGACCAAAAAGCAAGTCGGGAGGAAAGGCTTTGTTCAGTTCACATTTCCACAGCACTGGTCACGGAAGGAACTCGAGCAGGGCAGGAACCTGGAGGCAGGGGCTGATGCAGAGGCCATGGAGGGGTGCTGCTTACTGGCTTGCTCCCCATGGCTTGCTCAACCTGCTTTCTTACAGAACCCAGGACCACCAGCCCAGGGATGGCACCCCCCACAATGGGCTGGCCCTCCCCATTTATCACTAAGAAATGCCCTATAGCTGCATCTCGTGGAGGCATTTCCCGCAACTGCGGCTCCTTCCTCCCTGACGACTCTAGCTTGTGTCTTGTTGACCAAACCTGCCAGCGCACCATCTGGTGCGCACATAAGATGTTTCAGACTCACGAGTGCTAGAGCCCCACAAAGCTTTGCTTATTTATAACTTACCAGCCACCTACTCCGGGGAGGATTTAAGATGGTTTATATAAGCATGATAAAAGAAACCAGTGGCAAGAATGTAGGCTACATTTGTGTGTGTGTGAAGAAGACTGGGGGTGGGGGTGGGCCAGGGAGCGAGGCCGGCAAAAGTGTTCCCAAGCATTTCCTCGCTGTATCCTCTGTACCTAATCATCAGTTAGCTCTTACTCTTCCAAAGGCCAAAGAAAGCCAGCCGTGTGACAGCTATGAGCCTCAGTTGATGGCCACGTTATATTTTAGGACGTGCTTTTCCTAGCTGTGGGGGTTAATTTTTCTTCCAATAGTGCCCACAAAGACTCCCCCTCCTTCACGAAGAGCAGTGTGTGTGTGTGTGTTATATGCTTGCATGCCCAGTGGACCCCAGCAAGCCTTTCTTCAGCCTCCTCCTGGTTCCTCACCTCTCTCCTAGCCCCAGCTTGCCTTCCCCAGCACTGGGGATTCAGACCAGTGTGCTACAGTCATTTTTGCATGTGGGTACTGGGTACCAAGTGCATATCAAGCCCAGGTCCTCATGCTTCCAGTCCAAAGCAGGTTCTGAGGGCAATCTGCAGAAACTGGCCACCTCCTGTATGCAGTTCATGTAAATCCATCCTTTCCAATCAAATTCTAAGGCTTGTCTGTGATATGATCTATTGTCAGCTGGTTACGAAAACAGAACGTCACTAAGGAAAACCCTACGAACTCATGTTTCTGTTTTCTGGATCAGAGGCTAAAAGGCTTAGTTTGGTGTGTGTATGTGTGCGTGTGCATAAGGGGGCAGAAGGAGGGGGGGGAGGGAGAAGAAGAGAAGTGGGTGGGGGGAGAGAATATCTTAAGGCTAATTAGTTGAGAGTTATCTAATTGACAAGGTAGAGAAAGCAGGAAGTCTGGATCCTAAAAGATTGATTAGGGAGCATTGGAGACTCCCACTGCAGCTGTCCCTGAAGGGGAAGTGGTCACTGCTTAAGAGAGTGGGGCCTGGATCTAGGAGAGCTTCTCTGGGCCAGCATGGCCTTATCCTCAGAACCCAGAGGATCAGGTGCTAAAAGCCTGGGTGAGACATCACTTCAGCCTGTGTATTCCAGTCCACACTTGGGCTAACCAGAGCTGACTTGTAGGTGCCACATGCCTCGGCCCACCTGTTTCCCTTGTTTTTAACAGCTGAACTTCGTTCGATTTTATCTCCCTCTGCTCATCCATCAGCACGAGAAAGTCATCTATTTGGACGATGACGTCATCGTACAAGGTACACCCACTCTCTGCCGAGAACTCTTGGGAGGGCACAGCTCTATATAGCATGACATACTTTTTCATTTCCCACGTAGCTAACTGACTTCAAACACTTTGTAACACGAATACAGCATGGCTGTAAAACTGGGACTATTTGATACTCCCTGCATAATCGAGTGGCTTGCTGAGGGCCCTGCTCTGATTGCCGAGTCTACAGTGATTACCTTGGTAGTCTCTTCTGTGCATTCCTGAAATACACAGGAACACAGTGTCTCCGAGGCACCTGGCCGTGGCTGCGTGTGCACATTATGCTTGTTCTCGTCCACATGTCAGATCAGCGTTAAGAAACTGCCAGCCACTGACCTGGCCAGCACCCGCCTGGACGTTTCACATGGCTTCCTCAAAGGGCATGAGCTGTCCTCAGAACACTGCCATGCATGGGGAAAGAGGGACCTGTACTCTTTGTTCTATTGAAGCCAGGAGTTAGGCTGAGGTTCCGTCTTGCCCCGAGGTACTTGCTGTTTTGATTTAGGATCCTTCCAAATGCAGGTGACATCCAGGAACTGTACGACACCACCCTGGCTCTGGGCCACGCAGCAGCCTTCTCGGACGACTGTGACTTGCCCTCCGCTCAAGACAACAATCGGCTTGTGGGGCTGCAGGTGGGCATGCTCCCTTAGACATCCTCCCTCTCCTTCTCCTCGGCCGCGGCCCTCTGTTCCTCCTCCAAACTCAAGATCGTCACACTCTCCCCATCCAAAGCCAGCGGGAACTTCAGAGGATGGGGTGAGGGCTCCCTTCTTTCCCTGTAACCACTAAGTCTCACTTTCCTAACCTGAAACATGGCATGGACACTATTGTGTTGTGTGAGCTGCGGGGCATGCTGCCAAGTGTCAATGAGAGCTGCTGTATCGCTATCACCACAGGCTGTTCCTGGGCTCCCAGTACCCACACAGAGGCTCACGACTATATGTAGCTCCAGTGCCCCTTCTGGCTCCCTTGGGCACCAGGAACACACATGGTGCCTACATGTCTCTGCCTCTGCCTCCCGAGTGCTGGGATTAAAGGTGTGCACCACCACCACCCGGCTGATAAAATAATTTTTAAAAAGGGAACAATGAGTAGCCCTTGTGGGCAGGAATGGGAAGGCCACACTGAGTACTGGGAATGGCTGGGGTCAGGAGGGATCTTGAAGCTGGAACAAACAGGATTGATTTGGATGAGGAGGGGCTAAGTCTGGTCTAATCACTCTGGGCTTCTGCCTCAATACCAAGAAGGACAGAAACACTATCCCCTGAGGCAGGCATGTGGCATGGAGCCAGCTTAACAGGACTTGGTACATGCTGCTGTTGGAGCTGCTTAAGCATCAAGAAGGCAACACCAGGGGCAGGGGCATGGGCAGGCGGATCTCTGAGAGCCAGGCCAGCCTGGTCTACAAGGTGAGTTCTGGGACAGCCAGGACTATTAGCAGAGAAATCCTGTCTCGAAAAACAAACAAAAACAAAACAAAACAAAACAAAAATACAACCCCAACTAGGCGGATGTGGCAGTTGGAAGGCTGGAGAGATGGAATTTAGAGCCCTCAAACAGGCCGAGCTGCCAATGGCGGCAGAAAAGAAAGCAACAGGTGCTGGAGAGAGGCGGGAACTCCGTATTCAGAGGTCAGAAATGAGGCAAAAACAGAAAAGGGGAGCCGTGAAAAACACTCGCCCTGGAAGCCTGTCTTTCTCGTGTACTCATGCACGGTGGCGTGCACACATGCGCACACACACTTTAAAAACACGCTGGGCATGGTGGCACGTGCCTGTAATCCCAGCACTGGAGAGGCAGAGGTAGGCGGGTCTCTATTATAGTTTTGAAGCCAGTCTGGGCTACATGTTCAGTCCTGGGACAGCCAGAGCTACAGAGTGAGATCCTGCCTCAAACAACAAAACACACCAAAAGAAACCGGTAGGGGCACAGAAGGAAGCCCAGGGACACTGAATGGCAGCTTTGGGAGCATAACCGTTTCCTAGAAACAGAAGGCTCCACCCTGCTCTTTTGCAGAACACGTACATGGGCTATCTGGACTACCGGAAGAAGGCCATCAGGGACCTTGGCATCAGCCCCAGCACCTGCTCTTTCAATCCGGGCGTGATTGTCGCCAACATGACGGAATGGAAACACCAGCGTATCACCAAGCAGCTGGAAAAGTGGATGCAGAAGAATGTGGAGTATGTGGGGGAGGGGGGAGAAGGGAGGAGGGCGTTTCTCCACCACTGCTGTTCCCAGCTGGAAACAGAGAGAGAGAGAGAGAGAGAGAGAGAGAGAGAGAGAGAGAGAGAGAGAGAGAGAGAGCGCGAGCTGAGGGCAGATTTTCATAGAACCTGTTGACCAAGAAAAAAAGGGGCACAGGTGAAAATGTTCCCCGAAGGAGTCTGAAGAACGGAGATGCAGTGAAATAAGGGATTCATTCATTCCCTCTATTTCCCGAGTAGGTTGCTTAGCAATGTGTCTTCAGTCTTTTCCACCGAGGAAACTTCATTCATTTTGAGCTTCTTTTATAGGTCTCCTTTTTGAGGGGGACAGGGTCTCACTCGGTAGCCCTGGCCTGCTGGCCTGCAACTTGCTATGAAACCAGGCCGGCTTCTTATCTCTGATATGCTGGGATCACCACCACACCTGGCCACAGACCTACTTTTAAGGTTAATTTCATAGAACCTCAATTTTAAAAAAATACTATATTTGATACTTTTAAAGAAAGGGTTTCTCTGTGAAGCCATGGCTGTACTGGAACTTGCTCTGTAGACCAGGCTGGCCTCAAGCTCCCAAAGATCTACCTGCCTCTGCCTCGTGAGTGCGGGGATTAAAGGGAAATGCCGCTATGCCTGGCTCAATTTCTTTCTCCATTTTTTTTTAAACAAAGATTGATTTATTTATTTATTTTGGTATGGTGGCCTGCCTCCCTCCTTAGTGAACATCTGTGCACCACAAGCTTATCTGGTCTCCCTGGAGGCCAGAAAAGGGTGTTGGATCCCTTGAGTCACAGATGGATGAGAGTCACCTTTTATCTTGAACTCGGGTCTTCTATAAGTGTGCCAGCGCTCCTAACTGTTGAGCCATCTCTCCAGCCCCTTTATCTGTATCTTACTTAATACCATCCTAACACCGAACCTGTGAGAAGTTAGAAATGATACAGGATCAGATTTTTTTTTTTTTTTTTTTTTTTTTTTGGTTTTTCGAGACAGGGTTTCTCTGTGGTTTTTGGAGCCTGTCCTGGAACTAGCTCTTGTAGACCAGGCTGGTCTCGAACTCACAGCGATCCGCCTGCCTCTGCCTCCCGAGTGCTGGGATTAAAGGCGTGCACCACCACTGCCCGGCGCCCGGCTCAGGATCAGAATTTGATCTTCTGTGCCTGTCATAAAATCCTTGAGAGTGACAAGATAGTAACAAGAATTAACCCTGTGAATCTGGGTGACATGCGTGTGTGGGTGATGAGATAGTGAGACCTTAGGTGGCACACGTGGAAGGGTGTGACTCTGGATCGTGTCCATGGGAGACTGTGACTCTACATGATGTGTATGGGAGGCCCCTGGTTATCTGTATTTTAAAGTTTGATAATTTTAAAAATTTAAAAAAAAAACAACAAAATCCACATTGGAAGGTGGGTGTGGTAGTGCACACCTTCACCCCAGCACGTGCCAGTGAAGGCGCAGGCTTGATTCAAGGTTGTCCTCAGCTATATAGGGACTTCAAGGCCAATCTGCTCTCCATGAGACTGTTTCTAACAACAAAGATCCCAAGCTAAAAATGAAAAGTTAGGGAAAAGTGAAAGAGGAAAACCTTACGTCTTGTTCTGAAGGGCCGCATTAGCATTTACTCGGTGTTTTCTCTTTCTACCTCACGTCTTAGAGAAAACCTCTACAGCAGCTCCCTGGGAGGAGGAGTGGCTACCTCCCCGATGCTGATTGTGTTTCACGGCAAGTATTCCACCATCAACCCTCTGTGGCACATACGGCACCTGGGTAAGTACCGCCAGGAAGCAAGGGAAGTGTATATTGTACCTACTGACCACCACCAGGCTACCTATAGCCTAGGGCTTCAAACCCTTGGGGTGACCTTGGCCACCCCACCTCCTTAACTCTCAGGCTCAGAATCTGCAAATACAGCTGCTATCTTTAGCTGCAAGATGGTACACTCTAGGATTCATGGAAAGCTTATGCACCTGGGCTGGAGAGGTGGCTCAGCAGTTAAGAGCACTGACTGCTCTTTAAGAGGACCCAGGTTCGATTCCCAGTACCTACATGGCAGCTTAAAACTGTAATTCTAGTTCCAAGGGATCCGACATCTTCACACAGATATACAGGCAATGAACATGAAATTAAAAAAAAAAAAAAAAAAAAAAAAAAAAAAAGCTGGGTGGTGGTGGTGCACGCCTTTAATCCCAGCACTCAGGAGACAGAGGCAGGTGGATTTTTGTGAGTCCGAAGCCAGCCTGGTCTACAGAGTGAGTTCCAGGACAGGCTCCAAGAAACCCCGTCTTGAAAAACCAAAGAAAGAAAAGAAACGCTTATGGACTGATGCTTAGCATAGAATTTCCACTCTGCAATGTTCTACTGTGGACAGAGCCTACTGGTGTGTGATGTGTACAATGGCCTCAAACAGTTGGCACCTCAATGCTATTAAGTCAGATCACCATTTCTATATACAAAGTCCCACCAAAGCGAGGTAAGTAATTCTAAGAGCAGCTGTGTGAAGCTTGGCTGGGGTATGGCTCAGTGGATAAAAGCACTTGACATGCCAGGTGGTGGTGGCACACACCTGTAATCCCAGCCAGCACTGGGGAGGCACAGACAGGAGGATCTCAGTGAGTTCAAGGCTAACCTGGTCTGCAAAGTGAGTTTCAGGACAGCCAGTGCTACAGAGAGAACTCCTGTCTCAAAAAACCAAAACAAACACACACTTGCATGTAAGCATGAGAAAGTTTGGATCCCAGGGACCCTTGTAAAAGCAACACAAAGCCAGCAACCCCAGGACTCGGGGCAGAGACAGGGTTCTTGGGGCAAGCTGGCTAGCTAGTTCAGCCATATTGGCAGGCTCTAGGTTGAAGTGAGAGATCTTTGTTTCAATACTGCAAAGAAACTGAGTAAGAAACCTGTGTCAACTTTGGCCTTCCAGACATGCACACAGGCACGGCCACATGCATGCATACATAACACAGACACTTGTGTGAATAAGGAAAGGGGGAAAGCACTTGATGATCCTGGAGCAGAGGCACAATCACACCTGTCGAAGTGCCAACTACTGACATGCAAGGTGGTCATGATCTTTCCGAGGAAGGGAATCAGGCAAGGTCTGTAAGGTCGGTTAGCTCCCTTGTGCTAATGACAAAAGCAGACTCTGCTGTTGCTGGAGGGCAGAACAGCATCCGGCCGCTCACTTGTCTACTCAAAGGAGTTTCAGTTACCGACAGAAACTTAACAGCAGAGGATACATATCCCCCACCCCCACCCCAGGGACTCTCTGTAGCCCTGGCCATCCTGGAACTCGCTCTGTAGCCCAGGCTGGCCTCAAACTCAGAGATCCACCTGCTTCTGCCTCCCGAGTACTGGGATTAGAAGGTGAGCACCACCACCGCCTGGCGAGGATATGCTCAAAGTACGGTAGACTATTCCGAGGAATGGCAGTGTTAAGCAATCGTTAACCCTTTGATTAATTTATCAGCTGTGTGGGCCATAGTACCAGCCGGGTGAGGTTAGCAGAGGTGTGACTAATGAGGGACTTTTACCGTGAGCCTGTACCCAATGTTCCATATAAACTGTACTCACTAACAAGCCTGTCTTCTTCCGCACACTGAAGGCTGGAATCCTGATGCAAGATATTCAGAGCACTTCCTGCAGGAAGCTAAACTACTCCACTGGAATGGAAGACATAAGCCCTGGGACTTCCCGAGTGTTCACAATGACTTATGGGAAAGCTGGTTTGTTCCTGACCCTGCAGGGATCTTCAAACTCAATCACAACAGATGACACTGCGCCTTGGGATCCTGCTAATGCTGTTTCTTATGAGCAGCAGCACCTCTGATATACATGACCTGCAACGTAAGGAAAAGCTGCTGAGTACAACTGAACCACGTATCACACAGGTGGACCTAACTCCTTGAAGTTCAAGTGATAATTACGACTGGTTAGTTACCACCTCCCTCCACCCCTTTCTGGTGATTTGAGATAGGGTCTCACTGTGTACCAGGCTGGTCTTGACTTGATGACAATTACATCAGAAAAATTTAAAAGTCTCTAATTTTTTAGTTAGGTATTTTTGTACCTGTTCTTGTTTGTTTTGGTTTTAAGATGGGGTCTCTCTCTATATATATAGCCCTGACTGGCTTAGAACCTACTTATCAACCAGGCTGGCCTCAAACTCAAAAGATCTGTATGTTCTGCCTCCTTTGTACTGGAATTAAAGGCACATGCCACCATGCCTGGCTAAAGGTTTTTCAATTTTTTAAAAGGTTGCCAGTTTTGTCTTGTATAAAAACTAAAAACTAAAAGTTAGAGATATTGCCAGGTGGTGGTGTATGCCTTTGATCCCAGCAGGCAGAGGCAGGAGAATCACTGTTGAGTTAGAGACCAGCATAGTCTACAGAGTGAATTCTAGGACAGCTAGGGCTACACAGAGAAACCTTGTCTTGAAAAACACAACCAAAAAAAAAAAAAAAATATCTGCACAAATAAAATTTCCAAGTTTTTATGATTTTTCTCATGCATTATTCTACCAGTTAAATACAATAGGAAGAAAACTGTCTTCAGGTCTAAAGCAAGGAAGAACACATCCAGTCTTGCTACAGAAAAGTCTACACCTTAAGTATGGCCGTTCTTAACGTTTATTGTCAAACCATGAAGATTTCATGTGAATGTAAAGTCTCAGTGAAAAACTCCCATGCTGTCATGTGCAGGAGACATCAGCATTTACTACTCATCCCTCACCCATTCTCCAGTCATAATTTAAAGGGATTTCTCTACTCAAAGAAGCCTATGGTAAAGCTATAACAGTTATTACCGAAGCAATTCATAGTTCCATGCTTTACAGTCCCCTGACAACAGTGGTTCAGTTGATCCTGATCCCTGACGCAAGGCACTTAGAGCACCTGCACAAAGTGTCCATGTAAACAGCAGTGCAGAACATCTTAGCGTCACATGACTCAGCCGCCAGTTTTGATGGGTGCTGTTTGAGTTGTCTGGCTGCTTTTCTGGGTGTCGTCAGGACTGTAGAATGTGATGACCATCCCCTCTGCAGAGGAGCTGGACTACTTCAAGTACGGTGACCTGCAAAATTCAGCCAAAAGGCTGGGCCTCCGGGCTACCCCTTGAAAGCCCACCTGAATCCAGAAACAAGGAAAAAGTAAAAATCAGCTGAGAATCAGTCTTCTGCAGTCTCCTGTGCTGAGACAGAGATACAAATTAACTGTGAGGAGCAAGCTGAAGGAACCAGTTATGTCACCAAAGCAAGAAAGAGGCACAAGACAGTCTGTGGAGTTCCTAACTCCCAGGATCATTCTGAGGAAAGAAGTGACCCTACTATATTATAGAATCAAGAAAAGCAAAACCTCAGAACAACCAAGTCTCCATGTGTGACCCCACCTGGGAGTGTTCGGGACCCCTAAGCTGGACCACAGAGAGGAAATCCACCGCTGCAGCTATTACCCCACTCAAGCTGACGCTGAGCAGCACAGACTCCAGGCTCTAGGAAGAAACCGGCGTTTGATCTCCAGGCAGGCTTTTCCCATCCCCTCAACTACAAGCCACACAAGGGAAAGCTGAAACCTCGGGGCAATCTGAAGAAAATAGTTCTCTGAAGAAGTGTGCAAGCAGAGTTAGCTCACTTACAGCCATGTCCACACCAGGGAAGAACAACACAAGAAGCATAAGCAAGAACGCCAAGAGAGGAAAGCAAAGGTTCTGGAAGCTCTCAGAAACCTGGTTCTGACTAAAGCCGAGCGATCCTGCTGATTCCTTGACTCCCAACTTGTTTCCTTTTGTGAATGTGTTCATCACCTCCTCTTTAGTCAAAAGCTCATCTTCTCATAATTTGGAGTATCTGTTCTCTGTGTGCTATAGCTCTGAAAATACATTCTCGCCCTAAAGCTCAGAACTAAAGTGGCTTTCACCTACTGTCCTGTCCAACTCTGCTTGAGACCTGTCCTTGGGGTTCTCACCTAGGTTTCCCATGTCAAGGTCCTGCTAGTTGTGAGACAACCTGCGTTCTTTCCCGGACAGAAGCGGTTCCCTTGTGCAGCAAGCCTGAGCAGAAGCCTGGCCTGAGAGTGTGAGTGAAATACAGTTCACAGGAAAGGGGGGCTACAGAGGCCACCTCTGCGTTCACTGTCTGGAAAATCTAAGCACCTTCTGATTTGGTTAGGTCACTCACTACTTTATCAAGGTAAAAACATGCCTTAGCTTAGGACCCTTGTTCACATCAGTTCATGTAATTGCCAACTGTCACTCATATTTTAAGACAGAATTCCTTGGTGCTTTCTACTTGTTAGATAAAGAGCCATAGGGCAGAGGAGGTGCCTCAGTCGTACTGCCTTGGGTACCACACACTGGACCCTGGATTTGACCCTGGTACCAGTCTGAGAAACTGAGAACTGCAGCTGTCCAGGCCACCACCTCTGTCAGACTTATAGCTGTAAGGAAGAGAGGAGAGCAGCTAAACAGAGCCTTGAGTTCTCTGCTCTGCCATGTGACGATTCTGAGCTGTGTGTAATGCTTATGATTGTCATAAATAAAGTTTTTATTTGTGAAAAAAATAAATAACGTGACTTGTACACAGCTTGACCTAGACTTAAGAAAAAATAAAACCCATCATTGCTACAGCTAAAAGGCATGTTATGATTCACAAGAAACTGCTTCTATTATTTATAGAAGGACGGACTGTGGAATATAATAAAAAGCTCACGGACATTTCATACTGCAAACCAGCATGCTCCTTGGGTACGTACGCATCAAGTCAGAATATTCATGAGCGATCAGGATGATCCAAGAGGCATTTCTGAATACGCAGTTTTATATCCACCAGCCCTAATGGGCTAGACGATTTGTAGCACCATGGAAAATGCATAACAGACCACAGAGGTACAACAGCACACAGAGGACAGAAACTCCACAGATTATGGCCGGGAGTGATGGTAGAAAAAGAGCTTGGACTAAAGTAGAGGTGGTGATAAACACATTTACAAAAGAAAACAAGTTGGAAGTCGGCCTTTTCATGAGGTTCACTTAGTGCAGAGTAACAAAGTGACAGTAATTTTTACATCATTGACTAAAATCTTAGTACATCCCATGCACACATAGCACCAATTTAAAAAGAATTATCAAAGACCTCCAGCACCGTGTCGCTCACCCTGAAAGTTCATTTCTTATCACAAATCAGAAGAGTGATAAACACTGATGGGGAAATTCAGTAAAATACACAATTGGCAAACTGTAAAAGGTCTACTGTGTTCTCAGGAACCTATCAGCTCAGCAGTTTCTGCCTCTGAGAGAACCAACACCCAGGAGTGAGAGGCCAAAGGCAGGGCTCAGGCCCCATGGGCAGGCTACACTGTTTCTAATACTAAGCAACTGCCATACACAGCATTTGGAGAGTGTGACTACAACCCCAGCTCCCGAAACTAACCAGGCTCCACTGGGGATGGGTTAGCTTCTCACATAGGAATCAGCACATCTGCCTTTTCCTACTCTGATTCTTACTAGCATGCCCTTCTGAGGCTTTAAAAGGGATAAAGGCATATATAGGTATGTACAGTCAAGAATCAGCTATAAATATTCAGACTGTTGCGTTTTAAAATTACACCAAACTGACTTCCCAAAGAAAACCCGTTTCTTCATAAATGAAATATAGTATATAAAAAGCTGGAATGATGGGTAATTCAAATACAAAACTCAGGTACAAAACAGCCCATTTTTTCCTTCCAAACTACACAGGCTCATACAGTTGACTCTACCGTACAGACAGCTGCTCCATACAGAATTACACCCTAGCGTAAGGAACTATTCTAAGTCTTCAGGAGACCGAGGCTCGAGGTCCTGCCGACTGCATTAAAACTGCAGCACCGGGCAGAGCTGAGAAGCGCCGCCATCAAACATGGCTTCCTTCCTGCTCGTGTGTCCCACAGTTACTGAACGACGGGTCTGTGCACGGCTGCGCCACCCACTGCCCATTTGCAAGGTCGCCGGGAGCCGCTTCTCCTCTCAGCTCCGCACTGTTGGCTGCTGGGAAGGGAAAGGAATCTTAGGTCACTGTCAAGTTTCAACTGATCTCACTGGGAGATTTTTAAAGGGCATTAAAGAATTATTAAAATACTAAATGAGTTTTTCAAATCAATGGCAAGTTTCTACTAGATTTTCAGATGATTTGTTGTTCAGAGAAGTAGATGGAAATGGGTTGGTTTAGAAGCCATGACTCAGGAAAATGATGTGAAAATCTTTAGTCCCTTAATTGTAATAGTATTAGTATTCCTACATCACCAATTCCTTTCTGTTTCTGTTATGTTCCCATCGCCTCCCAGTCCTCTGGAGGAACATACTTAGCCCATTGGAAGGAAGGCTGCAGGGTTCACTATCACACGGGTTTCCGCTGTACGCACTGCCGTACGCTGCTTCGTAGCCCGGGTCATACTTCTCTTCCTTAACAGCCATCTTCTTCGCATCCTCTGTGGGAAGGTGGGAGATGAGTGAAACTGGGGTTGTGTGGAGTTTTCTATGCAAATTCAGCTGAGTCATATAAAGATTTGTTATTTTTACTCGTGTGTGTGTGAGTGGCATGAGCCCATACACCTGCAGGTGACCAAGGAGCCAGAGGGCAATGGACCCCTGGAACTGGAGTTTCAGGGGGCTGTGAACTGCCTGAAGTGGGTTCTGAGAACCAAACCTGATCTACAAGAGCAATCAGTTTTGTTTTACCCACTGAGCGAGCCATCCATCTCTCCAGCCCCATTTGCTATTTTCTTAAAATTCTTTGTAACATATACTAAATGAGCTCAGAAACTGGGAGGCAGGGAGGTGCTCCTTAGACCCAGAACAGGGGAAGCTGTGGTACGAGGAGATGTGAATAGACACTAGAGTCCATCACCACAGCATCTGGTTGTAATTTCCCTTCCTCAACTTCCTTTCTGTTCTGTACACGAGAAATTGATAAGGGAAGGGAACAAACCTTGTGCGAGCTGCAGGTCAAACGTGTACTGCACCTCCTGAACGTCCGTGTTCCGTTCAATGCCCTTCAGCTGGTCTCTTAAGTCCTTCAGCTTAATGTAGTAATGCACCTTGTCCTGGGCGCGAGGAAACTGGGCACACCTGGCACTGGACGACGGCATGACGTAGCAGAGCTGGGATCGACAAGGTTTCACGTGTAAGACTTTAACACTGAACTGAATCTACTCATACTGCGGTTAGAAAAACAGGTTTAATTGGCTTAATTGGTACCTAAAAAAGATGGCTCACCCAGCATTCCTCTCAAGTTTTGTCTTTTTTTCTTTTTTAAATATTTATTTATTATGTATACAATATTCTGTCTGTGTGTATGCCTGAAGGCCAGAAGAGGGCGCCAGACCTCTTTACAGATGGTTGTGAGCCACCATGTGGTTGCCGGGAATTGAACTCAGGACCTTTGGAAGAGCAGGCAATGCTCTTAACCACTGAGCCATCTCTCCAGCCCCAAGTTTTGTCTTTTTACAGTAAACCCAGATCACAATTCAAAAGGAACAAGAGTGCAGCACTGACGGTGAAGCCCCTCCCAGCTGTCTCTATCGCCTAGGCCCCTCGGCTGGGGCGTCACTCCTGAGTTCCCAAAGTGTGCGTGGCTGACCAGAGGCACCCAGGGCATCCTTTAAAAAACACCAAGCACAATGTGCTCTTCTTTCTCTCACCAGTGCATCTCAGAGATGTTCTGACCAGAGGGCAAGGCTAAAGGCCTCTTCTAACCTACTAACCAGAGCCAACTCTCTTCTAACCTACTAACCAGAGCCAACTCTCTTCTAACCTACTAACCAGAGCCGACTGCAGTTCAGGTTGTCTGCCTTCTCTGTCATTAGCTCTAGGGAATGCTCCCAGACAGCTACAGGGAAAGACACATTTATCATTTTGGTTGTTGACAAACTGTCCTTCAAGGAGAAGTTGCTTTGTCCTCTCTACACATAAGTAAGGCATGCACTACTGTATTTATGGGGATTTTCAAAGTTGGTTTCTTTATTATGTAATTATTTTCCTTTGAGGTTTCCTCATCACATAATTACTTTTCTTTGATTACAGCATGTTTAAAGAAACTCCTAATTGATGTTAGCATGCTTTATAATAGCACATTCAATTAAATGACCCAGAGTAGACTGGCTGGGGATGATGGTGCTCTAATCCGAGCACTCAGGGCAGAGGCGTGACCTGATCTATAAAGTGAGACCCACCCTCAACGCCCCCACCACACCCACACTTAAAGTAAAAGAAAAGAGTAAATTGTTTTCTCTTTGAGCTAAATCACTATAAACATCAACAGTCTCTTATTTAGTGGTAAAGAGTACACTAAGTGCAGGGCCATCACTATAAACATCAACAGTCTCTTATTTAGTGGTAAAGAGCACACTAAGTGCAGGGCCATCACTATAAACATCAACAGTCTCTTATTTAGTGGTAAAGAGCACACTAAGTGCAGGGCCATCACTATAAACATCAACAGTCTCTTATTTAGTGGTAGAGCACACTAAGTGGAGGGCCATCACTATAAACATCAACAGTCTCTTATTTAGTGGTAAAGAGCACACTAAGTACAGGGCCATCACTATAAACATCAACAGCTTCTTATTTAGTGGTAAAGAGTACACTAAGTGCAGGGTCACCGAGAGGACCGCCATAGTTACTTCTTGGCTGTCACTGACCCAGATCTAGAATCACCTCGGGAGGGGCAGGTTCATCTGAAGAATTATCCAGATCAGACTAGTCCGAGAGGCCCTTTCTTATTTTGGGTGTGAGGGGCAGGCATGTAGCGTGTACAAGTGGGATCAGAGGGCAGACAACATGTGGGAGGCAGTTCTCCTCCTCCCACACACGTGTCTAGGCACTGAACTCAGGCTGTCAGGCTTGGCAGAAAATGTCTAAACCCATTCAATGACCATCCTGCCAGGCCCATGAGGCATCTTCTTAACTGCTAATATATGTAGAATTAAGATGACAAAGTTTCTCTGTATAACAGCTCTGGCTGTCCTGGACCTTGCTTTGTAGACCAGCTGGCCTCAAACCACAGAGATCTGTCTGCCTCGGCCTCGGTGTACACCATGTGGTTTTTAAAAAGCTGTGTCCAGGGCAGGCCTGGTAGCACAGGTTTATAATCCTGTCCTCTCCTCAGGAGAATAGCAACTCAAGGCCAGCCGCAACTGTAGAGCAGTCTGAAGATGACTTGGGGCAACTTATTGAGACTATCTCAAAACAAAAAGTAAAAAGAAGGCTGTGGACATAACTCAGTAGCAGAGCATTTGCCTGGAATGTGGAAACCTAGGTTCAGTCCCCAACACCAGCCTCCCCGCCCCCGACACCGGAGAATGAAGGAGCACTGTATGAAATCTACCTTGGAAAGGGCCAGGGTAGAGCTGAGTGGTACAGTAACTGCCTGATGCACACAAAGACCTAGGTTTGCCCTCAGCACAACAAAATCAAACAAGACAGCCAAACGCCTATATTCTTAAGTACTAAACAAAACTGGAACACATGTCTGCAGCAAAGACTCTGTGGGAACTAGTTAGAAAATCACTGTATAGGACTGAAGGTAACTCAGCAGTTAAGAGCACTGATCGCTCTTACAGAAGACCCAGCGTTCAGTTCTCAGCATCCACATGGTGGCTGACAACTGTATCTCCAGTCCCAGGAAATCTGGTGTCCTCTTCTGGCCTCCATTAGAACTGCACACGTGTACACAGACATATATGCAAGCTAAACACCCATACACATAAAAAATAAATAAGTAGATAAATAAATGCTAAAAAAAAAAACAACACAGGGCTGTCTCATGATATGAGATTATATGACAGTAGCCAACGGAAGGGTGGCTGGATGTTTGTCTAGCAAGTATTAAATATACAAACGAAGTAGTTAATCTTACCAGTGAGGCTTGTGTTTATATGTACACCTGAGTTCTTAAGTGACTGCCACTGACGATATTCTGAATGTCCTGTGAGCCAGGTCCTCTGACATACAGCTGACAAATACTTTTAAATAAAACTTTCATCACATCTGGAAGTGTAAGCTGATACTTATTTACTAGAACAGGACTTTTCTCATGACAAAACGGCCATGTCTGAACAACGAGGACAACTGGCCAGAAGCCCTGGTCTCCAATGTACTCGGAGGACTTACGGTTTCTGTGTCTGGGATCTTGTGGGGTTGAAGCCCAAATTCCAAGTTCTTAACCTTTACTCCAAAAACTTCCTTACTGAAAATTTCATAAATACCTAAAATAAAAAAAACAAATAAACCATATTTAACACTGCCCTTGACATTAGCATAGAGAAAACAGAAAACTGTAGAAGTAAATCTTACATTTTCCATTAAACACCGCTATTCGTGGCTGGTATTTCTGCAGTTTCTGCACTAGGATTCGTCCTCCTTCCCGGAATTCCTTACTAAAATTGAAACAAGAAGCAGAGAAACACAAACAGTATACACAGCGTGCTACTTTCAGGCAGTTCTCAAAGAATGTCGTGCACCAATGTCCCCAGGACCCGAGAGCCCGCACCACCATAAGCTCCAGCTCTACAGCTACCTGGACAGATCCTTGCTGCCTGGCGTCGTCCTCTCCACCATGTTGGTGAAGCCGATGCCATACTTCCCGGGTAAGGTGTGGTCATCCATGTGGTTCAGCTGAACCTCACTCAGTCCTGACATGAACAGACACTTCCCTGGGAAAAGAGGGCTCTGTCACTTGCACAGAAGGCAGAAAGCTTTTACCAAGAAACTCATGGAATAGTCTACACTACACCTGGAGGGCGATAAAGGACTTACAACCCAGCTCTAATCCCATACTGAAGAATGACAGCAGGCTGGATACCATGCTAACCTCTATGATGTTAATAACCATTACTTTCCTACAAGAAACTAGTATCTTTGCACACACAGCTTCAAACCGTGTTCTACCCAGTTACTGGTCCTGCCACCATCTGCCTTTGGACTGCCCTCTAGACTAGAACACCCGGACAGTGGAGGGAACTAAAACATCCTAACAGGGACAATATGGTGCTAGTTTCAGAAGTACATTATGACTTATAGCCTAAACATCTGGAATCTTGACTCTGATAAGGAGTGTTTCTTGAGGACATGCACTGCTCTAGTAGGCAGTGGTAAAGTGTCTGTGTGAACGTCTTCCATACGCAGAGCAACACATATGGATGTCTTCCATATGTAGAGGAACACATATGGATGTCTTCCATATGTAGAGGAACACATACGAACTTCTTACACATGCAGAGGAACACGTACGAACGTCTTACACATGCAGAGGAACACATACGAACTTCTTACATATGCAGAGGAACACATACGAACTTCTTACACATGCAGAGGAACACGTACGAATGTCTTACATATGCAGAGGAACACATATGAACATCTTACATACGCAGAGCAACACGTATGAACGTCTTACATATGCAGGGCACACAGTAGTAGCAGTGCCAGCTCACTAGGGAAGAATGAGCCCTCGCTGCTATCATCTTCTATAGGAACTATCTTTAGAGGATGTCTCGGTCAAAGAATTTTATATATAACTGATATCTAATAAGCAATGGATTTCTTTAAGAATGTTTTTTAGGGGGCTGGAGAGATGGCTCAGAGGTTAAGAACATTGCCTGCTCTTCCAAGGGTCCTGAGTTCAATCCCCAGCAACCACATGGTGGCTCACAACCATCTGTAATGAGGTCTGGCGCCCTCTTCTGGCCTGCAGGCATACACAGACAGAATATTGTATACATAATAAATAAATAAATATTTGAAAAAAAAAAAAAAAAGAATGTTTTTTAGGGGGCTGGAGAGATGGCTCAGAGGTTAAGAGCACTGGCTGCTCTTCCAGAGGTCCTGAGTTGAATTCCCAGCAAACACATGGTGGCTCACAACCATCTGTACTGAGATCTGGCGCCCTCCTCTGGCGTGCGGGCATACATGGAGGAGAATGTTGAATACATAATAAATAAATAAATCTTTAAAAAGAAAAAAAGAATTTTTTTTTTTTTGGTTTTTTGAGACAGGGTTTCTCTGTGGCTTTGGAGACTGTCCTGGAACTAGCTCTGTAGACCAGGCTGGTCTCACAGAGATCCGCCTGCCTCTGCCTCCCGAGTGCTGGGATTAAAGGCGTGCGCCACCACCGCCAGGGAAAAGAATGTTTTTTATGTGTATGGATGTGTCTTAGTCAGGGTTCCTACTGCTGTGATAAAGACCATGACCAAATGCAATTTGAGGAGGAGAGGGTTCATTTCAACTTACATCTCTCAGGTCCAACCCCATCACTGGAGGGAGTCAGGGCAGGAACTCAGTGATGCAGAGGCCATGGAGGATGCTCCTTACTGGCTTGCTCAGCCTGCTTTCTTACACACTCAGGACCACTCACAGAGTCCTGGGCCTTCCCATAGCAGTCATTAATCAAGAGAACACCCACAGCCCAATCTGGTGGTGGCTTTTCTCAGTGAGGTTCCCTCTTACCAAATCACTCTGAGCTTGTGTCACACTGACAAAAAAAAACAAAAAAACAAAATAAAAACAACTGTAACAAGTGTTTTTCCCAGGGTGTTGTGCACCACATGTGGGGTGAGTGCCAAAGGGAGTATCAGGTCCCCTTAAACTGTAGTTGCCGGCAGTTGTGAGCCAGCATGCGGCTCTCTGGAAGAACAGCCAACGCCACTGCCCTCTGAGCCAGCATGCGGCGCTCACTCTGGAAGAACAGCCAATGCCCCTGCCCTCTAAGCCAGCATGTGGCACTCTGGAAGAGCAGCCAATGCCCCTGCCCTCTGAGCCAGCATGTGGCACTCTAGAAGAACAGCCAATGCCCCTGCCCTCTAAGCCAGCGTGCAGCACTCTGGAAGAGCAGACAATGCCCCTGCTCTCTGAGCCACCTCTCCAGCGCCACAATCAACACTTTTCACCTCTCTAAGGAAACAACACTCACAGAAATCTGGGAACACCAATGCCTTTGTCTACACTGGTGGTCCTAAACATTGTGGTGGCCCCCAACCATAAAATTATTTTTGCTGATACTTCATAATTATAATTTTGCCACTGTTATGAATTGTGATATAAATATTTTTGGAGCTAGAGGTTTGCCATAGGTGTTGTGACCCACAGGTTTAGAACCACTGGTCTACACAGTCACAACAAAGTACCACTGTTACCGTATCTATGGAATAAACACACACACACACACACACCTCTTAAAAAAAAATCAAGGCCAGGGCATGGTAGTGCATGCCTCTAATCCCAGCACTTGGGAAGCAAAGGCAGGGGGATTTCTGTGAGTTCAAGCCAACTTGTCTATACAGTAGTTCCTGAACAGCAAGGATTACACAAAGAGACTGTCTCAATTTTTAAAAAAGTAGTAACAGTAACAAATATATAAAACCTTGAAAACATTGAGCAAGGAGAAAGTACGGGTTAGCCAGTTGTAGAACATAAGCTTAGCACGCTCACGGTCCTGTGTTTAATCCCCAGCTCCACAAAAAAACTGCAGAAGTGCTTTCCCACACCCTCCGCTCTCCAGTATAGCGAATGCCAAGAGTGACAGAGCCTCGATCTTCATGAACATGCAGAAATATGAAATCTGATTTGTATCATTCTCATAAAGTCAGCCCATTAATCCTAATAAGAACAGCTCATTCTAAAGTGGAAGGAGACACTTACAGAAATGGTTTCCAGGTCCAGGGTAGTGGTGCCCTTTGTAAGCAGCCATCAGTCCTGGGTTGATACCAATCTACAAAACAAAACAAGCAGTTTTATCTGTAAGAATTGGGCTATCAAACAGTAAACGAGCGGGGCTGCCTCTGACTCTCTGGCCTACTTGTGGGCCTTTCCCTCCTCCTGCGCTGCCTCGTCCAGCCTAGGGGGGGGGGGGGGGCCTGTGCCTGATCTGAGTGTAGCTTGTAGGGACCACCGCTAAGTTAGTCCCCTAGTGATGTTTACTGTCAGGAAGGACAAAGATTCTTACAATCACAATGTCCAGATTGAAGGTCAAGATGTCGGGCAGCGTCTTGGTGAGCAGCTCAGCTTCGGAAACCCCGTTGAAGCGGTCCACTTTCCTCTTCACTTTAAACGCGTCCGTAATCTTCTCTTGCTTCTCTTTTGACTTTGTGGACTTGCCAGGTCTTTTTGACCCAGCAGGTTTTTTGAGTTCCACGGGGTCCTGGGGTTCTGATGCTCTGGTTTTTCTTTTCCTTCTCTTTGGAGCCTCTGAAACACAGGGATTTCCAGAATGTGGAACTCCACAGCAGCCACCCGTGAACACCCATGCTATCCGATTTCCCCACGCTGGCTTCTGCAATGTGTTCTCTTTCCTCTCCATCCAGGCACATGTAACTGAGTGGGATCCCTCTGTGTGCTGTGAACACCTTCGGTTAATACAGATGCTGCTTTGAGCTATAGCAGAGCAGGGCAGAACAGAGCTAGGCGGGGAAAACTACACTGAATGCTGGGAGAAGGAAGGCGGAGTCGGGGAGTCACTGCCACCAGAGTCAGACATGCCAAAACTTTGCCAGTAAGCACCGCCACATGGCAATACACAGATTAATGGAGATGGGTTCATTTAGGATATATGAGTTAGCCAGAAATACGCTTAAGCTATTGGCCAAACAATTTATAGTTTCTATGTGATTACTTCGGGAGTCTGGGCAGCCAGGAACACACAAGTGGACTCCTGCAGTATGTGAGTCACAGAATGATTTCCTATACAGTCTCACTTGGTTTCCCCAGGGAACCACTTTATAGGAATTCTATCAGTACATGAATATTTAAGTAAGCAAATTTTTGAATAAGGCTGGACAAGGTGGTGCACATCTTTAATACCAGCATTCAAGAGGCAGAAACAGGAAAAGAATTTCTGTAAGTTCAAGGCCAGCCTGGTCTACAGTGAGGCCCTGTCCTCACTACTGACACTGAGACTGAACAGTGTGTGCTGAGGGCTACTCTGTCCGTTAGAGTGTGTGTCACCACCTGCCACTCCTGCCTGACAGTCACCACAGTCAGGTGTCTCTGACAGCACTACTTACCAGGCTTCCTATCTTCTAATCCACTCCCCGCCATCAAGCCTCCAGACTGACTTTAAAATGCCCATTTAAGTCACTTCCTTGCTCCCACTCTCAACAGCTCTCCACTGTTTAGGGTCAACACAAGCCTGACTGCCTCATTTGGTCCCACTGCCCACCATTTCCTTCTCTACTTCAGAATCCACACAACCGCTCAGGGTTTTGGCTGCCATTCCTCAACTCTGCCCCCTCAGCGGCACCTTCTCTTCTCTGTCACTCATGGAATATTGCTTTACCTCGACTTTTAGAGCTCGCGTTGGTGTTCTGCTGCCTCTGAGCCCAAGTCAGATGCTAGTGACGTAAGGTCTCGGGTGGCCATTTTGAGCCCCTGCACAGCACTTAGTGTGCAGATGTGGAACATGTGTTTACTGCTGCTTTACCAAGGGAGGAGGCATGGGGGTGGTTTTAAACCAGCATGCTAAGAACTACCTGGTACAGGTTCAGGTTCCTGGGCAGGAGCTTCTGCTGGCATCTGATGGTCAATCGTCACCGCCACGTTGAGAGCTTCGGCCATCCTTTGTTGAAATGGAAAGGAGTGAAAACTCTGACCCTGCTCCAGAGAAGAGCTGAAAGAACAGTCGGGTACAAGTTGTGAGTTTACGTGATCGGGTGGACAGATCTTCAGTATCCAGGTATTTTATAGCCAGACTGTAGTCATTACTCAAAGACAATAGGCGAGGAAGAAGGCTGACCCCCCCAGGGCCCGCTAGCTCCCTGACGTTCACCAAGCCTTCACCACACAAACACTGACTCTCACTGTGAAGTGACCGAATGTGCCACTGAAGCCGCCAGTCCTGTCAAGTCGCCTATACTCTCTCTGAAACTAGATTGCAGCAACTTTCTAGTAGTCTTGAAGGACTATCAATCCATCAATCCGTATGAATTAAAAATATTCACAAGTACAATTTATATCCCCATAAGCACTACTCCCCATCTTGGCACAAAGATTTCCCCATCCTAACAGTGTAACTTAGGTTCTCTTCTGGTGTGTGTGTGTGTCTGTGTGTGTATATATGTGTGTGTGTTTGTTTTGGGACAAGGTTTCTCTGAGTAGCCCTGGCTACAGCCTCCCAAGTGCTGGGATTAAAGGTGTGTGCCACCACTGCCTGGCTGTTCGTGTGCTTTTTTTTTTTCTTTCTGATTTTTCGAGACAGGGTTTCTCCGTAGCTTTTGATTCCTGTCCTGGAGAAGGATGGATAGAAAAATTAAAGGACATGAGAAGGGAAAGTCTTATTCCAGAGTTTGGCTGTGAATCAGAACATCAACACACTAATAAAAGTCACAGTTTCCTACAGGGATTGCCTATCTATCTAAGAACATCACAAGTAAGGATATTAAAAACAGCAAACTAAGCTTAATTAGGCCGGAGAGTCTGTGGGCTTGAGTTTGACTGTGTTATACTCCTCTCGCATCCTGAAATCTAAACACACCTCATAAAACCACTTAGGATTTTACTTGCAAGCTTGAAAGATAATGGCCCCATAGGCTCGTATTTGCATGCTTAGTTCCCAGGGATGAACTGTCTGGGAAGGATTAGGAGGTGTGACCTTGATGGAGGAGGTGTCTGGCTGTAGGTGGGCTCTGAGGTTTCAAAAGCCTACACTGGGCCCAGGATCTCTTTCTGTCCGCTGTTTTCAGGCCAGGATGCAAGGCTCTTAGTTACAGTGCCATCATGGACTAACTCTCTGAAACTCTAAGCAAGCCCCAATTAAATGCTTTCTTTTATAAAAGCTGGTCATGGCGTCCCTTCCCGGCAATAGAACAGTAACTAAGATTCGTGTGCGCATCTTTTTTCGTTTAGTCTTTAAATCTTGTTGTAAATGATATCCCTTCAGCTATATAGTAGAAAGACACAGAATGTTATATACGCTGTACCTCCTGAGCTGTACCCACGTCCTCGGTGTGTGCTACCCTTTTACACTAAGCACCAACCCCACCCTGCTTGGACCAGGGACATGGCCCAGCAGACAAAGATCCTTGCCACCAAGAATGCCGACCTGAGTCTGGAATCTGGAACCCACAAGGTGGAAGAAGAAAACAAGCCCCAGTAAATTGTCCTCTGATCTCCGTATTTGGGCTGTGGCGCCTGGCATCCCCACACACACACAGGCATGTGAGAGTAGGCGCAAGCGCAGACACACAGTAAACGCTAAAAGTAAAATAATAAAAAAGTGCTTTCGTACAACTCTTACCACTACCTGTCACACTGACTAAATCTGCTTTGCCCTTTCTCATCCTGGCATTCTTCTGTGCAGGGCCATCCGAGATCCTGCAAAGGAAAGGCCTCCAGGAACCGACTGCTCACGGCACCACCACACTGGGGGCAGCTCCTCAGTTAACTTCCCTGCAAACACCCTAAGGACAGATCGGGAGCTGTGCTGTCTAGGCGATTCTAATGCAGGAAGAAGGTGATGAACTATTACAGGACCTAGACCTGCCGTTCCGTGTCAATCTAAAAACCTCCATGAAAGAGGCCGGTTCTTTTCTTCCCTTATCTGTTGGTGTCAACTGCTCCCTGGCCTCTTTCCTTCTCAAACTGCTTTCTCTCTTAGGCCCCTTCTTCACTCCCCTCCCCGTTCCCAGGACTGATTCCTACAGCCGTCTGTGGTTTCTCAACACACACACACACACACACACACACACACACACACACACAGCCACCTAATACTCCAAATACAGCATCAACATGAAATTGATTAGTTAGCTCCCCTCTTCCTGGGACAAGCTATTATATGAAAACGGCCCACAGCCCTCCTGTCTTCAGGTTTTTCCTGCACTTCTGTATAAGACCATGACTCATTTTGTTAATGCTTCACCATCCCATTCATTTAGCTCTTATTTATGAGACTGAGTTAATCCATCAGTTCTACGAACCCCTCTGAAAGTTGAGCTGGGACAGACATCCCTTTCATTGGCAGTCCACTGGCACCCTGCAGCTGGTAAACTGTTGGGGAACAGAGTTGAGGGCAGATAGATCTACAGTGCGTCCTTGAGTCTTTCAGCTGTAAGCCAGGCTTTCACTTCAGTCTCGTGATCTGCCATCAGCCCCCACGACCCGCTCACAGAGGTGTAAGACAGCACAGCGGGCCCGGGCGGTGGTGGCGCACGCCTTTAATCCCAGCACTCGGGAGGCAGAGGCAGGCGGATCTCTGTGAGTTCGAGACCAGCCTGGTCCTGGTCTACAAGAGCTAGTTCCAGGACAGGCTCCAAAGCCACAGAGAAACCCTGTCTCGAAAAACCAAAAAAAAAAAAAAAAAAAAAAAAAAAAAAAAAAAAAGACAGCACAGCGGGGGAGGCTAGAGACAGAATGTCTTGCCTAAAAGTTCATTGTCCAATTCGCCAGGCCTAATAAGTTAACAAGCATCAGTTTATCCGCGGAGGCCCTGCCATCTTGTTTCTCTTATCTCAGCCAGGCGATGGTGGCACAAACCTTTAATCCCAGCACTCGGGAGGCAGAGGCAGACGGATCTCTGTGAGTTCGAGGCCAGCCTGGTCTACAAAGAGCTAGTTCCAGGACAGGCTCCAAAGCTACAAAGAAAGCCTGTCTCGAAAAACCAAAACAACAGCCACAAAAAAAGAGTCTAAATCTCCAGACCTATACTTCGGCAACACCCCCATGACATCATCCTCTGCAGGGCCACCGGAGAGGTACAATGTCTGGATCGCTTTCCTTGCACATTACACACACACACTCCACAAGCGAGAGCATCTACCCGGCGACCCCGTCAACCGCGCCCCCGCTGCATCATCACTGCTCCCGGCGACCCAAGGTGCAGAACCACGTACGGGGGCTGCGGCCGCGCGCGCCACCTTTTAAAGCTCGCGGGTACCCGGACCCCCTCTGGCTGGGGGAGGGGAGGGAAAGGAGGGGAGAGGCGGGCCGGCCCCCAGCGCGCACGCGCAGGCCGGCCTTTGTGCGGGCCGCGGCCCCCGGGCCGACCCCAGCCGCGAGCGTCCGCGTTACCTGCGCGCGCCCTCCGCGTCCATGGCGGCGCCGCTCAGGGTGCGGCCGCTCGTGCCGGGGCCCTCGGGCGCCCGCTCTGCCGCTCGGCGCGCGCACGGAGGACTCACCACGCGATCGGGGGCGGCCGGCGGACGGACGGGGCGCTAGCTCACCGGGCGCACTTCCGGCTCCCTCCGAAGAGGAGGCGGCGCGCCGTCACGTGACGCCGGCCGCCGCGTAGCCTTTCGGGAAACGTGGAGGACCCAGAGGTGGCTGGGGAGCGCTGGGCTGACGTCAGCTGTTGTGGGCGCTGAGTTTCCGGTCCGGCTTTGGGATGTGTGGGTGGACGTTTCGGCTTGGTGACAACTTCATGGCTTTCGACCCCAGATTTTGTGCTCTGCCTGTCATTTTCGGGAGGCAAAAGCAGGCCGATCTGAGTTCGAGGCCAGCCTGATCTACGGCATGAGTTCCAGGACAGCCAGGGCTACACAGAAACCCACTCTCAAAAAAGCAAAAACAAAACACAATAAAAATAATAATAATAATAGCCGGGCGGTGGTGGCGCACGCCTTTAATCCCAGCACTTGGGAGGCAGAGGCAGGTGAATCACTGTGAGTTCGAGACCAGCCTGGTCTACAAGAGCGAGTTCCAGGACAGGCTCCAAAGCCACAGAGAAACCCTGTCTTGAAAAACAAACAAACAAACAAAAAAGTAATAATAATAATAATAATAACAAATTTAAACTGTACCTTAACCAAGACAAGAAAACTGCTTTTATTGTCAGTAACTGTGATGGGGAGTGGGGGATTTTCTGTTTGGAAATGGAAAAGCTAAGAGTAGGAGGCTATTGCCTTTTGGGCCTCAGTTTATGAATCTGTAAAGCAAGGCTCTTAGTAGCTGGGCGAACACTAACCTTTTAAGTCCATGACGCTGCGTGCATCGCGACTTCCCTCGATCTTATACACCAATCCCACTTTTACTTCTCAGCGGATCTTGGTTTTAGAGACGATCTCACTGCACCCCTGCCTGACTTAGAACTTTGTGGCCGCAGTGCAGACTGGCCTCAACAACCTAAGTCAGTCTCTTGGGTACTGACTGGGATTACAAGCGTGTGTCACCACACGTGGCTTTGGGGGTTCTTGGAATGGGTTTTTTTTCTTTTCTTTTTTTGGTTTTTCGAGACAGGGTTTCTCTGTGGTTTTGGAGCCTGTCCTGGAACTAGCTCTTGTAGACCAGGCTGGTCTCGAACTTGACATCTGTCACGGTTGTTAGCGCGAGATTCCCTTAGACAACTCTTCTAGTGATAAGCTTTCCTGTTTCTTCAGGTTACATGATGAGAAACATAGATGTGAATTAGACTTGCCTAGTTTGTGCCACGACAGAGGTTCATGTGTCAATTTACAAAGACTTCTCCCTCCTGTGATACGTGAGCCCAGAGAGGGTCATTCATGGGTTTGTGCTCCATGTCTTTCATTCTGGGATATTTTAACAAAAGCTGACAGGTAGTGGGGCGCATTCCTTTAATGCTAGTGCTCAGTGGGAGCAGAGGCAGGCGAATCTCTGAGATTGAGGTGTTCAAAGTGAGTTCCAGGATAGCCAGGGCTGTTACAGAAAAACCCTGCCTCATGAAAACCAAAAGGGGGGGAAAGGAAGGGGAGATACACACACACACACACACACACACACACAGAGAGAGAGAGAGAGAGAGAGAGAGAGAGAGAGAGAGAGAGAGAGAGAGAGAGAGAGAGAGCGCGAGCCGGGAACCAAGCTGGAGACTTAAAAGCACACAGACAGAGACACAGAGACAGACATGGATACCGGTCATCCTTGATATAAGAATGCCAACTTTATTTGTGCTCAGGGGCAACTTATAGAGTGCTCAGGCCACGCCCCAGCTCACGGGATCTTTCAGCTGCAGGCCTCATCAGAACCCACTTCGCCATCAAGGTCTCGCGCTTCTCCCAGCAGGAAAAGGGTCTAAAGCAAGCAAAAAAAGTCAAGGGGCCAGGGATCTGCAGCTCCCAACAATCCACAGGCAGTAGGAAGTGAGTGAGACACTGGACCTAGCTTGAGCATCTGAGACCTCAAATCCCACCGCCAGTGACACACTTCCTCCAACATGGCCATCCCTCCTGATGGTGGCACGTCCTATGGGCCAAACATTTGAATCCCCGAGTCTTTGGGGGCCATTCCTATTCAAACCTCCACACTTCCTTTACGTATTTCTTTCTGAGACTAGAGCCTGGAGGTCACCGATTAGTCTTGGCTATCATTCCAGCACTTGGGAAGCCGAGACAGGCAGATCTCTCGGGTTTACTGGCCAGTTATCCTCTTCTACTTTGGGAACTCTGGGTCAGTGAGAGACCTAGTCTGGTAAGAAAGGGAAAGAAAAGGAGAGGAATGGACAGGGCCTGAGATATGATACCCCTGAAATTATCCTCTGACCTCTAAATTGCACATGTGCACACACATGCACACACATAAAACAGCTTGGGCATAGTGTTAATTACCTCAGTTGTGGGAATGGTTTTAGGAATGTACACATGGCAAACCACATGAGATTATGAAGTCATACATATTACCATGAAGTAAAAACTAAAAAAAAAAAAAAAAAACAAACATTTTTTTTTTCTATTGAAGGGACTCTAGCCAGCCTGAGCATGGCAAATATGGGTCTGTCAGGCCTGGCCCTTCTCCCCCATTCCCTCTGCCTTGCTAAAAACCATTAGATTACATTCCTAAAACTGCCACCGAGGTCTGTTCCCTTATTTGGCCACTTCCTCCTCCTGATGCTGACTACCAAGGTTCAGCTGTCAAAGTATTGATGTCCAGTAATCAAAAGCCCCCTTTGGTTCATCTAAGTAACAAGCCCATTCAAAACACACCAACTCATCATAACACTCGGTTTCCCCTTTTACCTTTATAAACTTCCATTTGCCTATGGGTCGTGTCTGTCTCCTCTCTATCCAGAGGTAATCCTCCTCCTGCCCCCAAAACAATCCTCCGCTTTCTCTCCTGTTCCCTTCCCCTTTCTTCCTCATCTTCTATCTCCTGTCTTTGTTCTTATTCTCTGCCCTGTCCTTCTCGGGCAAAGAAATCTTGGTGCAGAGAACATGGTCTTGGGTGTCCTGATCAGATACAGGACCTTACAATTACAGTGAAAAAAAAAAGTGTGCATGTGTGGGTGTGTGTAAGAGAACAATTCATGGAGTTGGCCCTCTGCTTCCACCATGTAGGAACGGGGGAGCAAAATTGGGTTAGGTTTAGCAACAAACCTCACTCATTGAGCCATTTTCAGGGCCAAAGTTGTAAAAATGGTCTCACGATTCACGTTATACAATGCCACCTTAATTCTTCAGAATTAATTTTTGCAGTTTGCTTAACAAAAATGAATTCACGGAAGGATGGGAGGGAAAACTGTTGTTGTAATGTAAAACAAAGAAAAAGAAGAATAAAAAGAAAAAAATGAATCCATACACCGAGCACAATCTTTAAAAACTCACAGGTTGAGTTGCATAGATGGAGGTCTCTTTTCCAGAAACACTGTCTCTCAAAGGCACCATACTTGGGCGTGACAAAAGACCTTCAGGACCAGGGAAAAGAGACCTTTGATCTTTCTCTAGAGCAGTGTTCTCAACCTTCCTAATGCTCTGACCTTTTAATATAATCCCTCACGTTGTGGTGACCCCAACCATACGATTATGTCATTGCTACTTCTTAACTGTAATTTTGCTACAATTATGAATTACAATGTAAATATGGTACCCCCAGGTTGACCCAAGAGGTATCGACCCACAAGTTGAGAAACGGGGCTCAAGAGGGTGACCTCTGGTAGGAGCACTACGGGTGCAGCTGCGAAATCTCTCCTCCTAACCACGGGAGGGGGACGGGGTCGTGTTGCTTCCTTTGTGCGAAAGGAGAAATGATGCCGTAAATATCACACCATGGCCAGGGAAGGCAAACGACAGGATGGGGACAGTGACCACGAGTAGGCTGCCTAAAAACGTGGAAGCGATTAAAACAAAAACCGAAAAATAAACTCAGCGCCTCACTTCCGCTAGAAGCACACGAATGCGCCTGCGCGCGCATTGCTCTCGTTTTTACGCTCCGGCGTGGCGCCGGTGCCTTTGCATTTTGGCTCCGGGGCTTGAGGGGACCTCGGGTCGCCCCGCGCACGAGCTCGCGTGGTCCGGGGCAGAAGCGAGGGGCAGTAGCTGCTCCCTTACAGGCCGAAGGGGTGAGGACACACCGGGCCCGCCTTCCACCTACTCAACCGAGCGGGTGCAGCGCCGCTCGCCGGTCACCGAGGAGGGAGCCGCGCGGGTTGCACCCCGGGTGCCCCAACCATCGCCCAGTGTAGAAGCCACCCACGCACCCCTCTAACGCCGCGCCCTTTCCTTCCCTGCCAGCTCTCCACCATGCCCGGGGGCGTGCCCTGGTCCGCCTACGTGAAAATGCTCTCCTCCAGCCTCCTGGCCATGTGCGCCGGGGCCCAGGTGGTGCACTGGTACTACCGGCCTGACCTGGTGAGTGCTGCGGGGCTCGTGCCCATCCTGGGGCGACACCCCAGCATTCCGTCCGTTCATTTGCTCGGCCCCTCTTGACATGTAGAGCGTTCGGGGTATTCGGTTAAACAGTGCTCTCACAGCTCGCTCTTAACACTTAAAGACTGTCTCTTTAAGAGTTAGAGTGAGCCAGCCTGGTCTACAGAGCGAGTTCTGAGACCGTTGGGGCTACAGAAAGAAACCCTGTCCTGGGTGGGGGAGGGATGATAGTGGAATGCCAAGAAAGTTAGTGGAGACAAAAAGTGGCAAGAACTTGCCACAGAAATGCAGTTTTGTGTCTGTCTTCTGCAGGAATAGTTCCCAGCAGCTCTTTAACCAAGGAAATAATGCCTAGACTTTGATCCTGTGAGGTTGACTTGATTCATCTCATTTCTACCGGACGTATACAAGGGTTGTTACCAGCAGCTACCTGTACTCGGAGAAAGCCACACAAAAAGCACAGTCTCGAAAATGAGCGCAGTAAGGGTCCTAGGCCACGTCAGTCGGGTTGGGTGGTCACGTCGGCAGTAGGGCATCTTTCCTGATAGACTTAAAGGCCCAGGTGACCGGCTGCTATAGGATGCTGTATGTTTTCCTAGTATTTAAGGAATATGTGTCCTTTGCCCGCCTAGTCTTTTGGAATTATTCCAGCCACTACTGTTATAAAAACTAAAAGATTTAGGGAGAGAGCAGAGGAGAGACCATGATGGCTGCCCAGGGTTGGCACTCAGTGCAGACTTGCGGGGAACAGTTAAGGATGCTTTTAGTTGCCCAGCATAAGGACAGCGGAAGTGACAGCTGTCATCTTGCAGTTATTTAGACTGAAACCCCGGAGTCATCATAAGTCACTGCATGCCTCAACAAATCCCATTGGGGGAATATAAAAGATCCATCCACATCCTGCCCACTTCTCGAGCCGCCATTGTGCCTACCGTATTCAGGCCACATCAGTTATCACCTTCCTCCGTTAAGATAGGAGCTTCCTGACCGTCTTCTGCCATCCACTCCTGGTCTCTCCATCAGCATCTTTTATCCTTGAGTCAGGTCAGGTCGTTTTTCTCAGAACTCTGCCCAGGGTGGAGGCCAGCGGAGTCTTTATGTCCCCCTCTGCATCCCACAAGCCAGCCTTCTGTCCTCTGGAATGCTGTATCTGATGTTCCGATGCTTTTCCTTGAACATGAAGGCACAGTCATGGCTCAGGTCCTCTGCCACTGTGATCCCATCAGCCTCCAAAACTCGTAGACACCTGCAAGATGGCTTCCTCATCTTCCTCCATACCTGTGTTCAGAAGTCATGAAAAGACGTTCATTATCCTTAACTGCCCGAGAAACGCAGTCAGGACCACCGGTGTGATGTCTGTCACCCGAGAAACGCAATCAGAACCACCGGTGTGATGTCCGTCACCCGAGAAAGGCAGTCATGGCCACCGGTGTGATGTCCGTCATAAAACAGTTGCCAAGGACATGGAGAAATTGGGACCCTCATGCACTATCAGGGGAAATATAAAGTCGGGAGCTGCTTTGAAACCCAGCCTGGCAGTTCCTTCAACAGCCTATGTCCCAGCAATTCCCCTTCTAGGTTTCCACCCAACAAACACCAAGACATACACCATCATACGGATGTTTGACCTTGTTCATGTTCATAGGTGGGAACAATGCAGATATCTGTATAAAACATGATACATCTATATAGAGGAATAACAATTATTCAATGATTCTACATGAATGAACCTTGAAAACATGCAAAAGACTACATGATATACGATGGGCACATATATGTGGGCAGAAGTGGCTTGTGGGGAACTGGGAATGAGAGGAGTTTCTTTTGAGGCAGTGAAGGTTCTAAAATTCTGTTGTGATAGACTTAGAGCTTTGACCGTACTGTAGTGAAAGCCACTTTTTTTTCTTTTGTGGTGCTGGGAACCAAACTCAGCGACACACGCTGCACCCATGCCTGTCTTTCTGCCTTCCTCAAAGGCAGAATTGTGTATGTTTTGCTCATTGCTTTATGCGTTTTACATGATGGCCACTCTTTTGAATACAGTAACTACCATTGTCATTTCCTGGACTTGGAGCATGATAGAGAGCAGCAAGTCGTGCAGGAATGAGTTTCCAAATGTTGAAATTCTCATTTGAAATTGTGAGTCAGTTGGATGTATCCTGTGAGTACTATAGGATTTAAGATACTGCCAGATGATTTAATCATAAACACACAGACAGCAAGAGATGTCGATGAATCGGGGTCCTCCTCATGGTCTGTTGCTGAGTAGCATGCACAAGGCATTTTGTTTTTTCATGCTTTTCAGATCACATTGAACTCTTGTCTCAGAATGTGGTAGCAACTGTCTTTTGGCTCTTGTTTTTATTTTTATAGACAATACCTGAGATCCCACCAAAGCCTGGAGAACTGAGAACGGAGCTCTTGGGACTGAAAGAGAGACACCATGAACCTCAGGTTTCACAGTAGTAGCTTTAAAATACAACTCTGCCAAGAATTCTGTGAATACTTTCCACATATATTTTTAAATGTATTGAGTAAAACTACTTCTTAAATCATCTAATCCAAAAACAAATGCTGGTTGATAGGAACCGATAAGGTAGATCTTGTATTGATTCGGTCAGTATTTTCTAGTCTCACCTGGAGCTCACTGTGCAGATCAGGCTGGCTTCTGCAACAAGGTCTTGCTGTGTAGCCCATGCTGACCTCAGGAGAGTCCTCCAGCCCCCACTTCCCAAATGGTGGAATTACAGGTATGAAGGACTGCACTCATAAGAGCTGCCTAAGCTTCAGCTTCGTGCATTTGGCCGGGAAGATGAGACTGAACATTTGCAATGTCTCCTGCCATTCCTCTTCTTTCTCTGAATGAGCTTGGTTATAATGGCAAGTTATAAATTAAAGAAGTAAAAGTCAGTGAGAACGCTTATAGGGTCTAAACACTGAGAAGTAGTATTTGTACTGAACTGTATAAAATATTCAAAGTTCTTTGGAATTGTGTGCCTAATGGAATTGCAACATTAGTAACAACTTGTCAAGGTGCTTAAATCCCCAAAATTTGAGAAATTGAACTAAAATTGGCATTTTCTTTATACATATAAAAATGAAAGTGCAGTTGAACTGTGTCCCTAAAAAATGTTGACCTCAACCCTTGGTGTCTGGGAGTGTAGGATTGGGGCCATGAGGGTGGGCCTGATGCGGTGACCACTGTCTTAATGCCACGAGAACAGACACAGGGAGGACATTGTGTTAAGACAGTCAGAGACTGGAGCGTTGGAACTGCCAGCCAAGAACACCAAATATTTGAAGCCTGCACCCGAAGCTTGGACGAGGAAAGAAGGATTCTGCAGTCTCAGAATAAGGCCTGCTCACACTGCACCTGAAGCTTGGACGAGGAAAGGAAGGAGCGTACAGTCTCAGAACAAGGCCTGCTCACACTGCACCTGAAGCTTGGACGAGGAAAGGAAGGAGTGTGCAGTCTCAGAACAAGGCCTGCTCACACTGCACCTGAAGCTTGGACGAGGAGAGGAAGGAGTGTGCAGTCTCAGAACAAGGCCTGCTCACACTGCACCTGAAGCTTGGACGAGGAGAGGAAGGAGTGTGCAGTCTCAGAACTCACACCGCACTTCCAGTGTTCTCCTTCAGAACCTGACACCACATTTCCTGCCGCCTAGATTTGTACCATCAGCTCTAGGAAATGAACTCGTTTTAAGATTTTGCTCAATCTTAAATAGAACAAGATAATTTATTCAACAACTGACCTATTTTTTAATGTATGAATGCATTGCTTGCATGTCTGTGTACCACGTGCATGCCTAGTTCCCTCAGAAGCCAGGAGGGGCATCAGATACCCTGAACTGCAGTTACATATGGTTGAGAGGCCATGTGGGCACCAAGGACTGAACCTGGTCCTCTGTTGAACTACCTCCCCTGCCATAAGTAAATTTTACACAAGTTGCATGAATGTATGAACATGTGAATTGCCCCTGGAGGGCAGGCATCAGATTCCCTTGAATATGAGTTATAGATTAGTTTTGAGCCACCAGATGGGTTCTGGGAACTGAATGTCAGTCTTCTATAAGCAAAGAGTTGTTTGCAGCCCTTTCTTCAGCCCCAGACAGGTCTTTGTAAGTCCACCCTACTGAGCAGACTAGGGCACTGAAGGGGAGTTTTCAGTTTGAGACAGTTTCTCATTATGTAACCTTGTCTGGTCCTGGAATTTAGTAAGTAGATTAGGCTGACCCTGAATTCAAAATCTGCTTGCCTTGCTTCCATGGGCACACATTCAGGCCAAGCAAATGCTCACTGACAGCAATGTTTAAAGGTTTTGGCAGGGTCTATTTATTCCCAGCACTGGCTGTCTTACTGGGCTCAGATACTCCCGTCTCGTGTACCACCATGCTCAGCGAACGTAAAATTACCACGGTATGCACACCTTTAATCCTAGCACTCAGGAGGCCAGCTGGAATGCCTGTGAGAGCATGCTCCAAACACTGGCGAGTGACTTAATTATACTGTGGCCCTCACCTATTTACTTTAGGGCCCTCACGATCCCCACCACCCATTTAACGGCCTAGGTTTCTTCCCCTAACCTGCGAAGATTTCTCGATAAGTGTTCCATGACCTCTGAAGATAGTATTCAGTCTCCCTCCTGTCCATGACCTCTGAAGATAGTAAGTATTCAGTCTTCCTTCCTGTCCGTGACCTCTGAAGATAGTATTCAGTCTCCCTCCTGTCCGTGACCTCTGAAGATAGTATTCAGTCTCCCTCCTGTCCGTGACCTCTGAAGATAGTATTCAGTCTCCCTCCTGTCCGGATTCCACAAGGCTGTTACAAAGTCTAGCTCACATTCAAAACACATTCTGATCTCTGGAGGGAATTATTTGCATGCATTCAACCTTGTTAAGAAAGAAAGACGATCTGAAAGCACAAGCCACCAAACCCGAACAAACCCAGCAGGCATGAAGAAGAAAAAGTATTACAGAATTCCTGCTTTGTGTCATGAGAACAGGCAGTGGGTATTTGGGACCTTTTTTATTTTATACACATGACAAGATTTTACACCAATAGTCAGTTAAATAGTACAAATTTACATTCATGAGGAATGTTAAAAAAAAAAACCAAAACAAAACAAACTCAACTAAAAAACCCACTTCTTCCTGTGACCCATAACCCCAACATTTTACAGTGCAGGGGAGGGGGTGGGGGAGCATCCCAAACAAGTCTCTGAAAAGAAGACTAACATTTCACATTCCCTCTCAGCACAGGGCCCGTGGTGAGAGTGTAGTTTACAGTTCATCCTTCTCTGCTGTAGAGTCCTGTGGAAACAAAATCAGAAGACAGTCACAGACTAGCCACTAACCCTTACAGGAAGGCTCACATTTAAACTGTTCATATTATTTTCTATTTTTTTTTTTTTTTTGTTTTTTTTTGAGATAAGGTTTCTCTGTAGCTTTGGAGCAATGTCCTGGAACTAGCTCTTCTAGACCAGGATGGCCTCGAATTCAGAGATCCGCCTACCTCTGCCTCCCAAGTGCTGGGATTAAAGGCGTGCGCCACCACCGCCTGGCTCATACTATTTTGTTTGTAGTTGTTTACTGACCAAATAATTTAAAACCCACCAATATCAATGTCTAAATCTAAATAATCAAAACCTAAAAATACCTAATGTTAGCCAGGCATGGTAGCGGACATCTTGAATCCTACCTAGCACTTGGGAGGCAGTGACACAGGATGACAGAGTGTCCTATCTCAGCGCTCCCCACTCCCCGAATGTTTCCTCACGGGGCAGCGCTCTGTGTGGGATCCATCTGATCTTGTGAATGGTTGGTAGCACATGCCCACTCTACATGGACTGACTCCAGTGCGACTAGCTATCTACCAGAAGTCTATTTGCTAGCTGCAGTCCAGCCCCACTCTCCCTCAGACCTTTGCTGTCTCCTGTTCTTCTTCCTCTTCCGTGCCTGCGTCCACCTCTTCTTCTTCGTCTTGCTCTGTGTCTTCTGCCGTGTCATCTGCTGCGTCTTCAGGCTCTTCCTCCGGCTCTTCTTCTACCTACAGGCAACATCCATGAACCTGGTAAATGCCTTCCATCCATTTTCATTTTCCTCTTCAGTTTAAGATTCAAATGGGAGTTTTAATAAGAACTGTAGTAAATCTTTGTTAACGGGGAAACTATCAGAAAGGAAAACACAGGGATGTTCTCCATTTCACATTACTCCAGGGGTTCAGGCATGGAGTAAGTTCTTTCTTACAGTGAAAACTAAAGCTTCTCAAACAGTACCACTTAATTAAAACTTGCGGAAGAGCCACGGACACAAACCTGTGCTTCAGGGTCAATGTTGAGACTGAGGCGAAGCATTCTTTCTATTCTGTCTCCATATGCCTTGGTGTCTGGTAGAAGATATCCTGACCGAAGTGTTGCTGTTTCAAACAAAACTACAGCAAGGTCCAAGACAGTCTTGTCATCTTCATCTTCCTGAGAGAAGGCACGTTTGATCAACGTTAGTATTCTGAGCTATACTGCAGCCCAGTTTAGACAGGCAGGAGAGGGCACACCGCCACTCACCTTAACCCGCCGCAGCATGTCTTTGATGAGCGGGTGTCTGGGATTAATTTCAAACGTTTTCTTCTGACTGGCATAGTAACTGTTCAGAGACAAAATGAACAATGGTTAAGACACCAATTTTAGGGTTCACATGCCTAATGAATTCTAGCTTTAATTAAAGAAACACTATTGCTTCTCCTAACAGGAGGAGTGGCCACGGTTAGGTAAAAAAAAAAAAAAAAAATGAAATAAAAGGAACTATTTAATGATGACTCCGAAGTAAACAAGTTCTGCTGGGATAAGAAATTGGTTTAATGTCTTCTTCATCCCCTAATACCTTAACTGAGTCATACGGTGACGGGTTCTGCTTAAGGATATGAGCCCCTAAAGATTCACTTTTTAAATTAAATGAATTAAATTAAAAGTTTGCAGTGTGTTCTGTACATTCTCATGTTCATTAGCATTTTCCTGGTGACTTCAATGATTTCTGCAACTCCAAGGCCAGAGGATTGATCACACATCTGTCTGGTGGGTCATGATGCAAATGTGGACACCATCCCCTCCCCAGACAGGGCTTCTCTGTGTAGTCATGGCTGCCCTGGAGAGAACTCGCTCTGCAGACCAGTGCTGGGATTAAGGCATATGTCACTATCACCTGACCTATGGATGTTATTCTTAACTCAAAGGGAAAATAAGGAAGGTAAGGATGATAGATGGAGATCAGAAAAATGTACATTTGCACAAAAAAGGACAAGAGCTGGCACCACGGTAGGGACATTCCCCAGGCACTTACTTTGTAGAGATGTCCTTGCCTGTCTGGTATGCTTGTGCCTTCATAATCCTCTCCATGTTGCCAGACCATCCATACTGGCTGGCCACAAGAGCACAGGGGGACTCTGTGAGACGCTGCGATACCACGGCCTTTTCAATCTTAGGATAGAAACGTTAGACCCGAGTGAGCATCAGCAAATGCATCCACCACCCCAGATGACAGACAGGCACTCGGATCAGGAATCCTTGAGTGACACTGACTTAATCTGTTGTTTTTGTTTTCTTTTCAGCTACAGATTTAAACTTAAACCTGTAAAAACTTAAGGCAAAATCAGTAAAATCAGTACTCAACAATACGAAACTTCTCTAAGTTGCAAGCTCATTCCAGCCTGTACTAAATCTGACTCTAGTGCTGCTGTGCGGGGCTGGGGCCCGAACCCCGGGTCTTCGGCACAGCAGATGAAGGGGTCACTGAGCTGCACTGAGTTTCCTGTTGGTACCCGAGTACCTGAGGCTACAAGTGCCACTCTCTACAACCGCTAGTGGTCACCAAGGCAGCAGGTGCAGACAAGTTTGTGGATAACTCTTGAGTGTAGATGCAGGAGTCTGCCCTCTGCACAGTACCTTGTCCTTAAGGGCCTTGTCTTTCATCCAGTTGAGCAGAGGCTCGTATTCCTTCTCTGTTGCCTCCCGGTTCTCCTTGGTTTTCTCACTCTCATCAAACTTCACGCCTTCTTTGGCCACGTTCTGGAACCTCTTCCCATCAAACTCGGGAAGGGCCTGAATGCAGTACTCATCCACAGGCTCCGTGAGATAAATAACTTCATAGCCCTTCTTCAGAAGTCTCTCAACAAATGGGGAAGATTCAGCCTATAAAATTCAAGGAAGCGTGTTTTTAGAGTTCTGCCTTGGCATATTAGCTGCATGCGTCTCTACAGCCTTAACTACCGTGTAAAACAAGGACTTGAGGTAAGTGTCCTTCCTCTAGTGGCTGTGAAAAGCTAAACAATGAACATCTCCCCCCAAGCACTGGCCGCCCAACAGCGGCATCTCATCTCACCTCTTTCCTGCTTGACCCAGCCATGAAGTAGATTTTGTCCTGTTTTTCCTTCATTCTCTCTACGTACTGATCTAAACTAGTAATGTCAGTTGCGTGGTGAGAAGACTGGAACCTAAGAAGTTTAGCGAGCCTTGTCCGATTTGAGTGGTCTTCAATCACACCAAGCTTGATGTTGGTGCCGAATTCTTTCCAGAAGGTGTCATTGTACTTCTCATCTGCAATCTTTTTGATCATGTCCAGAGTCTTACGGACAAGCTTCTTCCTTATCACCTATAGAAAATGGCAATCTGGTTAGGAGATCCTCGCAAACCTTTGTAGAGACCAGGAGGGCAGCAACTCAGACAGCAGAACCACCGTCACTGACCGAGGGAGTTAGAATTAGTGTTTGTAATGCTCACCCCACCTAGTCTTCTCGTAACTGTGATGCTGGTGGGAAAGGGCCTTACTGAGGGTCTTCCAAGTGACCATGAGAATACCTAACTTGTCCAGACAGCAGGTGTGTATGTGTGCCTTTCAGTTCTGTTGTATTCAGTGTTGGGGATGTGTTAGCTGTGAGCCCCAACAACCCCAAAGTGAAAGAAGTTCCTTTTGTGAGATGGAACTTCACGTTAAGGTAGATGGCCTAACACTGTTAATGACTAGCATGACCTCATGACCTCCCTGCTTTTCCCTTCAAGCTGCTGAGATTACAGGCGGCACTGTCAGGCCTGCCGAGTCCTTCTGGATGGTCAAAGACCACCTAAGCACAGAGTCAGGTTGTTTTCCTCACAGAACATCCTTGTACTCCAACTACATGGCAAGGAACCCAGCTCCAAGTCCTCACCTTGAGTAGTTTATGCTGCTGAAGAGTCTCACGGGAAACATTGAGGGGGAGATCATCCGAATCCACCTATGGAGAGCAAGATGCCCACTGAGTAACCAAACAAAAGACCCAACCCTGCTAGACTCCCGCCACTCTATGCCCACACACTCAATCTTCAGATACTTACAACACCTTTGACGAAGTTCAGGTACTTGGGCATCATATCGTGAAAGTCATCTGTGATGAACACTCGGCGCACGTACAGCTGATGGGGACAGAGCAGAGTCACCTTTTGGACATCATGCTTTTAAATCTCAAACTTAGTCGATCACACTTAAAAGCCCACTGACCTTAATATAATCGCTCTTCTTGGATCCATATTCATCAAACAGACCACGAGGAGCAGATGTGGGCACAAATAAGATTGATTTGAAGGTGACCTCCCCTTCTGCAGTGAAGTGGATATAAGCCATGGGGTCATCACTTTCCTGTGGAAAGTCCTTTGGTTATTCACGTCATAGGAAGCAGCAGCACAAAGGCTTGCGCTGTATCACCCCCACAGCAGAGACGGCCCCTCACCAAACCAAACCAAAGTGTGGAGGTGGCCGCGAGAGAATGGCTAATGCTGACTCCGTAAGGGTTTTTTGGACGAGGACTGCTAAGAACACCACTACTGATGAAAGTAACATCAAAGCAGACATTACATTTCATTTCTTCAACACAGGAACTAGAAGCAATAACACTAATTCTACTTTTATATTCTTAGGAGCCAAAATAACGCGTCAGTAAAGACCCTAGAGAAACAGATTCAGTATCACACAAGACTGGTGATGTCTGACTGAAGGTCACACATCTTTCAAGGTCACAGCACAGCCATCCAGTAACTCAGGTCCTGTTTTATGTTGGAACCCAAACGCCTACCTATGTACATGGCTCTTGATGTTTCTATAACGTTTCTCAGCCATCTGGTGAGACCTGTAGATGACTCATCGCATACACACACGCACATACATACATACATATATGATAAAGATAAATAGTTTAGTCCTAAGTGTTTAGAATAACTCTTGGATTCTGTACTGCTTCATTAACAAACATGTTGTGTCTTAGAATGAACTACTCTCAAGAGACTACTCCTAACCAGACGCCACTCTCCAAGGTTCATGTGAAATTTAAATAGGATTTTGATTGCAAAGTCAGAAAAATTAATTTAAATTTTATGACTGTTGGCCTCTATACTCTTGCAGTAGACATATGGTTGTTATAACTTTTCTTTTGCATTATCTTATTGGGAAAAATAGAGATGGAAATCTTATTTAAAGTCACATACCATATTTAAATTAACAAATATGCTGATAATTTTGTACAACTCATTAATAACTTGTAGATATTACCTTTGAAAATGATTTGTAGAAAGCTTTGTATTCATCTTCTTCTACTTCTTTTGATGGTCTCTGCCATATTGGTTTGATATCATTCATAAGCTCCCAATCCCAAACAGTTTTCTCAACCTAAAGTTAAGATATTTGGTAAGTTTCTTTTAGTACTCAATGGTTAACCTACAAGTGACCATAATTTGCTATCTCATATGGGTCCTACTAATAAGCTTTTTTAAAAGCAAGGGTCTTTTTTTATAGGTTAAGTTATGGCATTGTGACCCAGATTAGCCTCAAACCAAGACCCTCTTGTCTCAGCCTTTCAATTGCTGAAATCACAGGCTAAAAGCAAAGTCTCTCACTCAGTAATGAGCCAGTAATTAACAACAGAAGGAAAACAGCCACCATCACAAAGTCAATTTCCAGCAACACTTCTACTTTCTCTGCTCCTAATCAGTTAAGAAAATGTTTTGATAATTGATCACAACATGCTAAAGAGGACACAGAAAACTTACAGGATCTTAAGATTCGGAACATAGAAGGCAGACTTAATACAAAAAGTCAGAAGGTTTATGCAGAGGATTTGCGACTATATATATTCCAGGATAACACATAGCACACAAAGGCCATGTTTCCCCAGCCCCACCCAGAATGAAGCTTCTAGGGCTGGAAAGATGGCTGTGGTGAGCACTGACTGACTGGAGAGTGGATTCCCAGTCTCTACCTTGTCGCTCACAACCCTCTCTCTGCCCGTTTCAGAGGATCCAACACCCTCTTCCGGCCTGCATGGGTACCACACACGCAGTAGTGCATATATACATGCAAGCAAACCACCCATACACTCAAAATAAAAACAAATCAGTTTTTACGGACGGAAGCTTCTTAAGCCTGTACTTGAGGGTAGAAGCTCTCCCCCTGCAGACCCTACCACTGAGGCTGAGAGCCAGGCTCACTTTCTTAGTCTTTGGTTTCTTCTCTTCTTCCTCCTCCTCTACTGCAGCTTCGTCATCAGACTCTTCCTTCTCTTCTTTTGCTGCCTCATCTTCCTCCAGGGGCTCCTCCACAGTCTCGGTCTGTTGGTATAGAAAATACAACTATGGTTAAGCCTATTGGTTTAATCCCGACCGTCTATAGAGCAGAAAACACTGTAAGATGAAAGATCTCCACACAACATACACCCCTGTCTGTCAAGATTATGCATGACCTTTCTTCAGACTGACCTTGCTACTCCACACGTAGATGGGGAAGTTGATGAACTGAGAATACTTTCGGACGAGATTTTTAATTGTGTCCAATTCAAGGTAATCAGATGCTTCTTCCTTCAAGACAAGACTGAAAGGAGAACAGGCCATCAGATGCAGCTTGCCCAGACTGGCTAGACTCTGTTACTGCCTGCTACAGGTAGTTTTGTACAACGACACTGACAGTAAGCACCCCCTCCCCATGAGAAGGCTGTGAGCTAAACATAACATATTGGGGGACGGGAACGTCCCCTGTTCCCTCAAGTAGACAAGTGTTTTCATTAGAAAGCAAAAAATCTGATGATGTTGGAAATTTTCATTTCTTAAGGTGAGAAACAGTTAAACATTGTTACTTTCATAGACCTAAACTGTCATTCTAGAATCAAATGATTAAGTATTTCTAAATAAAAACATGCTAGTACAGTGCTTGCTCTACAAGCTTGAAGACCTGAGTTCGATCCCTGGCACCCATCAAAAGCTGGGTGCAGTGGGGTGCACTTGTCACCCAGCACAGGACCCTGGACTGACCACCCACACCAACCTAAACAAGCTCCACTGTAACCATCTCAGAGGAGAAGAAGTTCCTGATGGAGGAGACTTAGGGCTGTTTTCTGGCTCCCATCCACAAGCATGTGCACAACCACACCCCCACCCAAAACAGAGAGAGGAAGAGGGCACACTCTTGAGCACTCAACAGACACACGACCAGTAGCCGCCATACTGCACAGTGCTCTATAAAGCTCTACTGGCGGCAGCGCTAGTTTAGCAAGGCTTATTTTCCTTTTCCTCCCCCACCAATCAGAAACAAGTCATGGCAGACTGCAAACACAGCAGATTCACCTGGCAAAAAGGAAAAGCTTCTTGGGGGGTGGGGTGTATACTTTTAATCCCAGCACTTGGGAGGCAGAGGCAGGCAATCTCTGATTTTGAGGTCAGCCTGGTCTACAGAGTGAGTTCCAGGACAGCCAGGGCTATACAGACAAACTCTGTCTTGGAAAAATAAAAGCCTCACAATCTAGAGGCTCCTACTACCAACAGGATATGATGCAGGCTTTCTAGGGTAACAAGTCTCTGGTCACATATACTGTGTCTTGGTGATATGCAAAGTTCTGGCAGCTGTTGCTTAGACAATTAAGAAGAAGTGTCAAGAGTCAATTTTCAGGCTGACAAGATGGCACAGCAGACAAAGGTGCTTGCCTCTAAGCCTCAAGACCTGAGTTATATTCTAGGGACAGAAGGTGAAAACAAAACAGTAGATGGGCTGAGACATGCACAAGAAGTGAAGCAGGACTAAAGGAGGCAGCCGCAGGCTGACAATGTCACAGCACTGCTGACTCGGGCTACAGGGCTGGCTCTGTACTGATCGTGTACTGACCAATTTCCTGTCACAGCTCCCTAAACAACAGTATCACCACCCAGGCTGTCACCGTTCCCCAAACAACACAGTATCACCACCAAGGCTGTCACTGCTCCCTAAACAGCACAGTATAACCACTTAGCGCTTACACCCCACTAAAAGTGGATGGAGTATCCAGGTGACTGAGAATACGGGAGGGCGCACAGGTTCTATCAAACGAATGCCGTTTATTGGACGTGGTGTCTGCAGGCAGAGGGATTCTGTGCTTTGTAAGATACTGCACTAATGAGAATGGAGTGTGGGCCAGGAGCAATCCCCCCTCCCTCCCTACTCGCACACTAACATTTATGTGCTGAGGGAATATGATGTGTATGAGCCAAGTCTGGCTTTAAAAGCTGAGGAAGAACATGGTAAAATAAATCAAGAGTGACCAGGAGGGATGCAGCAACATTTACCAGATGCAAATTCTCTGACCTCATCACTTAGCTCCCACAGATCTCCTCAGGCTGTCAGTCAGTCAGCAGCTGACTGAGGGGTGAGCGCAGAAACAACACTGAACTGGCTCATGTCTTCTCTCCCTTCTTCCCCTGTAGTCATTCTGGACTCTCCATTCTTCAGCTGGACTGTCCTGCACTGCTCCTGGAGCCTTCAAATACAGCCTTCTTGCTGTCTAGAGTATCCATTCCAGAAAGTCTCTCATGACTCTTCCTGAATGTGGGCATCCCTTAGCATGCTTTCTTCCTTGTCACTCCTAAATTATTTTTCATACCCTAACAAGCTCGAGCCCTGTGTGACATCTACCCTATTTCCCATCTGAACCCCAAAGCACACCTGGCATTCACAAGGATGGGCCACTGGTGATGTAGGACTTGAAAAAACAAAAATCTTACCGAGGGAAAGAAACCAGACCTGCTGTATAGTTTCATTTGCTTTACTAACCAACCACCATGCTATGAAACTGTCCCGATGTATCTGAGGTCAAAGGTCAGGCAGAGGCATTATTAGTTAGTACCATGTAGTAGTAGTGTCTGCCAGTCTATTCCTCCACGAACATCTGCCACTCTCTACTATCCAGGCTTCTTCGAACAACTCAACCTCCTTCTCTAGTCTGGAAAACCCACAGAGCTACCCCTTTTGTGAGGTCTCCCGTCAGCTTCTCCCTCGGGAGAGCTCACTTCCTATTTGTGCTCTCTGTGTACCACAGCAATCGTAACTTTCGGTACCCAGACCTCTGCACATCTCAAATCTCACTTCCAATGCAACAGCAATTTCCTCATTTTATGGGCTAGAAAGCCAGGGCTCGCAATAAACCATGTGCTTAGAAAGCTTTAACTTGAGAATTGGGACCCCATTCTACTGGTGTCCGAATCAGCGATACTCACGTGATTGTTGTCCCCCGTCCTAGCGTGTTTCCTCGTGGGTCAGCAATTACAGAGAATTCATTGGAGTCTGATTCCCAGATGTGCTGGGTATCGTTGTTGTGTTTTGATGTGACAATGACCTTATCTGCTACAAGGAAGGCAGAATAAAAACCGACACCAAACTGGCCGATCAGTTCAGAAGTGGACTGGCCATCTTCTTGTGCCTCTGTCATTTTGTTTAGAAACTCGCTTGTTCCAGATTTGGCTATGGTGCCGAGGTTTTTAACCAACTCCTCTCTGGTCATTCCTACACCAGTGTCTGTGACATGCAGCAGGTTCTTCTCTTTATCACACTGAAAGCAAGAAAAGAACCAGAAAGTCAGGCTCCTTAATATTCACATTATGCCAATGCCAGGCTCTCATGGAGAAATTCCCAGCTTGGTGCCAACCAATTCTAGATAGATGTGCCACTTCACGGTCTACTCTATGACGCTTTTCAAAAACACACCCTAAAAGCACATTGCTTTACATTTTTAAGCGCAGTATGTTTTGGAAAAATAGGCAGAGACTTGTTTAAATATCAAAGAGCAGATACTAATCCAAATCAAACATTTTGAAGATAAAATCCCAGGAAAACTATTTCACAAAAAACAAAAGGACTAAATTTGAATGATGCCCAATTTAGGGATTTGTGATCATCAATGTTTTTCATTAAATAGTCCTGGCTGTCCCCAGGAGCCTGGTAGGATGAGCATGCATCCATCCACTGGCCATGTGATCATTTCTGCCCAGTCAAGTTACAAGTGGGAGTGGAGTGTGACTTTCAGGCTGAGGCTTTAATTGATGTGCGACCCTGTGCACCGTGGCAACCAGATCTAGATACTCCAGACGGTTACTCTGTCGTCTGTGGAGTGACTAAGCCCAGGACTTGGCTACCTTCTCCTAAAGGGCCAGGTAGTATCCATTTTTGGTTTCAGGAGCCATAAGGCCCTGTTACAGTGATCACTACCATCGTAGACAAGCATTCACAACATAACTAGCTCGACTGGATTCCAATATGTCTAACAAGAATAGGCAACATCAGATTTGTCCCACAAGCAGCCCTAAGGCTTCCAACCAAACCCACTGTGACCAGCAAGTCATTTTCCACTGTATAATAGAACATTATACCCACTGTATCCAACTGATGGAGAGAGAGCCTGGCTTCTGAGCATCCTCTTTAAAAAGGAAACAGTTGAGGTAAGCTTACCTTAATCTTGACTGTCAACTCTTCATTTCCTGCAAGTGCATTCTCATCAGTCAGAGAGATGAGCCTAATCTTGTCTAAAGCATCAGAAGCATTTGAAATCAGTTCTCTCAGGAAAATCTAGAAGTCAGATTAACACTGAGATTAACCCTCCAGTACAATATTTTGTTGGTTTCCATGCCAAAGTTCTCATTTCTCCCCCAAAACATGAAAAGACAAACTCTTTATGGTACAGGATGGCTTCACTGTCCTCATAAAAAGCCAGGCATGGCTCTTTATAAAAAGGACTGTGGCAACTACAAGGGAATACTCTCCTCCCACCCTCCATCGCTACACCTCAGAGATGGGCCTGTGTGACTGCCCCAGGCAGCAGGCCATAAGCATATTCTGAGCTAAAAGGCAAGACTGGGAAAGTGTCTAATCCCCTCCTCTCCTAAACAGCAGCAATTCTTATTCATTTCTACTGTGCATTTAAACTTTACAATCACCATACACTACGAAAGGCTGCAAGTGCTACCACAGGGGTATAAACTTCTGTCCTAAGCCTGTGACACCCACCTCTTTATTTTTGTACAGTGAATTGATGATCAGTTTCATCATCCTGTTAACTTCAGCTTGGAAGGCAAACTTCTCAGACTTCTCTCTAAGTTCTCTGATCTGGGATGCATTTAACCCATCCAGCTGAATAGCTTCTTCCTCCCTAAGGAAATCAAAGCAGATAAGCAAATACTTAGCGTTCATTCTTAAGAGAGTCTCCAGTCAGGATATAGTGGCCTCTGAAGACTGTCTCGCTAAAATAAAGGGTGAAATATACGCCTTTATAAAATGTCACTAATGTAACAGCTCATTTTCATGACAGTAATGGGTTGTTTAACACTCGGGTGGAAATACTTCTTAAAATTCCTAGGAAAACAAACCCAGCTATCCGCTACTGAGAAGCAAGTTTCTCATGTATGGCTGCTCTCACAGTGAGCATTTTTTATTACGGTCACTAATCCCTAAGAGGCCAAAATTTAAAACATTGTTCACCCATTGTAGAAAGTGTATTTCAAAGTTACTGGCCTAAGTTCTTCAACAAACGAGCTAAGCCAATGTCAAGTCTTTTGTCGGTTTCAAGAGAGTTCCCAGTACGAGCTGTACAGCCTGCAGTATCCGACCATCTATTTTCAGATTCTAGGCTTCTCCCCAGAACCTCACTCTGCTTCCCTCCTTGACTCAGCAGTCGTTCCTAGCAGCAGGAGAGACTTCTGTAGGCAGATAACTGGGTCCTCCTAAGAATTCCTGATTACTTTGTATCACTGGCAACTGCCTGTTCCTCAGTTTGGAGCAGGGAGAAAAGCAGTCCCTGTGTCCCACAGACTTCCAGGGCTTATCAACAGTTTCAAGTGCACCAACCTCTGCACGACTTCATCATCTGTCCTTGAGCCTTCTCGGCTTTTACCCAGGTCCTCTTCCACCGTCCCATCCACATCAACTTCATCATCAGCTCTAACGAACCCTGAGGAAGGAGGTCAAATAAAAAACTCTCAAACACTACTGCTTCCTCTCCTTCGTTCAAAGAACAAGACCAAACGGGGCAACAGTTAAAGTTAACAAAATTCAACAAGATGTGGGGATGTACTGATTTTAATAACCAGTGTCAAACCTCAGAGTTAGTGATCTGAGGTTTAAATGTAAATACTCAAGACCCCCAGGAGACTCGGGAAGACCAGGCAGTTATCACTTCTGTCCAGCGTTCCTCCGAAACGAGGCAGTGAGTGAGTGACACAGGCCCCACCGACACCCACACGTGTTGCACACAGCGTGGAGGCCTCTACACTGGCTAACCTGAACCGTGGGCCTCCCTTAGTTATCACAGGTCAGAATGCAAACAGGGTTTGTGCAACTTCTGGAGAGGGGAACCGAAATCCGGCCCCAGAGGGAAGACTTGTCAAGGACTACGCTCCCAGCACTTCGGGATCAGACACGGGGCCACCGCCACGACGCTGGCCTGAGGCCCCGCGCTTGCAAACCCTGCTTCGGGAAACGGAAACACACTTCCGAAGGATCGGAGGGCAGGGACCGGGGGTCCTCGGAACGGGGTGATCAAAGGTCGGATCTGATGACAAAAGTCTTTAGGGAGGGGCCCGCGCAAGGCTCCCCCGGGAGGAGAGGCCGAGAGGCCGCGCCCTGCCAGCGAGACTTCGGGGAGCGCTCCTGCTCCATCCGCAAGGCATTTAAATGTCCCGGCTCCGAGTGGCCTCTTCCTAGAAGTCTCGGGGCAAGCATCATCATCACCCGAGTCTCCTTAGAAGAAGGGAGACGGCCCCCTGCACCCTCTGCAGCTCCTGGCGGCCCCCTCCCAGGCTCAACGCCCCCAGAACGTTCGAGAAGCGGTCGCGCCGAAGGTGGGGGGGGGCAACCGCTGATGCCCGATCACTCACCGAAGGTCAGCAGGACGCAGCAGAGGCCCAACACCCACAGGACCCTCATGGTGAGCGGACGGAGGGAGAGTCGTAAGTCCTCTTCAGTCGCAGGAGCCGCCTCCGCCCCCCCACCCCGAGTCCTCAGGTCCTCACACCTCCAGCCGCGCGGTCGATCCGCCCACTAAACCGCGCGCAGGTCGGGCCGCTTTTTCACCCCGCTGCCTGCGGGCGGGGGACGGGAAACACGAACACACCAATCGCGCCTCACCACGCACTCTCGGCACCCAATGGGGACGCGCGGGGAGGACCCCGGCTCACCAATCGGAACTGTCCAGGTGCGGTGCCCGATGCCCGAAGCGTGGCTCCTTCCGATTGGGCTTGGCCAGCAGCTTTCCTCCAATCGGATGGCTCCGCGGGCCCCTCACACGCCGGGCCACCCCTTGGCCTGGGAAGCCTTGGCCTCCGAGGAAAACCGTCCAATGAACGCAAGCGCAGAGCACGTCCGTCCTTTCCTAGAGGTCCCGGGGAACCACTTCCGGCTCCTACAGAACGTTTATTCCGTGACTAGGGGAAACGGTAGCCAAGACAACGCGTTTTTTATCCTTTTCCCGTCTGCGACGGGGGTCACGTTGGGAGCCATTTCAGCCCTACGTTCGCCGTCACCTCTCTGTTTGGCGTTGTTTTTCGAAATAGAGGAATATGTAGGAGGTTGAATACCCTCCCGGGTGCGTGTGGATGGTGGGGGAGAAAATACAGTTCCCGGCATGCAACGCGCTAGGCTTATGAATGCTGGGAATCGTAGTCTTTGGCATCTAAGCCAGTTTGGCGTAATTTGGTCTTTGCGCAGTCTCCTGTCTCGTGTCTGCGGGGACTTGTGTGCTGAGTGATCTAGGACTTCCATCTTATTGCAGATTAGGTCTATGCTTGTTTCAGGACTCTAATGCACACAGTCTTCACAGGCGGACCTGGAAAGCCGCCCCGCGTGGCCCCAGCCAGAGGGCGAGCCCTGAATTCTGGGCTCCGCCCTCTGGCCGATGGTGGCACGCGGGTTTCCAGGTCTGCCTTCCAGTGCGTCACTCCGGGCTCCTGGAGCCTTCAGCTCCACCTGGCGTTTCGCTGCCCGCATCTTCTGACTTTTCTTGGCTTGGTTTGCAGTAGAGGATGACTGAGTTTCCCAATCCCGAAGCTTTAAGGACTCAAGCTCCTTTGACATCCCCATAAATACCAAGGAACGACCTGGCAGTCCCACAGCCTCTCCACGAATCAGCTGCACCGTGCGCTGGTGAAGTCCAGGCTAGCACAGAACAGGAAAGGACATTTGCTGATACTTGAGAGCAAAAGCCGCAGGGCTTGCAAATAGCCTGGATCGTGGCTTTGAAACTTCGTAGAAACCTCTTTCCGCCTTCCGAAAGACAGCAAAGGGGCTCTTTCTGGTGAGGGAAGTCCCTAACGCCAGCTTGTGTGTTCTGAAATGTTTTCTAAACTCCTTAGACTTATTTTAACACATTTTCCACCAGCACGTTTGTCTCTGACACACCTGCTCTATCACCGCTTCTTCCAAGAAAACTGGAGTTGTTTTCTGAGCATCCAAATTCCTGAAGGCAGGCTTTTCAGTGACAGTGTCCCTTTGTCGACTTCCGGAATTCAGACTTGCTTATCTTGAATCTGTGGTTTGGTGTTTACATAATGTGGCGATGCCTTATTTACATCTGCCTGATTTACCTACCTTTACCGAAGCACAGAGAAGCCTAAGACGCAGGCATTATGCCTCTCTGCTTGTGTTTGTTTCTGCGTTTGAGAGCCTAACATCACTTTTTTTTTTTTTTTTTTTTTTTTTTTAATGGAGCAAGTAAGCATCTGTTCTGGAACTGCGGACAGATGCATCTTAACTGGCCAGTGGGGGCTGGGGGCAGATTGGGGCTGCACCTGGGAGGAACTGAGAATGAGATTTGTCCTCCAAAATAAAACTACTGTTTGTGGGGAGAAGTTTCTGCAGATGATGGTCGAGAGAGAAAGACAGAGAGAGAGAGAGAGACAGAGAGAGAGACACAGAGAGAGAGAGAGACAGAGAGAGACAGACAGACAGAGAGGAAGCTAACAGAAGAGGTGGTCGGCCCTCATCTGACTCAACTTTGCTCTTTTGATCCTTTGAGCTTGCTGGCTGAGTTCCCTGTAAAATAAACGGGTATCCGAGGAGAGGCCCAGCGGATAAAATGATTGCTCCACTTGCACTATGACCCGAGTTAGGATTCTCAGTCCTTGTGTAATGGTCAGACGCTGGTCTGTAGCCCCAGGGCTGGGGGTGGGGTGGTGAAGGTAGGGACAGAGCTCTCTGGCCAGACTACTTAGTCAAAATAACAAACTCCGGGTTCAGTGAGAGGATAGAGGAACACACACACACACACACACACACACACACACACACACACACACAGTTTCTGGGGTTCCTAGTGAGTTTTCCTCATGTCTGTTTTTTCTGACTTTTGTCCTGTGACCCATCTCTAGTTTTCATTTTGCTCTGTCCTTCCCCCAGTGCCATACTGGATGGGGTTTTTAAGCTCCTTACCTTTGGATCTGATTCTCTTGCTTCCTAGTGAGCCACCCTATGGGTGCTGGGGACTGAACCCTGGTCCTCTTCACAAGCAAGTGTTCTTATCCACGGAGCCATCTCTCTGTGTAGCCGTGGCTGTCCTGGAACTCACTGTGTAGACAGGTCTGGCCTCCACTCGCCGCTGTCTCCCAGTTGCTGGGATTAAAGCAGTGCACCATCAGTCCTGGCTAGTTCTCTTTAACATGTGTGTTTATGGCTACTACTGTCAATGGCTATCTTGGTTGTGATTTTTGTCATAATTCTTGAGCAGTTCTAAGGCCATTGGTCCCCTGACTTGCAGTTAAACTTGGAAGGAAAATCCAGATAGGCAAAGGGGCATACAGTTGGGGGTATGAACAGCTCCCCCGGATATATATATAGTTTATATATATCTATAAAACTCAGGACCTCTGGAGGAGCAGCCAGTGCTCTTAACCACTGAACCATTCCTCCAGCCCCATGGGCAGTTGTTTTTATGGACAGGATACTGATTTACAGTCTCCTGACACTTCAGGTCTATCCTCTATAGTGTGGAGACATTGTAATGAACACATTCTGAGTCAGCCTGCCCTGTGGATAAATCTCAATATCCAGGCTCCTGTGATGATCCAGTGGGTAAAGGCACTTGCTACCAGGTTGCTAATCTGAGCTCATTCCCCGGAACCCATGTGGTGGAGGCGGATGACTGCCTCTCCAGAGTCGTCCTCTGATGTCTTCCCATTGGCTGTGGTGCACACACGCCCCCACCCTCAATAAGTAAATTAATCATAAAGTAACTGTGACTTTGGACACGTTGTTTATCCTGTCGAAATTTTTGCTTCCTGATCTGTGTGGTAGGGTGGTGGTCTCTATTTCGTGGGATTATTGAAGCAACCCAATGCAGAGAGTTCATACGTTTTTAAAAAAAGGCATGGGCTTAAATGTTGTTAGGCGATCTTAGGAACTCTTTTATGCTTCTGACATGTTTTACCATAAAGGAATAAATATAATTTAAAAAGTAATATTTGGCGTGGAAGTAAGGTGTATCGAGAAAAAGCTCGACCGGTGAAGTAGTTTTTGTAACTATGTTTAGCCCTCGCAGGCATATAGCTGTGGCTTCATTGGAGTGTTTTCCATTAGTTCAGTGGGATTAAATTCCAGTAGGTGTGATGTATGTGAGCTTGTAGAACTGAAGATGAAGCCACAGAGCCCAATCGGGTTCCGGGATACAGACTTTGCTTGACCACCCGCCACATTCTTGATCTTGGTCTTTGGCCTGTTTCCCCCCCACGCTGTCCTTCGCTTTGTACCTATTTCCATTCTTGCTCTGGCCATCATGAGTCCTCTTGGCTGTTGCGGCTCCTCTTAGAGTCCATTTGTGGACTTGCCTTCCTTTTCTCTCCGTCACCCTGCATTGGTCTTTATGTTTCTATGGGGCAGAAGTAGCGGTTGGGCTGGGACTCTGGGGAAGGAGGGAAGCCCTGTGTCCTTTGTCTTATGCGTCCTTAGTTCTTCCGCTAAAGGTTTGTGGGGAGTCAGGGGAGGACACAAGCTGCCGGTCATCCTAAAATACATCTGTTTGCCCTTTTCCGCCCTTCCATAACCAGATTGACTGCGGCATCTCTTCCTCGGGCAGGACACAATTAATTCAAGACACGACTTCAGCAAAGCTGACTGGTTGTTAATAGGACAACTGAGGAGGAGACTTAAGTTTTGGACCTTGGCCATTGAGCCAGGCTACAACTTGTCTTGTTCCAAGTGCGATGTCACCCCTAAGCTGCTGAAATGAACCCGAAGTCAAGCGAACCTGGAGCAAGGTACAGCAGCCAACCCATCTTAAAACTCCAGAAACCCATCCGACCGTACATCTGCTCCACTCTAGACGACTTCCAAGAAGAGAGAGACTTCTTGGCCAACACCATCTTTCCTCGACTTAATGACTTCTGCAGCCCCCGGGGCACCTACTTCAAAGCTGTGGACCTGAGGTGGTCCGCTGTGAAGGTCCGTAAGTCCTTCACCGCCAACCTGTTCCGCCAGCATGCCTGTCTACGCTCGCAGAGCCTGAAGCTCTGCCTTGACTACGTGGATAGCTGCTTCCCCTTCTTCATCTGCCTGCTGGGGCAGACCTACGGGGATTTCCTCCCCGGCTACACACCCTTTGTGTTCACCAAGGTCAAGGACTTCACAAGTCTGTCCAAGGGTGAACAAAATCTGTACATCGCTGCCAAAAATGGCTACCCTTGGGTCCTGCAGACTCCCACCTGCAGCCTGACGGAGTTTGAGATCATGCAGGCGGCATTTCAGAAGGAATCCCCATTTCAGTTCTTCTACTTCCGGACCTCGAACTTGCTGCTGAGGACTTTCAGCGAGGAGGAGGAGGAAGAGCTATCCCCAGCTTCTCTGATGAGACAAGAGGAAAAGCTGAGAGTTGGAAAACTGAAGGCCAAGATCATTGGTAAAGGGCTTCGGGTCAGATTCTACAGAGACCTGGACGAGTTGGGGGAGATGGTTTTCAAGGACTGGTCTGCTGTTGTGGAAAAGCTCTACCCAGCCCCTACGATCATGGAAAACATAGGTCAGTAAATGTAGGGATTAAAAAAAGAAATTTAATGTGCGCGTGTGTGCGTGTGTGCGTGCGTGCGTGTGTGTGTGTGTGTGTGTGTGTATGTGTGTGTACACGCATGCACCATGACTATACCATGGTGCCTTTGAAGGGCAGAGGACAACTTGGGGAATCATTTTTTCCCCTTTGTCCTGTGGAGGCAGAATCTCTCGCTTCTGGTGGCCAGCATACTCCGGTCTGGCTGGCCCACAGTTTCCTCTCTCTACTTCCCATCCCACAGTGCCGGGGTAATAGATTCTGGCTCTCACATCTGGCTTTTTGTGAGCTGCAGGAACAGAACTCAGGTAATCCAGTTTGTGCAGGGAGTGGCTTTGCCCTGCTGAGGCAGCTCGCTGACCCACGAAAGGGACTTTCAAATAGTTGAATATACTTACTAAGCATTTTAAATTTTTACCATAATCTTGTAGCATATGTTGCTCTCTTTAAAAATATAGTTGTGTGTGCGTGTGTGTGTGTTTGTGCATGCGCCTGAGTGCATGCATACACACTGTGTTCATTCAGGAGCCTGAGGAGGTCAGAAGAAAGTGTCAGAACCTCTGGGACTAGAGTTCTAGGCAGCTGTGGGCCAGCAGTGGATGCTGGGAACTGAACCTGGGTGCTCCATAAGAGGACTCTTGGCACTGAAGAGAAGAGCTCATCGCGCACCTGGAGATTACTAGAAGTTAGAGCAGAGAAGACCCAGAACATTGGCATCCGCGTGTAGGTCTAGAGGGGCGTTTTCACCCAGGCTCAATTTTTGTCCCCTTTGGTCTCATCTGCAGAGAATCGTGGTTGTCATAAGTGAAGAAAAGCACCGTGTCTAGTGGGTAGAGGGTGGGCATGTAACCGCACAGGACAGATCTCCATGATGCCGGCTGTCTGGTCCTAACCGCCAGTGTGCCACAGTTAGGGAAGGATCCTTTATTGTCTAGTGATGTGTGCATAGTGTCACATTTAACCTTTAAGGTGTAGTAGCTCTTGAAGGATAACCTTCTGGTCTGGCTGATGAGCGTGTGAAAATGGCTGTGCCATGGTTAAGCATCTTCCCAGTGATACATGACTCCTAAGGGACCCATCCAGGTCTTCAGGTCAGGCCCCTCTGATTCTCACATCCTTATCTGCAGATCCTTTACTACTCCGCGGAATGCACGAACTAACTAATATTCCATTCCGTGTCTGCTGGATTAGAATTTGCATTTTAGGGAGCTGACTAGGAGATTTGCAGGCAAGCTAAAGTGAGAAGCCCCGCCCCACATCATATCGCCTCAGAACACAGCGGTTTTGTTAGGGTTCTGAAAGTAATGTCCTGTGAGTGTGCACGCGAGCGATTGAAAAGCCAGCAGCCTTTAAGAGTGCAACAGTGGTTCTTCACCCAGACAGGCTTCAGGACGGAAAACTCGTCAAGTAGCACGAAAGGAGGAATGTCCACATGCATGCGGTATGTTTACGGGTAAGAAGATGACTATGTTCGGTTGCACGCTCAAGGAACGACGCACAAATGTTGCAGTTTCTAATGTAAGGGCTAGTGAATGTGGGCATACAACGTCACAATAGCTGGCGTAGTCTCAGATCCTGGCTGGGACCAGAGAGTCAACAGACCTTATAACGTGATTAGGAGCAGCGGTGGATGTGGTGACTCTAAGTGCTGGTGACGTGAAACTGTTTGTCAGCCAAACCATGAGGGACCCCAGAAAAGAACATCGACAGTCTGTCAGTCTTTTGGTTGTAAGTGACGTCAATAGAAAAGGAGGCTCGCAGAGTTTGGGCCCCGGTCCATCCTATTGTATTAAAACTTGCTTACAGAACTGCAGAGGCGGGGCTTAGCTCTGGCTCCTGTAGGCTTCATCCCGGTGCTCAAATGGTAGGCCTGGGCTTGGGTCTCAGCTGGGATCTGCTGTCCTGATGTGGGCTCAACACCTTGAATTCCCTGTCATGGAAGGAAAACCGACTGCAGCAGCTCCAGGTTCAAAGTCAGAAGGATTGACTCTGAGTCTTAGAGTGGGGTCTTCTGTCTCTGAGCGCCTGAGCTGGGTCATATGTTTGTATTTGACTCAGTCAGTGGGGCCAAAAAAAAAAAAAAGTGATGTTCTGCTGAGCTAATCTTGTATTGGGAAGAGCAGTCATGAGCTGAAGAAAGAGAACTGAGGCTGAATGAGTCCCAGATGCTAATCCAGGGCTGCTCCTGAACTGCAGTGCAAGCCAGGGGATGCGAGGCGGCCAAAGAAACGATGGCCGCGGGGACAGGGTTCCGGACTCTCGGTCCAGCCTGTGCTAGGTCCTAGAGTTTCCAGTTCCAAGCTGTTGAGTTTGCAAGTTACTCTTTTTTTTTTTTTTTTTTTTTTTGGTTTTTCGAGACAGGGTTTCTCTGTGGCTTTGGAGCCTGTCCTGGAACTAGCTCTTGTAGACCAGGCTGGTCTCTAACTCACAGAGATCCGCTTGCCTCTGCCTCCCAAGTGCTGGGATTAAAGGCGTGCGCCACCACCGCCCGGCGCAAGTTACTCTTGATAAGCACTGGTTTCTTGTATAAAACAGATTGACAGTAAATACCTCGAAAGTAATAAAAAAAAAAGCCCAGAACATTTAGCCCGAGGAAATTCTTACAAAGGACGAATGACAACAAATGGGATCTGGAAGAGTGCCTGCATCTGACTAAAGTTCAAACTGTGGCTCATATTAATTACTATTCTCTTATTGATCTCAACCTGAAACGTACCTGATTAACAGTCGCTCATGTGTAAAAGAATCAGGCTTTTCTTTATGTCTGGATTAAGGCCACCTTATTGTGTTAGGGTATTTATGTTAGTTTTTGATGTTCTGGATGTGCATGCGTGTGTATGATGTACATGTGTCTGCAGAGGGCTCTTGTGCTGCAGTAGGCAATGTGGAGGCCGGAGAGTAGCACCGAGGAATTGCTTTTCTCCTTCCTTCAGGGATAAGCTCAGGTCTTGTGGGGCCTCGTTAGCCCTCGGTTTTGAATATTATCGAAAGGTTAGCTTACTTTAGACTTTCTTCTTGTTTCACTCTTACTTTCAAATTACATGTGTGTACGTATGTGTTAGTATGCATGTGGGGGTCTGTGCACATGAGTGCAGGTGCGCTCTGACCCCAGACGGTGCCGGATCACCTGGAGCTGAAGTTAAGGTAATTGTGAGCCGCCCGAGGGGGGCTGGGAACTGAACTCAAGCCCTTGGCAAGAGCAGTATGCACTCTTAACTGCTGAGCCATCTCTTCAGCCCTCAGGCTTTGTTCTTAAATGGATTTATATACACTCAATAAATAAGAAGATTCATAATGGGTTCTATAATATCAATTGTTTATATTATATGAATTATAAATGTACAATTAAATAATGTTAATGTAAATTATTTATATTACATAAATTATAAAAATGTTTTGGAAGCAGGTGTTAAATTCTTTCCTTGTGGCCCCTTCAATAATAACTCAGGTGGAGTGAGGCTCTCATAGTCTACAGCCAGGGCCGTAGAAAACCATTTGGTCAGCTGGTAGCCGCTGAAAAGCAATGTAGAGTTGTCAGTGTATACGTGTGTGTGTGTGTGTGTGTGTGTGTGTGTGTGTGTCTTCATGTATGTGCAGGCACGTGTGGTGGCTGGGTCAGCTGCACGTGTCATCTGTTGGGTCCAGGGGGGTCATTCAAAGATGGGGACAGACCACCAAAGTCTAATAACCCAGAAGCAAACTTTATTCCAGAAACCAGAATCCAGGAAAAAATTTTGAAAATAAAATAAAAAATCTCCATGGGGCACAAAAAGCTTATCAACTAGCTGAGACCACAGCCAGAGATGTTTGTTTGTTTTTGTAAGACTGTGGCATAGGCCGATTTCTGAACCCACTGGATTTTTTTGTTGTTGTTGTTTTTTCAAGACAAGGTTTCTCTGTAGCTTTGGTGCCTATCCTGGAACTAGCTCTTTGACCAGGCTGGCCTCGAACTCACAGAGATCCGCCTGCCTCTGCCTCCCAAGTGCTGGGATTAAAGGCGTGCGCCACCACCGCCCGGCTTGAACCCACCTTTTTATAGTAGGGGCACCAAGTATTAGGTCTGAACAAAGGAATTTTTACAATCTCAAGGTAAAACTCAGATACAGATTGCCTTGCTTTACAATCTCCATTAACAGAGTTTTTCAGTTAAACTAGTGTGTGTACTTAATCTATTGTCTTCCTTGGTCCTTCCCAGTGGTGTTCACTGAGCCCTGTGCTCTCCCTTTGATGCTGCCAGTTTCCCATAGCAGGGATAGTGCGTAACCCAGAGGTCATAGATCTATTTCCTAAACGTTGACTCAGCTCATATCCGTAGGCTAGCTCTCAGTTTGCAGAGAGATGCTTTGGCCTTGTGAATAGGGCTTTGGGTTGTGAAGCAGAGTAACCCACTGTTAATAGTTCATCCTCAAGCTGCTGAGAAAGCTGCTGACAGTCTCTTCTCATTCTCCTAGGCTTACATTTATTCTTTTTTTATTTCTACATTCCTATTTTTGGAATCTACATTTTTATATTCTCATTCTCGGACCCTCCCTCATCCTCATGCGGATCATCTTGTTTAAGCTTGGACTTGACTCTTAGAAGTTCCATGACACATGGATGGAAATGCTGTACAGGACCCTTTCTTTGTAAGCTAGCTTTCAAAATGAATGTAAAGCCCTTCTACTATTCACAGAGAAACTGACGTAGTGGTGGTCAAGGTTAGTTCAGGAGACTTGTAAGGTCGTCCTAAATTCTGTTGAAGCTCTTGGATCTGGCCTTGGCCAAACTGGGTGTCTAAGTCTATTCTGGGCCGAATCTCAACCTCAGGGAGGCGCAGTTAGTTGTGGAGGTGCAAGCTGTGTCTTTTGGGAATCTACCAGACCACGTATGTTCTGTTTCATTTATTGATACTCTCCTTCATTCCCCACCTCCCACGTCTGCAAGCAGATTAAACTTGGGAATACGCGTCTCTTCAAAGACAGGAGGGTATTTTGGTAGGCCAGAATGCCCTGACCCTAACCAGGCAGTAGGTTTGGAACTGAAGCAAATTGGAGCCGGAATGAGCATTAGAGATCATCTGGTTATCTGGTCCTCCATATTTACCAGAATTTAAAAGACTCCCCTTATGGCAAAGCTGCATCTATGCCTATGGCTATCGTCCATGTTGGAACATTTTACCTGAAGAAGAAAAAGCTGTACTCCCCAACCTCTGCCCTGGAGGACACGCATGTACGCACATACCTGAAAACTGAACCTCGGTACTAGCTAGCAGTCGGAATAGAAAACAGAATGTATGTATCAAGTCTATGTTTGCTTTTAACCCTTGTTGCTTTCAGGTCATGAAAGTTGGATTCCGAGTACAAATGGCACCAGGAAGGTTACATGGTCTGCCCATGGCAGTGGTTTCCAAGCTGTGGGCTGTGGCCCTTTGGGGAGGATGTATATCAGACATTTATATTATGATTCATAGCAGAGGAAAAATGACAGTTATGAAGTAGCAACGAAGTAATTTTATGGCCAGGGGTCGCCACACCACGAGGAACTGTGTTTTAAGGGGCTGCAGCATTAGGAAGGTTGAGAACCCCTGGACTATGGCTGTTCTCACTATTATATGCATTGGGCTATAGAATATGGCACAGCCAGAGAGAGAGCGATACAGACACGGAAGGGTGGGTTCCCTTCCTGGGCACTTAGAAGGGTCACGCAGAACCAAAGATGCGAAACTGCAAATCTAATACCTCGTTTATCTTTTTCACCGTCGAGACTACAAACACAGTCTTGAGCGTTTGTACCATGAAGACTTCGCTGAGAAGTGCAAGCAGGTTTTTGTTGTCTCCAAGGAGTCCAACAGGACCTTTGAAATCCTGGAAAGATTTGCCTTGAAAGACGTCGGGCTTGACTCCGACAGGACAGACTCCGACAGAACTACAGCAGGTTCGGGCCTAGACTCCATCCTCAGGTAAGAGGTTCAGAAATCCTCTTTATTTTACGGGGCTAAGGTAATGTGAGCCTCCAAATCCAGACTGTCTGGCCTCCCTTTTCCGGTAAGTTTCTGTCAGGAAGACCTGTGAGAGTCACCCTGGCAGTACCCAGCAGGATGGCTGCCGCAACCAGCCCCGAGCCGGGACACCAGGAGGCATTCTAATGTGGAAGAGGGACATCTCAGGGGACCTCACTCACAGACAAAGAACTACAAACCGCTAATTACTTCTGAGAGATGGAGAGTTAGTCCTCCCTGGGGTGAGCCTTCTAATTAGTTATCTAATCCAGATGGGCTAGCCCTGAAATCACATACGTACAAGCAGCACTAACCAGACTCGGCAGGTTATACTTACATATTTATGCATGTATATACATATAAATATAATACAATAGTAATGGAGGAAGAAGAGGTTATAAATTTAAGAGGATAGGGAGCATGGGATGAGAGGAAAGGGAAATTATGTAATTATATTTTAATATTTAAAAATGGTAAAAATTTAAATTAAAAATTCAGTTAAAGGAAGAAAAGAAAAAAAGAAAAAGACTGTAGAAGCTGTGCTTCAGAAGCCGGGTGGTGGTGGTGCACGCCTTTAATCCCAGCACTCAGGAGGCTGAGGCAGGCAGATCTGTGTGAGTTCGAGGCCAGCCTGGTCTAAAGAGCTAGTTCCAGGACAGGCTCCAAAGCTAGCCGTTCTGTTCTTTTGAAGCATTTCACAGGCTCTCAAGGTGAAAAGGGGGCTCTGAAGGACCAAGGGGCGGTCCTTTTCAGTCTCATTCATCAACATTTGCTTAACGAATCCCTGAGGATTATGGAATGACCGTAAGCAAAAGAAACTAAGGAGAATGAACGCTATTAAGTCATTTACAAAGAGCTTCCACCTATGTCAGTATAAATTGTATCAAAATGTTCACCAGGCATTTATTAGGATATGTACCACATCATACTTGGGTTGATAAGGAATCAGCTTATTACACACAATGCATGCAGCCATTTTTGTTTATCTGGTGTCCTGCACAGAACAGCCAGCCCCCACATCTCTTCCACCGGTGGTGCTCAGAGACCCATTTCCCACCCACAGACGCTGGGGCTGTGGATAGCGTCCCTCCAAGTTTCGTTTCTAAGGACAGGAAGCCTCCATAGAATATTGTTTTCAGTCTCCTCCTCTAGCTCCTCCTGTAGATCTCCTTTATTCTGTAAGAATTTTGTGATTTGGAATAAGGCGGCAGTAGCCGGGATGGCACCGGCAGGCCTTCGTAGTTCCTATCCTAGGTGCAATACTCCCATCGCAGGCCACTCAGCGCGGCCACCGAACTTTCTGGTGGATCTGGGTGCCCATGCTAGGTCACGACAGGGCAGCGTGAGAGTCAGCCGACGCTTTTCAGACTGTAGGCGAATACAAAGGTTAACAATGTTAGGCTTGTATAGGTGAGTCGGCAGAAGCAGAGAGTCAGGGTGTTTCTGCTGAGAGAGAGTGGGCACGGAAAGGAGGGTGACTATTAAGGGGACAGAGGTTTTTGGGGATACTGGATGCATTTTGGAGTTAAATAGCGGTCATGGTTATATATCCTTGTAGAATGAAAATCAGCGGTGTACTTTAAAACTAACATTTTTGCTTTGTAGATTCTCAGTGTTTTATTGTTTTTGAATAGGCCATCTTTTTTGTTGTTGTTGTTGTAATTGAAGAATTTAAATTGGACCCAGTAAGAGCACAGTGATTAGGTAGTCTTTTTAACTGTGTGGAAACAGTTAGGGCTCTGTTTGCTCTACCATCTGGAGCACTGCCCCATACTGCGTGTTTCTGAACACTGTGTAAATCAATAGAAGGATGCTCCTCGTTCTAGTGTTCCTGAACACTGTAAGTCAATAGAAGGATGCTCCTCGTTCTAAGGTGTAAAGTATGACCGCAATACCAACTTCTTCCTTTACTTCTCTCTTTCTGTCTCCTTCAGACTCGATCTCACGCTGTAGCCCTGGCTGGCCTCAAACTCACTCTCTGGTCTAGGTCGGCCTTAAACTCCTGGCCATCTTCCCATGTCTCCTGAGTACTGACATTATAAGCATGTGCCGCCACGCCAGGTCATGCACCAGCCTCCTAGCAGTAGAGTTTTCAGTAAGAAGGTTTCCATTTGTCATCCATGACGTCCATGACGACTCTGTCTGTTTATGCAGATGCATCTCATCTGTGTTTGTACCGTTGGTTTGACCTGCTTGGTGTCGCACACAGTTTCATTCCCGCCCCTGTGGCATTTGATCCTGGGCACAGGGACTACCTAAGCAGCATGTATGAGGTGTGCAGTGTGCTCCATGTCTTCAAGGGCCAGTGGAGCACACTGAAATAGAAGGAAGGGGCCAGCGGATAGGGCGAGGGAAGGCCTGGGTGATGAAGTGATGTGTGGGTAACTAATAGAAATGAGCGAGGCAGCCGCTATGCAAATGTGGAAACAGGACCTGGAAGAACATTCCAGACAGAACTGTAAATACAGAAGCCCCGAGGCTAGAGAAACAGTGGAGATGCCAGGCAGGGAAAGGGGCGGGGGGTGGGAGGGGTGTGGAGACGAACTGATGGCTGTCTGGCCTCACAGGTCACCTAGATGACATATTTCAACAAGCTTGCTCTGGCTGATGGCAGAGGTAGAAGAAGGACTCAAAATTAAATCCCAGTTTTGAAAGTTATTGGTGAAAGCCTGGCAGTGGTGGCGCACGCCTTTCATCCCAGCGCTTTGGAGGAAGAGGCAGATGGATCTGTGAGTTTGAGTCAGCCTGGTCTACAGAGTGAGTTCCAGGACTGCCAGGCCAGGGCTACACGGAGAAACTCTGTCTCCACCTCCCCAAATAATAATAAATAAATAAAAAGAGCCGGGCGGTGGTGGCGCACGCCTTTAATCCCAGCACTCGGGAGGCAGAGGCAGGCGGATCTCTGTGAGTTCGAGGCCAGCCTGGTCTACAAGAGCTAGTTCCAGGACAGGCTCCAAAGCCACAGAGAAACCCTGTCTCGAAAAAACCAAAAAAAAAAGAAAGAAAGAAAATTATTAATGAAGGAATTTAAGTAATAGAGCATTGATTCCCAATTTATATCGATGAAGATGGAATTATTGCAAAATGGCAGCTTTTTAGTGACCTACTTGAGAGTTTTTATTTCAGTCTTTTTTTTTTTTTGGTTTTTCGAGACAGGGTTTCTCTGTGGTTTTGGAGCCTGTCCTGGAACTAGCTCTTGTAGACCAGACTGGTCTCGAACTCACAGAGATCCGCCTGCCTCTGCCTCCGGAGTGCTGGGATTAAAGGCGTGCGCCACCACCGCCCGGCTTATTTCAGTCTTTTAAGCAGTCCTCTGATGCTGCCCTTGACTGTACTTGAAGTTCACGTCGGACAGTCCTAGGGTCTGTCTAGCCAGAGGAACCTTCTGAAGTTCCCATCTCTACTCTACTAACCTCATGTTGTACAAAGCTGCAGGTCCGAGGAGGAATGATTGAAGCCTCCTGAAGCCTCCTGACTAAGACCAGAGCATCACCTCTCTTAGAGGGAAAATGTCTCCTCTCCTTCCCGTTCTTGGTAAATATCCGTGCCTGCCACTTACCCTTCTGTTTTTCAGAGTAAATTCCCTTCCGACTTATAAGTCGATTTTGCTCTTGTCTGGAGAACGCGGCTGTGGGAAATCCACTCTCATCGCCAGCTGGGTCAGCGACTTCAGAAGCAAACATCCCGGAGTGTTGATGATCCCATACTTTGTGGGAAGCACGTGCGAAAGCAGTGACATCATGACCGTGATCCACTACTTCGTCATGGAGCTGCAGCACAGAGCCCATGGTAACGGAGCCAGCCTCACAGGCAGGGGACAGCACAAGCCCCCCCCACACACACACACCTGCTAGTCTTTCTGCACGCCACTCTTACTTTAAAAAAAAATAATTTATTGCTGGGCGGTGGTGGCGCACGCCTTTAATCCCAGCACTTGGGAGGCAGAGGCAGGCGGATTTCTGTGAGTTCGAGGCCAGCCTAGTCTAAAGAGCTAGTTCCAGGACAGGCTCGAAAGCTACAGAGAAACCCTGTCTTGAAAAACCAAAATAATAATAATAATATATTCATTTTTATCTTATGTACATTGATGTTTTGCCTGCTTGTATGTTTGTGTAAGAGTGTCAGAGTTCCCTGAAACTGGGGCTATAGACAGTTGTGAGCGGCCTTGTGGATGCTGGGAATTGAACCCAGGTCCTCTGGAAGAGCAGCCAGTGCTCTTAACTGCTGAGCCGTCTCTCCAGCCCCCACTTTTACTTTTTATAAATATCAATATGACTGCTTTAACCACCACAGGTCACTTGTCAAACTAAAACCCAAAAGTTCTTAAGACCAGAAAAAAAAATTCATTTTGACACAAGTGTGAACCTTAATATAAAAAGAAAAATCATTAAAAATGTTGTGTCCTTTTCCCATGAAAATAAAATCATAACTCAAAGGATAATTCACTTTAAAATTGTTGAAGTGCCATCCGAATTAGAAGTGAGCAGCTCTTGGGCCAGGTGTCGCCACCACCCCTTTCGTCCCAGCCCTCAGAGGGACTCAGATCTCTGTGAGTTCCAGGACGACCTGGTCTACAAAGCAAGTTCTACAGAGAAACCCTGTCTTGTAAAACAAAAGACAAAATGAAAACCAAAAACGAAAAGAAAGAGAAAGAAACAGTTCCCTTGGGACTGGCCTTCTCTTGTCTTGAGTAAATCCTTAGGGATTCACCCCCATATCCTGCTTCTCTCTTCCTAGAGCTTCTCTCTTCCTGGTGATAGTCTACTTGGTGTCTCTTGATTGAGTAGCAAGCAGCGTTCATCCCTGCGGTGCCCAGAGGAAGCAGTCTTTTCTCTCAGAGGCTGTTCTAGAAAGGCCTGCCTTTGCCTGGGGCTAGATCAGGGTCCTCACCTGCCCTGACGCTGGGCCTTTAGCCCACTTCCCCATGTTGTGTGGAACGTTAAATTATTTTTGTTGCTACTTCATAACTGTGATTTTGCTGCTGCGATGAACTGTAATGTAACTTTCGGATACGCAACCTCGTGGAGGGTGGGTTGACTGCCCAAAGGGGTCTCGACCCCCATGTTGAGAACGGCTGGGCCAGAGAAAAGGGGGGAGTGGAAGAGGCATGCCTGTCCCTCCAAACCGGAGGCCTGTGCTTCCAGGCAGGTTTGGAAAGCTAGCCCCTCCCCATGGAAGGGACGGGTAGCCTCCTTCTCATCTCACAGTCAGCAGAGGCTAACCACATAGAAACCAGAAGGGAGAACATTCCAGCAAAGGGGAAAGGTCAAGTCATGCTATGGTTCCAGAGCTGGAAACAGAGGGCCAGTGTGGCCAGACACACTGGATGGCGTGGTTTCTCAGACAACACTGGATGGTGGATGGCGACATGGTCTCTCAGACAAAGCAGGAAGTGAGGGCAGGGCTGCTTCATTTGGGAGGGAGCTGTGCAGGGCAGAACACCGGGTGTGGATTGTGTCATATGAAGCTAGAACACAGTGGAGGTTCCAAGCAGGGGATGGCGTGACTTGGTGCATGGGAAATGGACGCAGAGAAGCCAGCTCGCAGACAGGGAGGGACACTTATCATTGGTTATTGAACCAGTCCTAGCAAGATGATGGACATGTTGGTTGAGGGCTGTGGGTAGTTTGAGAAGTTGCTGAAGAACTGGATGTGGGTTGAAGGAGAGGGGAAACTGAGGACAATTCCTGTTTCTGGGCTTTAGGAAACTAAATGAAAGGCAAGGCCCGCTCACGAGACAGGCAGTGCCCGTGGGATGGGGGAGGGAAAGCAGGTTTGGAGGAAGTCAAGGGTTCTGTTCTGGATGTGTGATGCAGATGCAGGGTGTGTTGTTCCCGCAGTGAGAGCAGTCAGGAGGCCTGTGCTATGTTCATCCTGTCCTGGGAGCCTGAGAACCTGCATTCTAACCTATGGCCTTGGGAAAGTTATTTTAACTTCCTGTGGCGGCTTGGTTCCTATTTGTTTTTTGTTTATTTTTATTTTTTTGAGACAGGTCTCCTGTAGGTCAGGGCGGTCTCAATTTTGTTGTGTGGTCAAGGATGGCCTTGAACTCCCAACTCGACTCCCCAAGTGCTCCAATCACAAGCCTGCCAAACCCAGCTTTGTTTTTCTATGTGTACAAATGTGGGTATCAAAGGAAAAGTATCGTTTAGGCATTTAAGAGGATTAGCTAGGATAAAGTACAAAAGACAAAGGCATTCGGGTGCGGTGTAAGCCTGGCGTCCAGTAAGCACTGATAAACAGTAGTGGGTACCGTTGTTCTGCGTCTGCGCTGTGCGCGTATTCACATGTGTCCATCTCTTGCCCTCCACCCGTGTGTGCTCCTAGGTCCTGAATAAATCTGAGGTCCCTCACAGTGTCTTTGGAAGCGTTCATACAATCCACGTGGGGGCAGGGCAGGTGTGTGCATGCAGGGTGAGTGTGGACGGCTGAGTTCTCTCTGGTTGCACTTCCCGAGTCTGTAGAGCAGGTTACATCAGAGTCAGCAGAAACAGGTGTGGCCGACCGTCTCCGCCTCCGTAGGCTCCTAGGTCTATTCTGGCACATCCCCTAGGTGTTCGCCTGGGCTGGTAGCTGATGATGTAAGCTCGGCTGAACACACCCAGTTATGATTTTATCCCCGAAGTGAAGTGTTATTTTAACGAGCGTGTCTTGGGACTCAGGAAAGGCCCAATAAAAACAGCTGCTGTCTTTCAAACAAGCAGCCTTTTAGTCTGGCGGCAGCAGGACAGATTCAGAAAAGCCTGGGTAAACCAGACAGCCTGAGCGAGCCTGAGTTTACTGTTTACTCAGGCTCTTTTCCCAGTTTCTCACCTGTAAACCTAAGGCTGCGTGCGAGTGGAAAGGTTTAAGTGTGAGGATTGACGACGGCACCCGGCACCCTGGTGGTTATTTGTTAGTAGGATTAGCATTCCTCCCTGGGTTGGAGAAAGAAGCAGCAGGGTGCACGATTAAGGGTCGCGAGACCCCCCCCCCCCCCCTTCTAGGTTCGGGCGCAGAGAGGCTGCTCTGGGAGTCTGCCCCGTTGCCACTGCAGCCTGATTAGGGTCGAGGCTGAGCGGCGGCATTTTCAGGGCTGCCTGCGCTTCACAGCTCAGCTGGTTTCCGGGATGAGGTGGTCGTGGGCGCAGCGCTCAGACGTGCGGCTGCAGGTTCAGCCACTTCGGCCGGGTTTCCTGCGACCCACCTCTGTTCTCCGCACCTTCAAGCGTTTCTCAGTGAGATATGAACAGGGACCCTTCCTCTCTGGGACAACAAATGCCATGTGTGACCTGTTTCTGCTTTTCTGGCCCCAGCTTGGGTCTGCTAGGACAAAGTATGTGGTGGAGGCGAACGGCCACCATCCGGCTCTCTTGATATCCTGTCTTCCCGTCCCGTCCCGTCCGCCCCCACCCCTTGCTGGCAGCTGGCGTCCCTTCTCAAGCTTTGTTCTTGATACAATTCCTCTCCACCACGTCCCATAGTATCGGGTGGCAGTCCCAAAAGGCGAGTTCTACAGATTGAAGCGTTAAGGGCTTCATCAGCACCTTGTTCTAGGCCCTTAGCTAGCGTTAGCATCCTGACAAGGAGACCAGGGCTCAGAGTGGCGGCATCACCAAGCGACACGTGGGTAGAGTCGAAGCTGGGACTCTGGTTGACTCTGAAACTCTTTGTCCTCAGTGCTGCCCCGCGTGGCCTCCGAGAGGCAGCGAAGGAAAGTCTCAGTCTTTTGGGAGATCTTGATCTTCACTAGTATTTGCTCGGCTTTCAGGAGAACCTGCCCGTGAGTTGATGGATAAATGGGCAGACAGCCTCAGCTTGGTGACAGGCTTTGTGCCCTGGGCCAAGATCACTTCCTTGGCTTCTTGCCCTCTGCTCCACAGGTTTGCTTTCTTTGGAGTAGACCCATTGCTGTGTTCATTCACTTCTCTCCATTTCCTCTGCTGGTGAACTCTTTCTCAGTCTTTAAGGCTCTGTTCACGGGCCACACCTCTGTAAGCGGGCTAATGGGCTCCCTGACTGACAGCCAGTGTAGTCCCAGCCGCTCGTGATGGTGTTTCCTGTGGATGGGACTTCTCCTTCTTCATTCCCCAGGTGATTTACGAAGGTCCCAGTATTGTTTGTTTTAGTGTTTGTCTCCCTTTGCAAGCCCTGTGGGTTTAGAGGCCATGTCTGTTTTATTGGTCATTGATATACCTAGTGCCTGGCACAGGCATAGAAGATTCCGAGCAAACCTGTGTTGAATGATGTCTCCACACACGTGAACACACACACAGGAACATGTGTACATACAGAGAGCAACCAAGTCTGCCTGCTGGTAAGTCATTAAATGGGAATTTAAACTATTTAAATTAAATTAAAATTTTAATTTGAGATATTAACATTTAAATCAGACCTTTCAGAGAGACAGATTGGGTCTTTCCAAACAAAGGGAAATATCTAGGATCAATTTCTATCTTTATCTTTAACATAATTTATTACTATCTTTATCATCTTTAACATAACTTTAAGAAAAAATAGTTATGTCTACTAGAATGTCTTCTGCTTGGAGTTTTCCTTTATTGTGATGGTTTTGTATCAAACTTTGGACTCCTGGGGAAGGTGGAGATAGGAGGGGTCTGTGGAGCTCACGGGTCAGCTGGTGTGACAGCAGTGAGCTTCAGTTTCAGAGAGAGACCCTGTCTCAAAAACTGAGGTGGAGAGTAACTGAGGACACCAGACACTTACCCCTGGCCTCCAGCCACACACACACACACACACACACACACACACACACACACACACACCATACATAGTATTTTCATATGAAATCCTGAAAATGTACTGGAGACACCTGGTGACCAATCCCACCAACCGCTTTGGCCTGAATGTCTCGAGGAAGCCAGCCAGGCCCGTGCAAGTGTCCACCGCACAGCTGTGAGCAGCACTCACTCCCCAGCCTCTCTGCCCCCGAGCCCATCAGCACACCCTAGCCGTGACTGGAACGGTCTCACCTAATTTGAAATTTCTGTGTTGTAGGTCCTCAGATTGAAATGGACTTCCTTAACGAAGACTCAAATGTCTTGGTCTTTTCACTTCTTATAGAAGTGTTCCTAGCCTCCATCAGCTTGAAGCCGTGTGTGCTCGTCCTCGATGGGATTGAGGAGTTGATCGGCATTTATGGGATTTCAGGTCAGAAGGTAACAGCTCTCAAAAGTTACACTTCCTTGATGAAAAAAGCCCCCGATTATTATTTTTTTCTTTTTTTTCCAAGACAGGGTTTCTCTGTGGCTTTGGAGCCTGTTCTGGAACTAGCTCTGTAGACCAGGCTGGTCTCGAACTCACAGAGATCCTCCTGCCTCTGCCTCCTGAGTGCTGGGATTAAAGACGTGCGCCAACATCGCCTGGCTCTGATTATTATATTTAATATGTTTCTATTGTGTTGTGCTCCTAGGTCTATCCATCATTGATTTTAAATATTGCCTTGTATTTTATTAGACATATATTTACCTGGCATTTACCATGGGCAGAGTACCAGATTTAAATGTATCAGAATACTCTTTTTGTCTCAGAATCAAAGGTCTGTGGTATACACAGACATCCAGAGAGACTACTCATCATCCTCGGTGGGGCAGAGGGCAAAGAGATGCTAGGTGTTGTCTATGGCTCAGAGATAACGAAGTGGTGGGATCCGAACCAGACACACGGAGCCAGTGGGATGGAAGGATGCCTGCTGCCATGACTGACAACCTGAGCTGAATACCTGGGGTCCACAGATAGGAGAGAGCTGACCCCAAAAGCTGTCCTCTGGCCTCCACACATGTGCCACGGCACCTGCCTGCACCTCCACATGTGGACACAAAGAAATGAAAGTGTAATTAAAAATTGAACAATAATCAAGAAAAGATCATATTAGGTGTTTAACTTGTGGTGATAGTTTTACTGTAAAAAGTCAGTTTTTTTTTTTTTTTAAAAAAAACCATAACAGGGTCTTCTTATTTTACTAAGCAGGTTCAATTTGCCTTTTGCTAGATTTCCTTTGTTAGATATCACTGTGGGTGATTCTTCAGAGGCTTGAGATTTTATTAAGTTGTTTGTAGGAACCTGTTTTTAAGAATCCAGATTTGCACTGTTAGATTCAGCATAGATGTATCAGTCAAATATGGTTTCATTCTGTGTGAATTTGAATTTCTTACCACCAAATGGTTTCCTATCCAGGTTACTCTTGGTGCCATAACCTGCCCTTACCCTGTACTCACACCCAATATTCCGTCTTCTCTAAGTGTGAAAACCATCAACAATCAGCAAAGTACTTTTTTTTTTTTGGTTTTTCGAGACAGGGTTTCTCTGTAGCTACGGAGCCTGTCCTGGAACTAGCTCTTGTAGACCAGGCTGGCCTCGAACTCACAAAGATCTACCTGTCTCTGCCTCCCAAGTGCTGGGATTAAAGGCCAGCGCCACCACCGCCCAGCCAGCAAAGTACTTTTAAGGTCTTTCAAGTTTTCAAATGTCTCCCACAGGCGAAAGACTTCTCGTGGCTGCCACGCTCACTCCCTCCTCACTGCAAGTTCATTCTGAGCACGGTCTCCTCCAGTCTGTCCTGCAAATCGCTGTGCACCCGCCCCGATGTGCGGACCGTGGAGTTCTCGGGCCTGGGGGACGAAGACACAAAGTTCAGCATCTTCAGACAGCATCTCTCCGCGCCTGACCAGGAACGCTTTGGGCAGAGCAAACCCATTCTGAGGAAGAAGCCGAACCTGACCCCCCTGAAGCTCACGATCATCGCCAGCGAACTGCAGGAGTGCAGGATCTACCGCAATGAGTTCCAGTGTCTGAGGGAGTACATGGAGGTGGCTTCCATCCCGGAGCTCTGGGAGCTGATTCTGAAACGCTGGGTTGAAGATTACAGTTGGAATCTGAAGCATAAAGAGGCAAACTCAGACACGGTGGCTGCAGGAAAAGGTTTGGGCAGTTTGAACATCTTGTTGGGAGTCCGCTTGCTCAGGAGAAGGGTCTTGAGAGGGAATTGTCAGAGGAAACACAAGACTTAAATGGATTTGAATTTTAGATCAATAGCAAATAATATTTTGGGGGAGGGATATAAAAAGAAAAGAGTGGTATTCCAGGGATCGGAGAAGCCCTCAGCAGAGGACCTGAGTTTTGGTCCCAGCATGCACTTCAGGTGGCTCACAGTTACTCTAACTCCATTTCCTGGAGACCTGATACCTTCTGGCCTCTGCAGGCACCTGCATTCGCATAAACTCACGCAGACACATATTGATAATAAATAAATCTTTAAAAATAATATTACGAATAGAAATATGTCTCTGATATTGCACGGGACACACTCGATCACTTATTGGATTCTAGAAAAATAACAAGCACTTCTCGGAATAAATATGCCCCAGATATTGCATGGGGGCTTATCTGTACTAAAAAATTAGTTCATCTGAAATTCATATTTAACTCTTCTTCATATGTCTAAATATGGTGATTCTGTCTAAAGAGATACATGCTGACCATAAAGAGAACTGTATTAGGCACAAATCTGGGATTTTTCAGGGCTCAATATAAACCACTCTCTTGATCCACGGTTGTACTTTTGGTACAAGCCTATCCAGTGATTCAGGTATATTCTCCACGTCTCCAGCCAATGTGGCCTCTTTGGCAAGAATCCGAATACGTTCCATGCCTCCCTTGGTGGAACCTTGGTGCCCAGGTGTCTTTGGTTGTCATTGCCTCTGCACAGTCTTCTGCTATGGAAATGATCCCAGGTGAACTTTAGTATCTCTCCTTGGCTTCTCCAAGGAGCTCAGTGTCTTTTCTTGGTTAGTCTGTCTCTGCTGCCCCCTGCTGGTACAGTTCCTCATCCTCACCACAGAGAGTCTCAACCCTGCTTCTGTTTTGTTTCTGAGACAAGTTCCCTCTATGTAGATCTGGCTGGCCTGGAACTTGCCATGTAGACCAGGCTGGACTCCAGCTCACAGAGTTCCACCTGCTTTTGCCCCCCAGGTTCTAGGACTAAAAGTGTGTGCCCCCATACCCGACTTCTTGAGTCCTGACTTCCTATCATCTCTCCCCTAAATCTTTCTCAGTTCTGCAACAGCTTTCTTCCTAGGTGGGGAAAAAAGCCAGGAGCACTGTTAGCTCATCTTGTAAGTCGATTGTTTGTGGTAAACAACGTATTCTAGAATTTGTTTGTGATATTCAACAAGCAGACTTTGGGAAGTTTTTATCCTCTCCAGCCTTTGTTTGTGCGGTAGGCCTGTAAAGTCTGGTTTGAAACAGGCTTTCCTCGTGTTGTTTCAACCACATCAGTCTTCCCTTCCGTCATGGAGCCTAGACTGGAATGGGCTTGGAGAGGAGGATGAGGAGTACAGGATGCGTTGATTACCGCCGCGCTCTGTTGTCCCACCAAATCTTCTGCTCTGCAGTTTGCATTTCTATCAAGGAATGGATTTCAAGTTTACTGTACCGTTCCCCATCTCCACAGAGGTGAAAGTGAGGTCCCCTAGAAGAGTCACACAGACCCATTCTGTGCAACCCCGTCCCTGGACTGTGCAGTAAAACCCAGGCTTCTTCCTCCGGGGACTGCAGCTTCCCAGCACTGGCCAGCAATCCTGACTGGTCTGGGGAGCTCCGCCACAGGTCTAGGAAGAGCCTGGCTGAGTTCAGTCAAGTTCAGGGGAAGCTTCATCAGCTGGGCTTCAGGCCCACCTCTACCTGGAGACAGCGGGTGGTATGAGTCCCTTCAGCCTACAGAAGGCAGTGGACCATGGTGCTTCGTTTCTCCATGATCTGGTTTTACTCTAGCTGGCAGATAGAAAACCAGAGACAGGACGGAAGATGAAGGGCCCTTCGGTGGTACCCGTGGGTGTGAAGGAAACACTTCTGCAGGTACCTGCATCAGAATTGGCACCACTGGGCAGTATGCTCAGTAGGGTGATGGTACCTGTCCCAGTGTTGGCTGTGACCCGGAGAACTGTGGGTAATGCCATGGGCTCTGAAGGTAGGCTGAGCTCAAATCCCCTCTCAGCACCTCCTCCTGGGTGACTTTGGTCACTTGCTCACTCCTTTGTAAGTCTGGGCTATTGCTTGGTTGAGGGAGCGGTCCCCACTCTCACTGACTCACGCTCTCCCGTACTTCTGTCCCCACCGTTGTTGTGGCTGCACAGGGTTGAGTGGCTGGGTGGCCGACGCGCTGTGTTTGCTGTGCATCTCACACTGCGGGCTGGCTGAGGATGAACTGCTCCAGGTTTTGGACATGCTGGGCTACAGGAACCACCAAAAAGTGACCGCGGTGCACTGGGCAGCCTTCCGCAATGCCTCCAAGCACTGGATCCAGGAGAAACCCAACGGCCTCCTTTGCTTCTGGCACCAGTCCCTGCGGAGTGCGGTGGAACACAAGCTGCTGGGTGAGGAACCGCGCCTTGAGAATGCGCTGGGCCAGAGGGAGGGGGCATTCGGCATCGCTCTGGTGGAAACGACTGGGTAAATATGCAGGACACCAGTTGCATAAATTAGAGGAGATCTGACTTCAATGACTGAGCCCCCCAGGGGTTTCCCTCAGGGAGCAGACTGGGTCCCTCTCAGCTCCTTCTGGAAAATTACCATGTCATCTTCTAAAAATGACTTTTTTAATTACAAGTGATGACTCCGGAATCTTTTTTTTTTTTTCTTTTTTTTGGTTTTTCGAGACAGGGTTTCTCTGTAGCTTTGGAGCCTGTCCCGGAACTAGCTCTTGTAGACCAGGCTGGCCTCGAACTCCCAGAGATCCACCTGCCTCTGCCTCCCAAGAGCTGGGATTAAAGGCGTGCGCCACCACCACCGGGCTGTGACTCTAGAATCTTACAGAACCGATAGATCTTATGCAATGTGCTTAGCTCCTTTAAACTCTGTTCCTCACTTGCAAAATAAGGATAACGGTGATATTTACCTTGAGGGTAATAGGAGCTCGCATAAGCATAGCGGCACATCCGTTACCTATATAATCTCCGCGGCAGCTATTTGAACGACAGTTTTCTAGTTCCTTTGCTGGTTTGGGACTGTATGACTGTGTGGCCATGCATTTAAGATGATTCTCCTCTGGCATTTCCCAACCTGGATTAGAACTCCAGGCACCCCCCCCAGTCCAAAGGCAGACTGGGTTTTTGTTCTCCGAAGCCCCTGAGGTTAGCAGTTGTCAGTGCAGTGTGTGAGGCTCACTAGGTCTCAGGTGTTCAAGGCTAAGTCTGTCCAGGGGAAGTGTGCCACAGTGTGTAAGCGCAGGCCAGACCTTCCCTCGCATCCCTGTGTAGTTGGAGGAGAGCGGTCCCCTGGTCTCTGCTTTTTAAGTAGCTTCATTTGTCATCGGAGGATTCTTAGCCTTCTCTTCCTCAGGAGGCTATTTTGTAAAAAGAACAAATGGAATTTGGTGTTATCTGCAACATCCCGTAACCTCATCCTTTATTATGTGTGCTGGCCATTGGATCCAGAGCCCATGTGTTAAGCACACACTCTACAATGAGCTACACCCAGCCCAAAATATTGGTAATTTTAGCCTTTGTGCTTAACACTTCCAAGTCTGGACTCAGAATATTATCTGCCCCATTTATTTTCTCTCCCACTTCCTACCTTACTTTCTCAATGTGCCCCCCACAGAAAAGCCTTCACCGTGCAGCGAGGGGGGGGTCTTCTGTGTCTTCCATGGGTCTCATAAGCACCTCATTGTCACCAGAACATATGTGTGCACTTTTGACGAAATGGCCCAAACTCTCTCCAAATATGTGGGTGTCTTGGAAACTGTTTCAGTCAAATGCAGAAGGTTAAACAGTGATTCTTCTTGGCTATGGTTTTTATGACAATGTGGGGCTTGGTGTGCCATTTAGTGTGGGTTCCATTCGATTGTAAGAAATACTGCTGAAAAATCAAAGAAAAGAAAAATTGTCTAGGAAAAAATGTAAAAACACTTCCAGTATTTCGATTTTTCAAGGCTAGATACCACCAGACCCTGATTAAGCAAAACTCCGGACTTTTGGGAGGTTTGTTTCCAGGTGGCTCAGCCTGTCAGGACTTAGCAGATAGAAAACCAGAGACAGGACAGATGCTGAAGGCCCCTCGGTGGTACCCATGGGTGTGAAGGAAACACTTCCGCAGGTACCTGCATCAGAATTGGCATCACTGGGCAGTATGCTCAGTAGGGTGATTGTACCTGTCCCAGTGTTGGCTGTGACCTGGCTCACTTAGATAGCTGGCCAACTAGGCTGCCCCAGGGCTGCCCTTTCTCTTTCTCCCTAGTGCTGTGATTACAGGTGAGCCCTCACATCTGCCTGGTGCTTATACGGGTTCCGGGGAATCCAAATGCCAGGCCTCCTGTTTGTTCAGCAAGAGTTCCCTACCGGGTCATTTCCCCAACCCTGTACAAGCTACTCTCCAAGATGCCTTGACTGTTCCTTCCGTAATTATAGCATAGAGTTGTCATATTTTTGTGATAGCGTTTTCATACACTAAGAAAGTCGGAACTGTGAGGCTGCAATTGGTTTTGAAATAGGTGTAATCACTCCGGTCAGAGAGAGCAGCACACATGTGCCCCAGAACATGGCAAACCACAAGAAGACGCACTTCCACCAGGTCTTGATAAGGTACTTCCAGCGGCAAACTGTCTTCTGGAGAGCGTACCAGGAGCTGCCATGGCACATGAAGATGAGCGGCTCTTGGGAAGGCCTATGCAGCTTTGTCACCAGCCCCGGGTAAGTCCTGCTAGCTTCAGATGGGATGTTGACGTCACTTCAGCAACATGGCTTCCCTGTGCAAAGCGTTCATTTCTTCATGTGTGGGACCTGCATGTGGAATCCACTCTCGTGGTGGGTAGATCCCCCAGGATGTTCTGTTTGATCTGTCCATCACTACCGCATTCTCCTCCTTCTATTCCGTGTGTGTTCTTCCAGGCATTCCATAGAGACAAAGGCAACAGCTGGACAGGATCGAAGGTGGGCCATGCTGGTAGCCGGCGGGCCATGCGGGTGGCCGGCTTCTTGTCCTTGTTTTCTTGGCTGTCCTTTGTCCCTTCCTTTCCCAACTTCCCTCCTGTGTCCTTATGCATTAACTCAGTTTACTGAGGTCTCACCTGCCTCTGGCCTCTGTCCCTGTTCTAGCTCTTGACTTAGACACAGCACTAAGCCCTTTTCACTTTCCACACATTGGGGGAGGAGTAGGATGTGGAGCCAGACAGTCACCATACTCGGGGGACCGTGCTTCATGTGAAACTGCAAGCACACGAGTTGGAGGCACCCCCTCGTCTGGGAGGTAGAGCCAGGGTAGTTGGGGAGAAATGACTCTCACTACGGAAGAGTAAAAGGCTCATAATTATCTGATGACCTCCAAAGCTTCAAGATGTGGATGGGACTGGCTCTCCTACAAGTCTCTGGGGATAGTAGGGGAGGGAGGGGAGAAAGGATGTAAGGGCCAAGGATGGGGACATGGGTAGCCAGAACACATCTGGGCACATTGTACATAAACACTTGCTGCACCTGTGATTATCTGTACAAGATTGGAGCCATCAACATTTCTTCATAAATTTGGGGGGATGGTGGGGTAGTCTCTGTCTTCCCTCAGGCTTTTGTCAGTCAATGGTTGTGGGGGAGGGATGTCATTTTTTTTCAGTGGTATTGTCATTGATAAGGTGCCCATGCTCCTGCCACTTGTGCTTATGCAAGCAACCCTAATTAAACTTTGTGGCACACACACACACATGCATGTACACACACATGCATGTGCACACACACATACACAGATGCTTGTGTGTCATGGGATAGGGCTCAGTTGGTGATGTGGGATTCCCCTCTGTATGCTATGAATATGTCTTATTATCATTGGTTAATAAAGAAACTACTTTGGGCCTGTGGCGGGGCAGAATAGAGCTGGGTGACTAAACTGAATGCTGTGAGAAAGAAGGCAGAGTCAGTGAAAAGCCATGTAGCTGCTGCAGGAGACAGATGTCTTTAGAACCTTGCCAGTAGGCCATGACCTTATGGTGATGTACAGATTAATAGAGATGGGTTAATTCAAGATATAAGAGCTAGCCAATAAGAAACCTGAGCTAATAGGCCAAGAAGTGTTGTAATTAATACGATTCAGTGTGATTATTTCAGGTCTGGGTGGCCAGGAAACAAACGAACAGCCTCCACCAACAAATTGGTAGTGTTTGCCCAGCTAAGACTCCTGTCATACAGAGTCTGGTGTTTGGCTGCTTAAACTGGGCATGGTGGCACATATATGTAATCCAGGCATTTGGGAGATCGAGGCAGGGAGTTCAGAAGTTCAGTGCCCTTCTTGGTCTGGAATACTTGAGATCCTGCTGGGGTTGGGGGGAGGTTATGGCTAGGCTAGTGAAACATGGGAAGAATAGCTCCCTCAAGGATGAGTTCTAAAATGATCATGTGTGTCACAAGCATCACAGATTTCATCTCGAAAATCCACAACCCGAGTTTGTGGACCAGACTGCACCTTGTCCACTACTGGGATGTGCTGCTGGAAGCTGGCTGTGACGTGTCTGAGGCTTTCCTGCTCTCCGTTGCCAAGATAGAAGCAGAACAGTACCAGAGAATAAAGAAGCGACCCATGCTCTCAGGTACGCTAGCAACAGTGCAGCTGACCCATGCCCTCAGGTACACTAGCAATGGTGGTTCTGACCCACGCTCTCAGGTACACCAGCCACAGTGCAGTGGATCCACGCTCTCAGGCGCAGCTGACCCACGCTCTCAGGCACATCAGCATCACGGCTATTGGGTTCATCGATACTGGACCCTCACCGAAATTCCTATCCGATATCCGGCTGTTGCCCAAGTCAGGAAGATCCTGCAGCTTTGGTTCCGCAGGACCAGCCCCTCCACACACTCGGGCAGGTCACAGTGGGGTAGATATTGGGGTGCACAAACTCAAAGCCCTGGATGTGGGTCTGGGTGGTAGGTGATTTGATCAGTCCTGGCTGCAGGGACCGCCCCCTCAGGCAAGGGGCGGAGCCAGCTGGTCTACACCTATGCCATCAGGGCCAGCCTTCCCCCTCCCATGCCCGTGGTTACAGGTGGGGCCATCTCTCCTGAGTGTGGGGCCAACTCTCCTTTGAGGTACAGAGCCAGTTCTTCGACTACAGTGGCCAGCAAGGAGCGGAGTCAATTCCCCCAGGACTAGCGAAGAGTGATGCTGGCTCAGCGCAGCCCTCAGATTTCAACGCCCGTGGTTCCTGTGGTCCCCGTGCGTGAACAGGAGCCACGGACATCACCTAAGACCCTGGCTACTGTAGGGTCACGAACCCAGACGTGGCCCTTTGCAGCAGCTTGGGCCTGGACATTACTATAGCCCCAGTGACCGCGCAGGTCACCCAGATCAGTATGGCCCCAGATGTTACCGTGGCAAGCGGGCTACCCACATCAGCCCATTCCTCACCATCTTCGCTTCCTCAGTTCTGCCTCTTTCCGCAGCACGGGAACCAGTCCATTGTCCTTTCTCATTTCCCATTGCATACTTGCTCATCACCATAGCGCCTGCCTGCCTGGCACCGCTACGGGCACCCCTACTGCACTGCAAGGCTTGAGGGTGTCCTCAGCCAGCCCACATGCCCAACCTTTTTAACGTTTTATTCTGTGACAAGGTCCTGGAACTCCCCCAGTATCCCCCACTGACCTTGAACTTGTGTCTTCTGAGTGTGTGTGGAGGGGGGGTGGGGGGGATTTACAAGCCTGCCTGTGTTCTCCAGACCTGGCTGACAGTTCTAACACTTTCTTTCTGTTTAATCCAACAATTTATGATAGTTGTGACAGAGGACAGAATTGTGTAAGGAACATTAACGTTTTCTTTTTTCCTGAAAAAAAAAAAAAACATTCCAAAACACAAATTTTAACAATACATGAGTTGCGCTGGTCTTAGTTAGGTTTTCTGCTGCTGTAAAGACACACATGACCAATGCAACTTTTATAAGGAAAGCATTTTCCTGGGGTGACTGGCTCACAGTGTCAGAGGTTCCGTCCTTTATAGTCACGGTGGGGAGCGTGGCCGTGTGCAGGCAGTCATGGTGTTCACATCTTGATCAGCAGGCAACAGAAAGTGGGCTCACACACTGAACGGTATCCTGAGCATAGGGAACCTCAAAGCCCACCCCACGGCGACACACTTCCTCCCACAGCGCCACACCTCCTGGTAGTGCCACTACCTGTGAGTTTATGGGGCCCGATTACATTCTGACTACCACAGAGCTGTGTGATTGTTTAGGTTTTAACGTTTATGCAAGGTTGTACAATCCATTGTAGACATTTATGGCATCATTTAAAGTATTTGCCAATATTCATAATAAAATCTGCTGGTGTCTTGAAGCCAGATATGCTGGTACGTGTCTACGATCCCAGCAGTTTGGAGGCAAAGGTAGGGGACTGTGACTTCAAAGCTCTCCTGGGCTACGGAGTGAGATGTCATCTCCAAAAGCCCAAAAGAACTTGTCACAAACAAGAACAAATCAGTCCCCACCCTCCCCCCCAAAAGTCGCGAGAGACGCAGCTGTGGAGCCCTGACTAGGCACAGGGGGGTTGTTCCTTCCCAGGGCGCTTCAGGCCGATTTGCTTGTCTCCCTTTTCTAGTCCTGGAATGCAACCTCTCCCAGGTGACTGTCCCGGACAAATGCAGGATGATACTCTTCATCGGGAGCTTCCTGAAGCTCATGGGCAAGGTCAGTGAGGCGGAGAAGCTGTTCCTGAGCGTGGAGGACATGCTACTGCAGGTAGAGTGAGCATTAGCTCCCTCGGGCTTCATCCCTTTGGCGGGCTTTCCAGAACCGTAGACCTTTGTTCCTTTATAACTTTGTAACGCACTGTCCACGTAGGGGAGAGTCTGGGGGTTTGTTTACCAAGGAGGAGGCTACAGTTTCCACCCTACCTCAGCTGTGCATCCCTAACCCCAAGCTCCACTAAACAGGACTCCTTTGAGAATGCCCCCCCCCCCCCCGTGGCACTCTGAGAGGAAATGGAATCACAGTGGCCTTTATTCTGAACCATGAACTTTGGCTTTACTGAATGTAATGAAACGTGTACTCATAACGTCCCCTGTAAAGTGACATGGAGATCAGCACTGACAACAGATGTCCCTGGTCTGGCAAGTGAGTGTCTGTGATAGCCTCTCATGGCAAGGACACGGAGGGACTGCAGGACGAGGCAAGTTTTCAGAACGAAGTGGGGAGGCTGCACACACGGGGGCCCGTCTGAGAAGCTTCAAGGAGGAAGATTAAAAAGTTAGAAGAGAAGGAGGGTCAGGTCAAGCTCGATCCAGGGTAGGCATGTGTATGTGGGCAGGAAATGAACCCAGCAGAAGGACAGGTTGTACAGCAGCCTCGGAGGAGGCTGTAGTGTGGGACAGATGTGCAGAATGAAGCCAGAGGCAGGTCCTGCAGAAGGAGCTTAGCCTCGTCTGCCTTCAGGGGAGGCCTGAGAGAGGGAGAAGAGTGAAACCACGGTTAATTTGAAATTTGAAAGAAGAGGCTGCAGCCGATAAGATGGCTCAGTGGGTAAAGGCTCTTGCAGCCAAGCCTGATGACTTGAGTTCAATCCCCGGGACTCTCATATGGAAGGGAGGACTGTCTCCTGCAAGGCAAGCTGCCCTCTGACGTACCCATGTACATCTTGATGCACACACGTGCATGCATGTGTATGCACACATACATGCAAGTGTAATACATTTTTTTTTTGGTTTGTTTTTTTGAGACAAGGTCTCTCTCTGTAGTCCTAGCTGTCTCAGAAGTCACCATATAGACCACGTGGATTCACAGAGATGCACCTGCCTCTGCCTCCCAAGTGATGGGAGTAAAGGCATGTGATTCTATGCCTGACAATAAGATTACCTTTTAAACGCAGGGGCTGGAGAAATGGCTTAGTAGTTAAGAGTGCTCACTGCTCTTTCAGACGACTGGGGTTTGGTTCCCAGCACCCATGTCTTATGGCCCTAGTTCCAAGGGATCTGACACCCCTTCTAGCTTCCATGGGCATCTGTGTGTGTGTCGTATTTCACACAGACGATTCACATAAACATAAGTAAATAGAACAGAGGGAAAATGATGAGCAGCACAGACCGTGACGTCCCAGGAGCTGTCCCGCCTCTGCTGGAGTAACCGGTGCCTGTGTGGAAGCGGATTACATCCCAGGCTTCCTGAAGTTGAGTGCCACTGACCACCCCAGCCGGGTATGGGGTCTTGTGGGATGTGGTTTCTCAAAGACTAGGTGGGTAAGAATTCGGTGGTGACAAACAGGAACAAACACAGAGGCAGTTTGAACCTGAGTGAATTTTGCAGCTCTCAAACAAGGGTTTTTATACAAGAACAGGCATTACAATTCTTAAAAGATGTGTTCATTGAAACAGTTACAAAGAACAATTATCATAACCACCTGGCACTAGAAGGCACAAAATCAATCAGGTGTTACATTTCCGGGACAGTGGGTTCAAAGAATCAATCACAAACAGAACAAATAACATCATAATCACTAAACAGAACAAGATACAAAACATCACTTATAGTTAATGGATGACTCCAAGGTCCAGATCAAGTTAATACATTTCCATGTGTAATCCTTATCTAACATCTAGCTTTTGTCTTATTAAAAATCCTAAAACGGGCTGGAGAGATGGCTCAGCAGTTAAGAGCATTGCCTGCTCTTCCAAAGGTCCTGAGTTCAATTCCCAGCAACCACATGGTGGCCCACAACCATCTGTAAAGAGGTCTGGCGCCCTCTTCTGGCCTGCAGGCATACACGCAGACAGACTATTGTATACATAATAAATAAATAAATATTAAAAAAAATTAAAAAAAATCCTCAAAATTCAATTTAAAACTATACGTAAGCAATGCTTTCTATAACACAAGATCAAAGCCAACCTCATCTACCCACACACAGCCATACAAATTCGTATATTGTTGGGAGGATATTTTATCAAAGTATTATTTTGTAATTATGTAAATGATTATGAAGCAAAGCGTTGAATCTCTTAGAAAAGAGGTCAATTCAAGGGGGTGGCCTCTTCTCGGCCCAGGCTATCAGGAACATCTCGTAAATATTAAAAGGAAACAGAAGCAGACAGACTGCCAGGAGAACTACGGCTCAATAATTTCTCTCCGGCTAGAGTGTTCCACAATCGGTTCCAGGAGACCTCCTCCCTTTGGAGTCTAACGCCTCAGTCTGTGGAACCTGGCACACAGAATCCACTGGGGGTCATGTGGCAGTGGGGCGCATTCCCAAGCTAGGTGCAGGGTTCACAGAGATGATGAGCAGTTTCCAGGAGGTGAAGATTTTACCCGTGTTTTAGTCCAACTTCTTGATATATATATATATATGGATACACACATGTTATACTTAGGGTTATGCATATATATACATATATAGGATATGTATAAATGTGTATATATACATAGGGTAATGTATATATATGTACACACATATATACTTAGGGTTATGTATATGTACACACATATAGGGTTATGTATAAATGTGTACAGGGTAATACACACACACACACACACACACACACACACACACACACACTACTATAGCTTCTAGGGCCAAAGCCCTGGTAAGCTCAGTTCACCTATTCATCCTCAGCATGCCAACTAATGAGGCAAGAAATGGCAAAGATCAGAGAAAGGAGATGCACCCAGGATGCTCAGACTGGGGAAAGGAACAACTGAGAGGTCCAGTCACTTCGAGTTCATCTTTGGGCTCCTGACAGGAGGCTTAGAGTTACCCAGAGCCCACGGCATTCCTAAGCAGTTCTAGAGAAGATGCGGCCTTGCCCATCACTGACTTGGCATTCTTTCCCAGAACCCTCTCCCTCTGGCTGACACCAGGGTTTCACACCCCTCCCCACCAGCATGAGGTTCCTGGGGAGACTCCAAGTATTTGAAGACTATCATCTCCCTAACCTGATCGATAGTCAAAGAAAGGGGCACGAGTGTGTTGTGAGAACGCCTTCACTTTTGCCCGGGCAAACACTTCATGGCCTGGAACTACCATGGAGCCGATGTCTGGCAAGGGTCTGCATCCCAGTTCATAGACAGTCACGTCCTTGCTGTGTTTTCAAGTAGAGGAAAGGGGTGAGGGGACTTTGGGGCCTCTTTTAGAAGGGCGCTCATCCCCCCTTTTTTTCCTCGCTAGATTAATGCCAACTTGACACAAGCTAGAGTTATCTAAAAGAAAGGAGTCTTAGTTGAGAGAAATGCCTCCATAGGACCCAGCTGTAGGCGTTTTCCTAATAAGTGATCCAAGGGGGGAGGGCCCTGCCCACTGTGGGCGGTGCCATCCGCGTGCTGGTGGTCCTTGGGTTCTATATGAAAGCAGGTTGAGCAAGCCAGTAAGCAGCCCCCCCCCCATGGCCTCTGCATCAGCTGTCGCTTCCTGGTTCCTGCCCTGTTGGTGTTTTTATCCTGACTTCCTTCCATGATGAACAGTGATATGGAAGTGTAAGCCAAATCAACCCCTTCCTTCCCACTTTGTTCCTTACTTTTTGTTTGTTAACTTGGGGGTTTTGTTTCTTTGAGGCTAATCCTAACAAATATTTATTTGCTTTGGCCGTGGCGTTTCATACAGTTAGTGGTAACTCTAACTAGGACCCTTCCTAAAGGCTCCCATTCTCAATGTCCCCAGGTCCTCTCCTAACGCGTCACACTGGCAGAAGGGTTTCAGCAGGCACTCTGAGAGGACGTGTTCAGCCTGCCTGCCTGCCTGCCTTTCTTCCCGCTGTTTGAGTTGCGGCAGACAGCTGCAGGTGGGTGGGCTATCTAGCTATTTTAGACTGAGACGTGTACTTGAGAATGAGGTCAGGAAGGGTCCCGTGATGCGATAACAAGAGCCAGAATATCTGGGATTATTAATGTCTGCAGCTCTAGGTCACCGAGTTCCTTATTTACACTGGAGAGAAACTGAGACATTTTTAGTTTATGGATTTTGTTACTTTCAGCCTAATCCTAATAAATATTTAAGGCACTTTCAGGGTAGGCTTTGACTTGAGACAGAATAGGAGGCCAGATTAGTGAGGCCCAGTCTTGAAGGGAGGGGCCCTTCACACTGGCATGACCTGGCTCTTTGCTGACAGAGCCGGGAACTCCAAATATCACTGATGAGGAACACAGGAGCAGTGTCCCTCCTAAGTCCCCAGGGATTGCCTGGGGCTAGAATGACGGGTAACCCTGAGTTATGCCACTCCCGATTCCTCCAGTCATCCGTGCCTGTGTCGCCCAGACCGTCCTGAAACGTCAACTTCTGACACCCATCATTCTCAGCGTCGTTCTCATGACCGTTTGTCTTTATAAAGGACACCCACTCTTTGAGCAATGTAGTAACACTGCCACCCCCAAAATGAGTGTCTTAGTAACCTTTGGAGATGTAACTTGGAAGCCACCCAAATCCTATATGCCTGTGGTAAAGTGCCCAGCACGACTGTCCCCTGAGATACCCTTACCCACACTTGGGTACGCCTGATATTTCCTGGGTGCCCCCTTTTCTCCCTTGTGCTTCAAGTCTATATTGTAATCTCTTCATGAGCTGCGGGTCTTCTTCACACGGCCCGGTTCTGACATTCTTCTCTGTAGTGAAGGCAAGAATCCTGGATTTGCCTGTGTGCTAAGATGAAACTCTGCTGCCTGCGGGTGGCAGTCTGGAGCTTGGCTGCTGTCCTTGTGGTTGCTGACAAGGTCAAGTCCAGGACTGGGAGAATGAGCAAGAGACACAGGTGTAGAAAGCTTGCTCAGGGAGGCACTTTCAAATCTATGCTTGAAGGACATGTAAAAGGATGCGATTTCATACCAGGCTGTGCTGTTTGTCGTATCTCACGATAGACACGACCTGTTTGCTGACACCTGTCCGGAAGATCTGGGTCAAAGGTTACTTGGACACACAAGGGCATTTTCTGTGGGAAGTGGAACGCAGAAAGACTCAGTCTTTAAATTCACATCATGGACTGGGTGTGGCTTTTAATCCCAGCACCTGGGAAGCAGAGGCAGAGGCAGGCGGATGTCTGTGAGTTCAAGACCAGCCTGGTCTACAAGAGCTAGTTCCAGGATAGGCTCCAAAGCTACAGAGAAACCCTGTCTCGAAAAACAAAAACAAAAACAAACTAACAAACAAAAAACCCACTAGGGTTTTGACTGAGAAGTGGTTTAAGTATTTGAAGTTTCAGTTAGTGAAATAAATATGCTGGGCCTATTGGAAATCAGACAACACATTCAAGAGGCTGTGAAAACAAAGCAATTTTACATATATAATTCTAGGGAGAGGGACACGGCACGGGACAATGACACAAATGGCTGGTGTGATGATTTGGGACGCGACAGCAGTTTTGAAAGTCTCCCGGTCCCCAGAAATGTCTGTCCTCTCTCCCTTCCCACATTCATCTCCTTGGAGGGGCACAGACAGGCTTATCTAATGAACCATCTGGGGCTTGCCTCCTTTTCTGGCTCTGGACTCAGTTACGCAGTGAGGACACCTGTAACTCCGAGCTTTAGAGTTCTGAGACAAGACGGGGAGAGGGGTCAATGAGGAGAGGGATTTAGGCAGGCCTCCCGCTTCTCTGTGATTCTGATGAGGCCTAAGCCCATCTCAAACCTAGAATGGGCCATGACAACTTCTTCCTTACATCAGTCAGCAGAATTTACGGTAAAAGGTGTCAGGCAGGAAGTACCAGCTCTCTGGTCCCACTAAATTCAAGCAGCGGTCCCAGCCGCTCATTTGCATGCGGGACCACCCCTTCCGGGAACCCGGGACACACATAAGGCATTGTTGTATTGCCACTAAGTAATCAGCGCTGAAAACGTTCCAAATGACTTCTCAGTTTCACACGTCTCCCAGTAAAGATTTCAACATGGCAGTTTGTCCCCCGAGGAGTGACGGCCGGGTGTAGTCACTGTCCGCAGCCTGTTTTCAGGAGCGGTTCCCTTTGTCGTTTTGCACAGAACCCATCCACGATAGAAATGCTCCTCAAAGCTCAGAACGCCGTGGGAGAATTGTACCTTGAAATCGGGATGACTCAGAAAGGGCTCTTGTATTTTCTGAAAGCGTGGTCAAACCTGCTGCGGTTTACGCTCAGTGACTTAAAAAGCAGCCAGGAACTTATGAAACAGAAAGGTAGGCGGCACCTTCAGAGGCCACTCAACTCTTAAATTCAGAGAGCAACCCCAGGAGCCTTCTCTCCCTGGGAACACACTTCCCATTGCCAACCATGGTGCATCTCTCTAAACCCAGCACTTAGGAGGTCAAGGCAGAACCCGTGTGAAAAGGTGAACTTGGTGGGGGCACATGCTTGTCACCCCATTGCTGAGGAAGCAGAGGCAGGTGAATCCCTGAAGGCTCTCTGGCCAGCTGGCTTCACCTGCTCGTGAGTCCCAGGCCACGGAGAAAAGTTGTGGGTGGCACCTGAGGAATGAAACTTAGAGCTATTGTCTGGCTTCTTGTGCGCGCTCTCTCTCTCTCTCTCTCTCTCTCTCTCTCTCTCTCTCTCTCTCTCTCTGTGCGCCTGCGCGTGCACCTATGTCACCTCCCCCCCCCCCCACAACACAACAACCTGAAGATCCAATCTTCAGGTTCAAACTACTGTCTTCGCTCCTTGGCCCTTTGACTGCCACATGCATCCAGTTGCTTTGTATCGGAACAAACCCTATTCAGTGTAGGTCAGGGGTCGGTTTGTCCAGAAAAAACCCTGGTTCTTGGCATGAGAAGGAATGATATTACATCCTAGGCCTGTTGATACTTTGACTCTTCCATAGCTAAAACTTTAAGTACTATATTCTTTTGTTGCCTGTAGTCAAAGTGATGAATAACCTGGCAAAATCAGCATCTAAGGAATTCTTAAAAGAAAACCACATTTTGGAATACGCTACCGAAATCTCCAAGTTTGTGACTGAAAGCCCCCGAGAACAAGCTACCATGAAATATACTGAAGGTGTCCTCATGTAAGTATGATTTTTTTCTTATTTTTTCTTGCTTTATGCATTAGTTGCTATTCTTTTTATTAATATGCACAGGGGCTAGGCATGCAGCTCAGTTGGTAGAGTGCTTCCCTTGCATGGATGAAGTCCGTGTTCGATTCCCAGAACAGCACAAATTGGGCACAATGATGCATTTCTGTAATCCTTGCCCTGGGGAGGCAGAGGCAAGCAGACGAGAATTCAAGGTCGTTCTCAGCTTTATAGAAAGTTCAGAGCCAGTCTAGGCTAACATGAGACCCTATCTCAACATACGTATTTATATTTGACCTGTACCTGTTGCCTTATCTTCCACCTAACTCACTTGGTTGAATGTTGGGCATTGGCGTGTTCGCCTTACACCATAGATGGTCTGGGACCCTTCTCAAGGCACTTTTGGCAATATCTGGACACCTTTTTGGTTAACATGACCTGCAGAAGGATTTTTATTGCCATCTAGAAGTAGAGGCCGGGGTGCAGCCTACAATGTGTAAGGCAGGCCCACAACAAGAAATTACCCTCCCCAAATGTCTATGGTATAACAAGTCTTTCTCTGTCCCACCAGCTCCCAAATAATGACATGGAGACTTATTAATTATGAAAGCTTGGCCTATATAGCTTAGGCTTGTTTCTAACCAGTTCTTATAACTTAAATTAACCATTCATATTAATTTATGTTCTGCCACATGACTTGTGGCTGTTACCTCTCCTCCTGCACATCCTGCATGATCTGCATCTCTTGGCATCTCCACCTTTCTCTTCCCAGAGTCCTCTCTGTCCCTGGAAGTCCTGCCTATATCTCCTGCCTAACTAATGGCCGGTCAGCCATTAGCTGTGATTAAACCAATCCAGCAATGCATCTTCACACGGTGTACAAATATCCCACAGCACTATAGTGCTGAGGCTGAGAAGCGTTTTCTTTTTTGGAATTTTGTTTTTTTGAGTCAAGATTTTGCCAGATAACCCAGGCTGGCCTGCAATTAACTCACTATGTAACCTAGGCTGGCCTTGAACTCATAATCCTCTTGCCTCAGCCTCTGAAATGCTGGAACTACAGGCATGACCCTTCATGCCTGGGTACTCTGGTTTCTTTATAAAGGTATTTCTGAGGACAGGCAGATGCAGCTCAGGGCTACAGCTCGTACTAGCATGTACAAGGTTTTGGGTTTATTCCGTAGCACTGCCCCTCCTGAAGCTACAGGGGTGAGTGTGTACACACACACACACACACACACACACACGTGCGCGCGCACACACACACATGCGCACACACACATACACGTACACACGCATGCATGCATGCGCACTCACACATCACTTCTGAGGGCTTTTGAGGTTCTTGATTCCCCTCCTGATATACATCTCTTTCTGGACGGATATCTCTATACGTGAAAGGATTTTATGAGAAATGTTGCTAGCCCAGGGAACGTGGCCATTTACTGTAAGCATTCTCCATGCCTGGCAAACCTGGTAAGGCCCGTGTCTCATTCTCAGGTTGGCTACAGGAAACATGCCTCTTGCAAAACTGAAGTTTCAAGAGTGTTTAAACATCAGAAGACGTCTGTTTGGCGATAAAAACATACTAGTTGGAGAAATTATGGAATTTTTAGCGGATCTGCTGTTTTTTGTCCTGGGAGATAAGGAAAAGTGAGTTTCTAGGGACTGCTTCAAGGAATGTGTCCTCCTCCTGTTCCCCCAGGTGTGCCCTGACCTCTCTGGGGCATCATGCCTCTTTGTGTCTAGTGGGGAATGTGCCCTCCCTGAGGGCTATGCCCTGCTATGTGTCAGGGCACCTGCCACAAGGCATTCTGGATACTCTAGGCCCACAGAGTGGCGGCCTCTGCAGCAGGGAGGACACAGGGGCCTAGTGCACTCACCGTGAGTGCTCCCCAGTATCCCCCACAGGGCTTGTGAGTGGGTGTGTTTCCCTGGGGCTTCTGTGCAGGTCTAGGCCCTGGCTGCTGTCTGTGAGACCCTATCCCACTGTTCTGTGGGTCTGTGTGCTCAATGCCTCGGGTCATGCTTGCCTGCTGTCCCCAACTCCAGCCGCCTTTGAGATGTGGCTCCATCCTCAGCTCCACACATACCGAGGTGTAGAAGAGGGTAGTGGAGGTCCTCACAGGACCCTGATGTGAGCATGTACAGATCTCACTGTTTTTCCTGGCAGCGGGTTGGTGTAGGAAGGGTTTCTCTGTGAAGCCGCAGAGTCAACTGCAGACTTCCTGGGCCCCAGCCTTGCCCTTTCGTAGCAGAACCAGCGTTCTGAATATCCAGGGTCGCTCTGCTCAGTCGTGAAGTCACCAGGTCTTGGGTTTGGAGCTCCTCTCTCCTCCCCTCCTTGTGCCCTGGCGTCCTTTTCCACCTCAGTCTTTGACTTTCTCTAGGACCATTTCCCCGCCTCTCTCGTCAGCGGATGAATGCCTACTGGTTACTGAGTGCAAACAAGGGCATGGCTGCTCCTAGGTACGGTTGAGGAGAAGGTTTTATTGTAGACATGAGGGAGAGAACAGCCACAGGCACCTGGAAGGGCCCAGCCTGAACACGGCCAGCAGACTGAACCAGGCCAGCAGAGGAGAGAGGGCAAGAGGGAGGACCAGGAGCCAAAAACGAGGGACCAAGAAAGAAGCCAAGAGGGCACATAGCCAAAATGGCTGAGGAGATATAGGGAAGAGGAGCTGGGAAGGGAAGCTCAGGCGCTGGAGAGGTTTAGGGCAGGGGCCCGGGTGAGATGCTGAGGAGCCAGGACTCTGTAACAGGTACTTGCAATGCTGGGAAATGCTGGGAGAATCCGGCAGCCAGTGCCTGCTTTGATATGTTAATGGCAGCTCAGTTAGCCTTTCCTCCTCGGTTTCTCCGAGGCCAAACAGTAATCTATAGTACCTGGGTAGAAACCAGCCCCTGCCCTTCCTAGCTGACATTTAAATGGGAAGACGAATCCATACGAGGGAGGAACTCCCGGGGTGAGGTGTGGGCTGTGCCTCACAGCTAGACTCAGATGTCGTCTCTGTTGCCGAGTAACTGTGCAGTTGGACAGGTGTTCACTGTCTTGGGATCTCATCCACTTGCCGTTTGGTGAGGTAAGCAGAGGAATATCTCAGAGGGCTTGACGCTGGTCTAATTGCCTCCCTGTCTCGCTGCTTCACTGCGGCCTCCAGCGTCTACCCGGGCTGTAGTCATTGTGATTCGACCATCTTCTTGGAGGTTTTACAATGTTACAGCTCAAAAGCCCTGGACTAGGGGTGTAGCTCATGTCCAAGGGGGTGCGGATGAGCATGTGCGCAGCCATCTTTCTATCGCCGTGACCGAGGGAACATATGAAAGAAAGTCTTCAGTTGGGCTTGGGGTTCCAGAGGGTGGAGACCATGGTGGTGAGCAAAAGCGTGGCAGCCAAAGAGTTGACAGCTCACATTTCCATCCAAAAGTAGGAGAATGGCTCCAGACTTTGAAACCTCAAAGCCCTCCCTCAGTGATGCACCTCCTCCAGGAAGGCCACACCTCCTAATCCTTCTCACACAGTTCCAGTGACTGGGGACCAAGTGTTCAAACATCTGAACCTATGGGGGCTGCTCTCATTCAAACCACCACAGAGGTCCTCGCTTTGATACCCAGCACTGCAATAATGATGATGAGGAGGAGAAAGAGGAGGCTAAGTTGGGAGAATGCCTGCCTAACGTACACTAAGGTTTTGGTTCATTCCTTAGCAGATCTCTGCTCTGTGGAATGGTACATGGGCTACAATCCCAGAGCCCAGGAGGGGAGTCAGGTGTTTAAGATCATCCTTGGGGGGGCTGGAGAGACGGCTCAGAGGTTAAGAGCATTGCCTGCTCTTCCAAAGGTCCTGAGTTCAATTCCCAGCAACCACATGGTGGCTCATAATCATCTGTAATGAGGTCTGGCGCCCTCTTCTGGCCTTCAGGCATACACGCAGACAGAATATTGTATACATAATAAATAAATATTTGGGGGGAGGGGGCAATATGTGGGAGGAGGGGGAGGGAAATGGGAAACGGGGAGCAGTTGGAAATTTTAAGTAAAAAAGAATAAAAAAAAAAAAAGATCATCCTTGGCTATATATGAAGTGTTGATGTCGCCCTGAGACTCTGTCTAAAAAAAAAGAAAGAAAAAGGCCCACACTGTTACATATGTGGCTCTGGCTTCTTTTCCCACTTTCTCAACTAACTGTGAGAGGCTGACGGTCACTTTCACTCTTCCCTGCTCCCCCATCCTCAGGTCAGCATTTAGAGAATGTTTGTTGAATGAATACATGTCTTGTTTGTTCAGTGTAAAACTTTAACTGAATTTCTGTTTTCTAGATCACAAAGGAAGCAAGTAACCGAATACTATAAACAAGTAATAAAAATCAAGGAGAACTCAGACACCATGGCCACCTGCAAGCTCGTCAGGAAGCAGCTGAGCTTAAGCCTCAGCGACACCTTGTGTAAACTGGGTAATTGCTCCCATCTGTTCAGGAAGTGGCAGCTTTTCCCGGAGTCATCTGCATGATTGCTTGTCTTAAAAATGGCTTCATTGAGGCAATCTCTGCTCTATATACTTGCTTCTTTAAAACAAATTTAAAAATTACATTTATTTAGTGTGTGTGTGTGCGTGTGTGTGCATGCACACGTGTGTGTGTGTGTATGTGTGTGTGTGTGCGTGACAGCATGCATGTAGAGGTCAGAGGAAAACTTTAAGAATGAGTTCTCTCTTTCTGCCACGTGTCTTCAGAGGACTGAATTCAGGTTGGCAGACTGGCAGCAAGAGCTTTTACTCACCATTTTAGTTACTTTTCTGTTGCTGCAAAGAGACCAAGGCAACCCACCAGAGAGAGCATTGATCAGAGGCTTGCTTCCAGCCCGTGACCATCGTGGTGGGGGGCACGGCCCCAGACAGGCAAGCAGGACACTGGAATTGCGTCTAAGAGCTTACATCTGATTCTCAGTTGGAGACAGAGAGAGACTGGGCTTGGTGTGGGCTTTGGAAACCTCGGAGCTCACCTCCAGTGACACATCTCCTGATTCTACCGGATCATTCTAACAACTGGGTGCCAAGCCTTCAAATGTGAGCCTGGGAGCCATTCTCGTTCAAACCACCACAGCCACCAAGCCGTCATACTGGTCAGGCACCTTCAGTTTTTGTTGTAATTCATTTGCCTTCCATTCACAGATCTTCTAATACTCTTTTCCAGCCAGGGATGGTGGTGCACCCTGCAGTCCCAGCATTTTCAAGAAGGGAATAGGAGGACTGAAGTTCACACTACCGTGAGAGCTTGTCTCAGCAAACTAACAAGCAGGGGATGCCCAGGGCTAGGGTTGTAGTCCTTGCTTTGCCTTCATGAGAATCCAGCTTTTATCTCCAACCCGGCAAAGAGAAAGATGGTTTTCAATGCCATTTTTCATTCTTTGTTTAAAAAGGCAGTAAAAAATGATTGCACCATCTTGGTCACTTGCTGAAGAGAAAAAAAAAAAACCCCAAAATATCTATGTGAGCAGCAAAAGAATGTTTTCATGGAGAGATTTGTGTGTGTGTGAACACACAGTTTCATGGATGGATTTAGGGATGTGTGTGTGTGTGTGAACACACAGTTTTATGGATGGACTTAGGGTGTGTGTGCATGTATGAACACACAGTTTCAGTGGATGGATTTAGAGATGTGTGTGTTTGTGTGTGAACACACAGTTTTATGGATGAATTTAGCGGTGTGTGTATGTGTGTGTGTGTGTGTCTATGAACAGTTTTTTGTTTATTTTCTGATAAAGCCTTCCAGGCTGAGGTTTGTGAAGTATCTTTTCTAAAACCAAAAACCTGGAAATGCGAAACATAGAGAAAATATTTGGAAAAGGAGTTGGAATGTCCTGTCTCATCTCTCCACACAGTCTGTTTTGGGACAGTCTGGGTCTGTAGCTTATGGTGGAAGTAAATGACATCATTTACTCTGAAAGTCAGCATCTGTAATAGCATCAAGGGCAGAGTCTTTGACTCCTGAAATAAGTCTATACAAAATGGCTCAAATTTGCAGCCTCTTTCCTGTAGACGGAAATTTCTGTCCTGCCTGGTCCTGCAGCCATTCAGTCCCAAAGAAACACACAGAGGCTTATATTAATTATAAACTGTTTGGCCTATTAGCTCAGACTCATTATTAACTAGATCTTACAACTTAAAGTAACCCATAATTCTCTGTTTAGCCATGTGGCTTGGTACCTTTTCTCAGTGAGGTATTCTCATCTTGCTTCCTCTGCATCTGGCAGGTAGCTGCGTGTCTCTGCCTTTTTTCTTCCTAGAATTCTCCTAGTCTGGTGGCCCTGCCTATGTTTCCTAGCTGGCTACTGGCCAATCAGCATTTTATTAAACCAATATGAGTGACAAATCTTTACAGGGTACAAGAGCATCATCACACAGCATTTTTCAAGGTGGTATAATCCAGTTTCTTTTTCTTTTTTTCCCCCAGCAATTAAAGAAATGCTTCTATTGGGTGTGAAGGAACACATAGTGCAGGCCCATAGGGACACGAAGCAGAGAGGGGGTAGTACTCAGGAAGCCGAAGCTCAGACTCTTTTTTAAGGCTGGGTGTTTTTAATGTCTCAGAAGAGTCTTCATCCCCTAATTTAGGGTTGTTCGGCTCGAAGAAAGACAGGCTGCCCCTCCCTCACTCCCATCTGTGTGTCCAGTGGAGGGGACAGTGTGCTGAATGCCTCTGCCCAGGTCCCAGCTCTGTGTCCAGTGGAGGGTACAGCGTGCTGACAATTTAGAAGACAAATATAATCTCATTGCGTCTTTTTTTTTTTATAGGATTGTTCAACAGTGTCCTAGGAAGGAATTCTCTGTCCATCTTATATGACTTAATCCTTGCATTTTTTCTCTAAACTTTTCTACACATTTTATATTCTCTTAATATAAATAAGCTTTACTTACTACTTAACATAGTTCCTTACTGTCTAAAATTAATTATTTGCCTGCTTTTTTTTTTTTTTTTCAAAACAGTCCCAGATTCAGTCTATAGGTGAGGCTGACCTCAAACTCACTGAGATCCACCTGCCTCTGCCTCCTGAGTGCTGGGAGTAAAGGCGTGCGCCACCACCGCCACCCCGTTTGCTGTTGCTGTTATCACAATTACTGTCTGCACCTTTCTCTAATAGAAGGATTGGTTCTCTATCACCTTGCATTTGTCAAACAAGCCCACACAGGAGGGAGGAAATACCTTAGCTAATTCTGATTTCCCTTCTCTCTTTAGAAAAGCAAGTGCAGGGACTGGGGGCGTAGCTTACTAGAAACTCCCGTCTCATCCCCAACCCTGCATAAACTCAGAGTGCTGGAGCACACCTGTAACCTGAAGTCCAAGGCCACCCTCAGTTCCTTAGTTGAGATCAGCCTGGACTTCGTGAGACCCTGCCTAAAAAATAAAAAGGAAAAGCAAGTACAGTTACTACAGGGATTTGACTGCTAATTACTTCTTATATTCTTTTAAAAAAGATTTTAAAATTGATTTTATACATAGAAGTGCTTTATTTGCATGTGCAACTTCACGCCAGAAGAGGGCACCAGATCCCACTATAGATGGCTGTGAGCCACCATGTGGTTGCCGGGAGTTGAACTCAGGACCTCTGGAAGAGCAGCCAGTGCTCTTAACTGCTGAGCCACCTCTCCAGTGCTACTTTTTATATTTCAATTGTTCAGTTATTATTAATAATTCATTCAACAAATATTTACTGTGCCCTTTACCTGTCAATCTCTGTTTTGGTTGCTGGGGAGACGGCAATGTACAAGACAGATGGGGGCCAGCTGTGCCATCAGCTGAGCTCACCTTATTGGAAAAGGCCGTCATATAACTAAGTACGCAATTGTTTAACTTAAATTCTGCAGCGCTACTTGGAGACCACAGCTGACACAATGCTGTAGTAATACGGAACATCGTAAGCACAGTCAGGAAAGTATTATTCTGGGAAAATCCAAGTGTGCCAGGGGACCATGGGGGATCATGAGTCCTCTGGCGGATGGGCCAGGCAGGGGATGCACCTCAGGAAGTGTGGCTGGAACAGAAGATGCAGGATGGGAAGTTGCTCAGTAAGGAAGGTCCAGGAGTGGAACAGCATATCTGAGGCCATGGAACTGAAAAGGTCCTTATGGTTGGTGTGCAGGAGCAATGGGGGAGGAGCATGAGTCTGACAGGTGCATTCCTCTGAAGCCAGGGCAGTGAGTGTTAGGACGAGTCATCCCCTGGCAAAGCCTTCACCAAAATCTAACGTAATAGTCCTGAATTACGTTTGGGTCAGAACCACCGCAGAGCTCAAGGGCCCATTCACATCACTCTTGTCCCTCCTGTGTGCATTTTTGACTTCTCAGACTGAGAATTCTTAGGGGCTGGGGAGCTGGCATTTATTCTGTCAGCATGCTCGCTGTATTGAGGGGTCATAGATACAGCAGGGACTGCTGGGTGTTTCACACAGTGTGCCCCGGGTTATTCCCTTGAGACGATGGTGCTGCTCACAGCTATTAATATTGAAAGAAACAAATCAAATCATTCTTTCCCCCACTGAAAACAGTCATCTTCAGTTGACCTTCTAGATGCTATGTTAGTTTGTATATTAACAAAGATAATTGCTAGTTCTAGTGTTTGGGCATCTTATTACAATAGGTCAACAAGTTGAATACAGGTTAATCTTCAACAGGGTATGAAAAAGGGGGCTGCCAGTAAGTTTTAATAATTAAGATTCATTTTATAATCACAACTTTCTTGCATGAGACTGTAACAGTAAGGTTTAAATGTTAAAATGCCGCATCTGCAGGCAGAGGCGGGTCCTTCATCTTCCACCTCCAGATCACTTGCGCAAGGCACTTACTACTAAATTGAATCTCTTTTGTTCATTACTCCTGCACAGCTCCAGCTTCAAGTGTAAGCCTTAGCATAACAAAGCCGTAGACCCCAGAGAAGTCAGCAGGCTTGCCAACTGCGCCCGGAGTCCCTCTGTGAGCTCTGTTCCCAGCCCCCTCTGGCAGGAACACTTTGATCAATGCTGTAAATTCGCTATTGAGAAACCATTGCAGTGGGAGAAAAGAACCGAAATGAGCCCTTCATTTCCCATTGTGTCAGCCGAGCGCTCTGTACGGAGAGGTTTATTTTGGATGAAGAATGACAGGTGAACACAATGCTACCTCCTCCTCACTGGGCTTCTCTTTAAAAGGAAATGTCAGCCATCTCGGTCAGTGGGTGACTCAGTAGGGAGAGCCAGTCTCTTTCCTTCATCCAATTTCAGAATTCTCACCTCAGCCAGAACCCTCGGCCGACAGAAGTTGATCCTTTGATCCAAAAGTCAGTAACCCAGACAAACCTTAACTTTTTTTTTAAATGTTTATTATGCATACAATATTCTGTCTGTGTGTATGTCTGCAGGCCAGAAGAGGGCACCAGACCTCATTACAGATGGTTGTGAGCCACCATGTGGTTGCCGGGAATTGAACTCAGGACCTTTGGAAGAGCAGGCAATGCTCTTAACCACTGAGCCATCTCTCCAGCCCTCTTAACTTTTAGTTTTAACTTAGGTAGAAATACCCACTCTTCCCCAAATCTCTAAAGGCTATGTACGATCTCTCTCCACTTTTAAGAGTGGACCCTTGGATTGGAAGTGGATCTCATCTTTTGGCCTCCAAATTCCAGTTTGGGTTTCTAAAGAGTGAGAGAGAGCAAGCGTGGTTTAGTTCCTGTGCCAGATCTTCTGAGGCCGGCCCCTGATGTCCTGTCTTTTATGGTTGCCTTGCCTGTCATACCTGGCAACGGTGGGTTGTTTCAGCAACTCACGGGATCGCAGCTTTCTAAAGCATTTGGTCCAGTTTTCACAGGAAACAATTACTTTTGATGCCGAGGCTTATCTGTTACTTGGTACTCAATCAAATGACTCAGTTAGAGTCGTGAAGCAGGCTGACTCTGGAGCATGCTAGAGCCCAGCTGTTGGGGAGCAGAAGTGTGTCTGTGGAGGGGAAGAGCTGCTAGCTGCAGGCATTTACTGTGTCATGGGTGATGGACAGCAGGGCCTTGTAGAGGAAGTGAAGGACCCTGGTAAGGGTCTCCTCTCAGATAGACCACACAGATGGGCCCCTTCCTGGGGATATCACATTTTTTGTATGTGTTTGTTGGTCTGGTGGCAGTGACCAGTACTTGGGAGGCAGAATCTCTGCGAGTTCGAGGCCAGCCTGCTCTACATTTCCAGGGCTACACAGAAAACCTCTGTCTCAAAAAAACCAAAAGAAAAAAAAATTACTGATGTATTTGTGTGAGTGAGTGTGCCTATGCCTTGGGTCTGTAGGGGTCGGAGGATGGCTGGCAGGGTCAGTTCCTTCCTCCATTGTCTTGGTCTTGGGCATTGGACTCAGATGACCAAGTGTTGTGGCGAACGTCTTTCCCCAGTGAGCCGTCTCTCGAGTTTGGTGTTGATTATTTTGGATCTCCTAAGGAATAGTAATGGAGAATAGTGTTCTTCTTGCTTGGGGAGTTATATTTGGAATCATGGGGACTGAGAATCCCAGCTGCATTATTTTCTGGACATGTGGACATCACTGCCTCCATTTCCTTGTCGTCCGAAAGGACGTAATCATGTCTGCCCACAGGGCTGTTCCAAGGATTTAATGAGATAAAACCACCAACAGAAACAAGCAACTAGGTGTTAGGTTCCTTCCCCGCCCAGGGCAAGTTGGCTGTGGGAGAAGACCCAGAAATTCCTAGTAATTCACATTCACTGGGTCAAGAGGACTGACCAAGCTAACCCAGAATCGGTCCCAGCTCCAGAGAAAGGTCTGGGGCTAGGCCAAGGCCAGGATGCCTGATCTTGAACGTTCACCTGCTGACAGAGAGAATCAGGTTGTGTCAAAGGGCAGTGAGGTCAAAACCGTAGCTACGGATCTGCCTTGGGTCCTGGGGGTCAGGCATGGGCGTGGAAGAAGCCTGGGTGGTCGGCCATGAAGGAGTCAAGCTGCTCCTATGACAGTGTAGCTCTTTGTCACCAAGAGCTTCTTGCAGGATCTGGAAGTGGGTGGCCAGAGCGTCTCTCCCAGTGGGTCCTAGCTCTCCCACCAGGTTCACAGGGAGCTCTCTGTTTCTCCATTTCCCCTTTAAGGCCAGCTGAAGTCCCCAGAACTCAGCCATCACAACTGAGAAACTCGAATGGGCACGCTACTGGTCTTGAGAGGGCGGCTGGAAGCATCGTAGGGAATCATGGAAGAATTCGAAAGCAAGGACATGTCTGCAGAGGGCTAAGTAGACAACCCCCAGAAACTACAGGAAAAGCTGCAGGCATGGCTTAGGAAATAGAGCCGCAGAGAGGATGATTGCAAGTAGGAGTCAATGATGTCCATTACAATCCAGAGTGAAGGGGCCTTGTCAGGGGCAGGCTGGGTTGTTCCACCAGGACCCAGACCATGTCTAAGAGATAGCAGAATGGGCACACTGGACACCCCCAGCACTGCTTACAGAGGCATAAGGAAGGGAGACTCTTTTTACTTCACACTTGGGTACATTTTCTTGTTTGAGCCACGGGTATGTGTGCACTGTGTGAAAGGCTAACTGGAAAGAAAGACAAGCAATGATAGCTTGGCTCGTTTGCTGTGGGACAACGGTCTGGTACCCTGTAAAGATTTTAATAAAACGCTGATAGGCCAGTAGCCAGGCAGGAAGTATATAGGTGGGGTGACCAGGCAGGAAGTAGAGGCAGGGTGACGAAAACAGGAGAATTCTGGGAAGAGGAAAGAATCAGTCTGCAGTTGTCACCCAGATGCAGAGGAAGCAAGATGAGAACATCTCACTGATAAAGGTACCAAGCCACATGGCTAACACAGACAAGAATTATGGGCTAATTTCAGATGTAAGAAAGAGTTAATAAGAAGCCTGAGCTAATAGGCCAACCCGTTTATAATTAATATAGATCTCTGTGTGTTTCTTTGGAACTGAACGGCTGTGGGACTGAGTGGGACAGAAACCTCTGTCAACACTTGTTGGATTAACAGACTGATGTGCCTGGTACTGGGCACAGGCTCCTGGTCACATGTCGATGCTCGTGGATGTGAGGACATCCCCAGCAGTCCCTTTATCACATGTCCAGATCTGGCACCAGCTTCACAAGGCAGGTGTAATCAAGAAAGCATGTTGGACACGTTTTCTAATGTAACCCTTGTCACCCGACCCAAGAAAAACACACTGGTAAGATTCATTTTTATAGAACTTATGAGGCTGCAGTGTTGGTGTTTGTCTAATCTAGAGCTATGTAGATCTACAACTGTCAAAGGCTCAGTGAAGGTGTGTGTGTGGGTGTACATGTGTGCGTGCGTGTGCGTGCGTGTATGTGCATGTGTATGTGCGTGTGTGTATGTGTGTGCGTGCATGTGTGCATGCATGCGTGTGTGATGAGAATGGAATGCAGGGCCTGGTGCATGCTGGGCAAACACTCTACACTGAGCTGTTCTCCAGACTCTCCTGAGGGCTCGAGTTGCACTGACTGTCTCTTTAACTTAAGGCTTTGACCTGGTCCCATCTTCCCTTTCCTTCTCTTCCCCCTCTTCCTGTCTCTTCCTCCTCTCATGGCATCAACATGAATTTCTGAAGAGTGGAAGTCAGCCTCTGTCCCTTCTTTCCTGGCCCAATGTCCTCTCCTATTGTTTCTTCATGCAAGACACAAGTGAAATGCTTTTGACAGGGTGTGTGACGACAGATGGCACTCTAATGCCGCCTTTACAAATGTCTCTTGTAAATGTATAAAGATGGTAATTAAAAATTCTAACTCCCCTTTTCCCTCTGTCTACCCAGCAGGCCAACTGTTGGCAGGTGACTTCTCCCATCATGCCATGATGGAGGCAGTCGGCTATTTGTATAGGTCACTTGATTTAAGGGCAACTCACCTGGGGTCTTCCCACACTTCAACCCAGGGAATACTGCAGTGAGTTCCTGTTCCATGTCTCAAAAAGAAGTTGACTTTCTGATTGTTTGTGTTAATCCACAGCCGCGTGACACGTTTTGGTCTTTTGCAGCCTTCTAAGGGAAATCCAGAAGTTCCGAGGCAGGAGGTGTTGGCCTCAAGGCACGAGCCAGCTGTACCCTGACGGTGCCAGTAACTGCTCTTTATTCTGGGAAAACTTGTCTAAATTAAACTTCCGCAGCGCTCAGAGCTCGGACACGGTGAACACCGCCCTGTGTATGAACGGCATAAGTAAGATACAGAGAACTAACAGCACAGAGCCGGCGCCTCCTCCGGTTTCAGATAAACCCAAATGTCCTCGTGGCAAAGGAAAGAAAACCTTGACTCCAATTCCCAGCGCCTCTGCTGGGGAAAAGACCCAACAGAAGGCACAAAATACGCAAAATACTTGGACCACATGGAATGGTCCAAGAAAGCAAACTCCAAGGAGAAAGAAAGAGTGTCCCATGAAGACATTATTTCCTGGTGGAAAGAATGGCTTAGTCAGACTTTCAAGACAAAGGGTTTTTTCTGCTAAGTGTGAGAATGGAGAAAGCCTAATGACTGCAATCTACCGCCAACCCCCGCGAGCACCTCTTAGTGCAAACAGCCCCTGGGATTCCATATCTGAGCTTGTATCAGAAAGATGGCTTTTCCACAGCCCACAGTACACCTTTACTCCTCAGAGGTCTGCTTTCCCAAGACGATCTCTAATAGAAGCAAAATGGTTGAAGGCCTCAAATGACACCAACAAAGAATAAAAATCATCTGGGCTCTTTTGTATTTAAGTCTTTCTCATTTCTCTTGAAGTTCTATATGTGTGTTTGTGGCACATGTGTGTACATGTTTGTGTGTAGGCCAGAGGTCAATACCGGTGTCTTCCTCAATCACTTTCCGTCTGATTTTTTGAGACCAGATCTCACTGAATCTAGAGCTCACAGATTCTACTAGCCTGGCTGGTCAGTGAGCTCCAGGGATCCTACTGTCTCTGCTTTCCCCATGGAGGTCATAGGCACAGGCTGTCACACCTGGCTTTTTATGGCGGTAACTAACTCAGGTCCTGGTGTGCGCACAGCAAGTCTAACTCAGGTCCTGGTGTGCACACAGCAAGCTGTAACTAACTCAGGTCCTGGTGTGCACACAGCAAGTCTAACTCAGGTCCTGGTGTGCACACAGCAAGCTGTAACTAACTCAGGTCCTGGTGTGCACACAGCAAGCTGTAACTAACTCAGGTCCTGGTGTGCACACAGCAAGCTCTTTACAGACTAAGCTACCTCCTTAGCATCTATTTTGGATTCTTTAATCAAATATTTTCTTTTAAACACTTAGGAGTCATCATTATCTACGTCTGGGGATTCAGTTTTCTTAGTCCCTTATAATGTTGTGTCTGATTTTAGTTAAAAAGAGCAGGTTCTAAGTGACTCAGATTTCTATGGGAAGTAGAACAATCTTGACTCCATAGTACTATATTCTAGTATATATTATATATATGCAATCTTACCAATTCTAACTTCATTTTTACATTTCCTTGGTTTATCTATTGTGAATTTAAATTTTTTCCATCTAAGCAAAATTGATGATTGTTGTCACCAAAACTTTTTATTAATACAATAAGAAAAAAATAGAAATTGAAATGCTCTCAAGTCATAAAGCTTTAAGTATCAGAGGCCTTGGATTTGATACTATATCTATTTGAGCATTTTACTATCCTCCATTTTATCAGTGATTCGTCAAACATTAACCTGCAATAGTTAAGGATTACTTTCTAGCGACCCTCATCCCTACCGCCCAACAACGTTGTTCCTAGGAAACTCAGGGAAGAGGGGACTCAGCTATGTGGCTTTAGGTGAGCAACTTTACTTCTGCGGTGTCTCAGTTTCACTATGTATAAAATGAGAGACATGGTACTTATCTTTGAGGATAGCTGAGAAAACTGTAGAGATAAATTACCCTGGAAGCCTCATTGATGACTTTTTATTATCAGGCAGGAACTAGCTTAAGGGTCATCTTCCTCCATGAACCACCTTACTCTCCCAGCGGACGCTTTAGGAATCACGATTGTGCCCCAGCTACTTCACATGTGCCAGCGTCTCTCTGATTTACCTCCTACTCAGTGGTCACCATGGGGGTAGTTTGGGAATTCCTAGGGCTCAGTGCGTTTCAGGCAGATCTCGGGTGGATGGCAGTCAATCCTGCAGGAGCCACGTCTGACTCAGGGCACACAGAGGTGGCGCCGGGTGGGGCGGCTGCCGTTTATTGGCTTTTAGTGGGAGCTACGAGGCATGGAACAAGTGCAGTTAAGCAGGTGAGCTGAGCAGGCACCAAGCGTGTTGTGAGCGTGGGCAGGAGCCTGAAATCATGACCAGAGGACATCTTGGAGGTGGGAATCTGGCTTTCCAGAGGCCGTGCACCGAAAAGGGAAATTTGAGTGTGCTTTATATTTGGAATTTTCAGGGGTGGGATCTTGCAGGCGATTTTAGACTTTGTGTGGGACATCGGCAGGTTTGGATGGGCTTCAGGACGTCTCAGACAGGTACCTGAGATCCAGAAGACCTGCAGATGCCGTTGATACGGAGTGAGGTCACCTTCCAGAGGCTGGGACCCGGGCAGGAGTGCCTAGTGAGGAGTGCCTATCAGTGCAACCATAATCGCCACGGAAGGCAAGAGGAAGAAAGCAAGGAGTCCTGCGGGCGGCGGTAGGGTCGGAGACGAATCAACCTAGTCCATGCGGTCTCAAGTGCCACTGCCCTGCCACCCCCACGCCTCGTGGGGTCAGGAAGTGACCGCAGCACACCGGGAGCCGAGCCCAGGCATCTAAGGCCCCGCCCAACCCGTTCCTACAAGGCTTCGCCCCTGAGTCCGCCTGTGACTCAATCACGGAAGGTCCCACTCAGTCCCGGCCTCCCTCCGTCCAGCCAGGCCCCGCCCCTGACTCAGCCTCAGGCCCCACCCACCCCGCGGCTCCAAGCCCAGCCCCTGACCTCGCCTCCGTACAGACCCCGCCCACGTCCCCAGGCCCCGCCTCCGACTCCGCCTAGGTCCCGCCCCTCAGAGGCTGGTTCCTGGGCCCGGAGGCTGCTGGCACAGAGGCAGGCGTCGCGGACTCGCGTCCGGTTCTCTCCCCACGCTGGCCGTCCGTGCCTCCGGCAGTTCGGAGCCGGCATGGCCACAGTGGCCGCGGTGGCCCGCGGGGCCGGGGCGAGGGCGGCGGCGGCGGCGGGGCTGCGGAGCAGCGGCGGAGCTGCAGCTCGGGGACGGCCGCGCACAGGCTGCGCTCGGCGCCTGTGCACCGCCCCGGCCGCCGTGGACATGAAACGCTACCTGTGGGCGCGCTACCACGAGGCGAAGAGGAGCACGGACGGTGAGTGAGTGCGAGCCCCACCCTGCACCGCCCGCTCGGGGACCCTCGGGCCCCGCACCCTATCTCTGCTGCGCGGCTCCCGCGGAGACGGAGTCCAGAACTTGGCAACTCTTGCTTCGCTGTCATTCCCATGCTTGGAAAGCTGTTTCATACCTGGGGATTGCTTAGCCAGGAGTGGGCCTCGGAAGTGCTCTGGGCAGCCGCGAGAGTTCCAAGGGCGTCAGTCGGAAAATGTTATCCCAAACACCGTTAGGTGTTGTCATTCACCCTGGGAATGGTAGTGGCAGCCCAGTCAGCTGCCACGCTGTCCTAGACAGGCTCCGGCGCAGGCGGCTGGGTCAGGAGGCTGAGCCGGTTTTCTTGGTGCAGCGGGATGGAGTAGGGTGAACCATTCTGTTTGAAGTGGGTGTGGGGGTCTGGTTATCCACGGCCCTCTGCGAGGGGGAGAGGGTACTTGTGGCTGAGAAGAAGCTCCAGTAGGAAGCGGGGAGGAATGGAGAGAGGAACCAGACTATACTAGTGTCAGGCATTGATAACGTCCCTCATCTCCTGCAGCCTCCGGAGGAGGGGGTCGCGTCCTTTGTGTAGATGGCAAAGGAGAGATTTGAGTGCAAGAAAGGGACCTGACCAAAGATTAGTTTTGACCCAGAGTCGGGAATCTATTGTCCCGTCTCTTGCTTTGTGTTTCTTCCCAGCTGGCGATTATTTGGAACCTGGAGTCAAGGGGCAGTGAGCCGTAGACACTGAAGCTATCAGAGGAGACTCAGGATTTAATATATTGATTCTTTTGCAGGGAGGCGGTTGGGGAGGATGGCCCAGGGAGGGTTGGTGAAGGTACATTTTGTAGGATTTCTAAGATCCGTTTGCATCTTTTGGCAAGAGGTCAGTTCAAGCGAAACAAAACCCACTTGGAATAATTTTCCAGCGTGTCAGCGATGCAGACGTCTATGGAAGAGTGGCTTATTGTTTCTGGTTTTTCCTTTGCCAAGAGTTGGATTTAAAAGCTGTTATGTGGTGCGGCCGCAAGATTTGCTTTGGAGTGGTTAGGATTTACAGATCTTAGAGACAGAAGAAATGGAGAAGATCGTCTAGGCCAGGCAAGTTCTTAGAGATGGACCTTAAAGTCCCTGGGTTATCCTCCCAGGTGGAGGGCCACTATTCCTGGCAAGTTTGTTCTTTTCTCCTTGCCTCCCACCCTTCCTCCTTTCGGATGCTCTGCAGATAGTAGCCACTGTAGGGGGTGGAGGAGGTGACTTAGGTACTACAGGTACACGGTGCACACACAGGTCCTCTCACAACGGGTACACACACGGTGTGCAGGTCTCCACACTGTGTGTACACAGTATGCAGGTCCCCTCACTGTGAGTACATGGTGCGCAGGCCCCCTCACTGCGGGTACACGGTGCACAGGTTTCCACACTGTGTGTACATAGTACGCAGGTTCCCACACTGTACATGGTGTGCAGGTTCCCTCACTGCGGGTACACGGTGCGCAGGCCCCCTCACTGCGGGTACACGGTGCGCAGGCCCCCTCACTGCGGGTACACGGTGCACAGGTCCCTTCTCTGTGCCCACAGCACATTCACAAATAGTTCCTCTGTCGCCCCTGAAAACTTAGGGACTTTTAAGTTTGGCTCTGACTTCTTTGTCTCATTTGGGTACTCAGCTTCCCTCCCCTCCTCCAGCTGGTGTCTGTGACCTTTCAGTGAGCATGTGTTAAGTACCCAGCAGCCGACTTTAAGGTTATTGATTCTCAGGTTCCTGAGTCTTGGCGGGGGGGTCCAGCATCTGTTCACCCGCCTGCCTGTGCCAAGATGTGGACCAGGCCATGGATGTGAAGTCTAGAGGGAGAGATAAGTGACAGCCGCTGACAGGGCAGATGAGGGCCGATGGGGATGCAAGAGCCCCTCCCCCTCCTCAGTTATCCCCTCAGGAGAGAGTTTTACCTTTCCACTTCTTGATTCTGACAAAAGAATTTCATTTTCTGGCCACTTGATCCCTTTCTGTAATCCAGACAGTTCCTTCAGGTACAATCACTCAGATGCCTGCCCGGCAAGGGCTGTGGCTTTAGGCTTTGCTTTAATGCCTTCTTCCCCAGTCTTTCCTTTCCATTTTAATTGAAATTTGTTAAAAAACAAAACAAAACATTTTCAGGTCAGTTTTGGGTGTACAGAGAAACCCGTAGTTCCTATAAAGCCGGCGGCTGTCTTCCATTCCAAGCCCTTTTTGTCCCTTCTCCTCTCCCTCCCTTCTTCCTTTGTCTGTACCCAACATCCCCTTTCTGTCCTGGGGTCCCATCCAGGATTGCATGCTACACTAAGTTGTCTTGTTAGGCCCCCTTGACTCACACAGTTTATCACACTTCCTTGTTTTTCTGTGACAGTTTCCAGGACTGGTCACATTGCAAAGCATCCAGTTGGAATTAATTCCCATTTTTTAAAATTTTTACTGAAGACGTTTAATCTAGTGATCCTCATCTGGAAGTCATAATAAATAGCTATGTGGCTTCAAGCATCAGTGGTGCTGGACTTAAGGTCCCTTGGACTAGTGTTCTGAGAAACCACTGGTGTGACTGTCCTGCCCAGGGCTGGATGTATTTGTGTGAGGTCTGTTCCTGTTGACTGTGTATTGTATTTCGGTGGAAGTCTAGACTTCTCAGTGTGTTCAGGTAATTGGCCTGTTTTCTTGTCTCCAGAACAGAGGCGGTCTTCCCTCAGAGGCAGCTCCAACTTTGGGTTTGGATAACTTGTGGGTTTGTTGTTATCTTCCTTCCTTCCTTCCTTCCTTCCTTCCTTCCTTCCTTCCTTCCTTCCTTCCTTCCTTCCCTCCCTCCCTCCCTCCCTCCCTCCCTCCCTCCCTCCCTCCCTCCCTCCATCTTTTCTTCCTTTCTCCTTCTTCCCTCCCTCCCTCCCTCCCTCCCTCCCTCCCTCCCTCCCTCTCACCCCCCTCCCTCTTTTCCCTTCCTAAGGAGTTAATCAGAGAGCAGGGCTGCTTAGAATACTTGCCCCTTGGCGAGGCTGTAGTTGGAGATAAACAGGCAGCAAAGCTGGGGATTACTGTGAAGTGATAGAAGCCATATTCAGAGACACAGAAAGGCTTATTCACAGTTCTGGGTTGAAAGAGTTTGATAATCCATCAGAAATTAGGTATTTGTGGGGATTGGGGAGCCAGTTCAGTTGAGAGCTTCAGCACAAGCATGGGACCCTGAGTTCTAATCCCCAGAACCCACAGAAGCTGGGTGTGGTGGCACCTCACTGTACTGCCAGCTAGCAGGGGAGACAGACAGGAGGGTTTCTGGGGTTTGCTGTCCAGATAGGTGTGCAGGAAAAAGCCCAAACAGAAAACCCAGAGAGCTCCATGTTCAGTGAGAGACCCTGTGTGAAGGCAGTAAGGCGGTGACAGAACAGGACACTTGACGTGCCCCTCTGACCTCTGCACGAGTGCACATGGGGCATGCACCACAGACACGTGCACACCGACATACACCATACACATGTGCACACACACAATTTTGGTACTTAGCAGGGACTACTGATGCAAGCAGAACAGGTCCAAAGTAAACATAAGACACAGAGATAATTCTCACCATATATAAGGTGCTATATTATAACTAATGACACACATTCCTCCAGGAGCTGCTGCAGGTGAATAACTTACAAGACTAACATCTTGTTAGTTTAGACTAGCATCTCTAGGACTGTGCCTTACAATCTTCTGAGAATACAGCTGTTAAAATGGAGAAAAAAAAATCCACACCCCAGTTTTTTTATAGCTGGGCTTTTCAGTTCTAGCTTTAGAAGCAGCCAGAGCCTTTAAAAGCCACGAGTTTCCAAGAAAAAAGATGTCGATATTTTGCTTCCTGAATAAATTTGATCTTGAAGCCCCAGTTTTGCATTAGTAGCTCCATTTTGGGGGTTCTGTACTTTGGAATCTCTAATAATATGTTTAGTAAGAATGCATGTTACAAATGCTGGATGATTCGCCATTATCCAGCCAGAAATGTGCTTTCTTTACCCAGTTAGGAATGGCAGACAGTGGAGTCAGGAGCCCATAGGAATCTGGAGACTCCTTGTACTCTGTCTTTGGATAAACAGAGACATTTGCACTCCTAAATCACACTTCCTCCGCAGTTGTGCACACACAGGACATTTCATGTGTGATCTCATTGGTTTCCTGGGTCGTCTCACCCCAAGTCCCAATGCTGGTTTGGTTTTCTGTTATTCTTAACACGTGGAAAGACTCACACTGTGGATGAGAGCTGGTGGCAGAGCCAGCACAGCGACCGGTCTAGACTGAGCTTGTACCTAGCTGGGTTGTGGATGCTGGATCCAGCCCAGGACCTTGTTCATGTTACGGAAGCATTCTGCCAAGTGGGCTACATTTCCAGACCAGGAATGTCTGCAGACAAGCTTCTCAGATGATGGGTGCCACCAAGGCAGAGAAGTGCTGATTTGTTTGTTAGCCCTGGATCAGGCTGGCCTCAAACTCATAGAACTCTCCCTGCCTCTGCCTCCCTAGAGCTGGAATTGAAGGCGTGCGCCACCACCACCTGAAATATTGATTTTTAGAATTAAATTCTTTTGTCCTCCAAGACTGTTAGCGGAATTACCAGTTAATCTCCCTAGGCATTTTATCTTCTCCTCTATACTTCTCAGGGTGTATATTCCTTAGTGAAAGAAGCAAATTCACTCCAGATTTTTTTTTTCTGGGTCTCTTGTAGCCTAGGCCAGCCTTGAACTCTCTGTAGAGTCGAGAATGACCTCTGAACTCCTGATTTTCCTGTCTCCTGTAAATGCTTGGGATTAACTTCGTGCATTCTAGGCAAGCACTCTCAACTGCCCTAATTCTATGTAGAACATTCAGTCTTGACTCTCAGCAGCAAAAGCCAGGCGGCAGACGTATCCTTAAGTGGAGGAGATGGCCCAGCAGTTTAAGAGCTTGCTTTGTAAGCCTGAGGACAGGGTTTGGGGTCCCAAAACCCACTGTAAAGGCAGGGTGTGTAGCAAGACTTACAATTCCAAGAAAACGGAGGTGGGGTTCTTAAAGCCATATGGCATAAGCTGCCCTCAAACTCACGATCCCCCATTTGCCTGCCTGTATGTGTGTGTACCATGTGTTTGTTTGGTGCTGGCTAAGGCCACAAGAAGGCCTCCAATTCCCAGGAATTGGAGGTTAGATGGCTGTGAGCTGCCATGTGGGTACAGGGAACCAAGTCCTGGTCTTCTGAACGAGCAGTCTATGCCCCTGACCACAGAGCAACCTCTCCAGCCCCTTACTGACTGGTGACCATCATTTGCGAGGTAGAGAGGTAGCTAAGGTAGCTATATCCTTTTATCTTCCAGAACTTTTTGTAAACTTAAAATTCCTTCAGAGAAAAGTTTTTTCAGGGGTTCCGTATGTAGTTGTCATGTTTGAGGCCTTGGGTTGAGTACCTTGTACCAATATCTCCTCCCTCTCCCCAAATCAAACAAAACGTACAACACTTCTTAAAGATCCTGGAAGCTTCGTTTATATGGAGTTACAGGCATATTGAAATTAAGTGTACCTAGTGATTTGTTTAATGCGACAATAAATTGCTACCTGTTAACATAAATGGCTTTTTATTTTTTGGTTTTTCGGGGCAGGGTTTCTGTGTAGCCCTGGCTGTCCTGACACTCTCTGTAGACCAGGCTGGCCTCTGTTGTTGATAGATTTTTTTTTTTTATTCTTGCCCTATAAAGCACAGCGTCTGCTCTACGCTCTACGATACTATGCCTGTAGCGCCCTACGCTTGTAGTGCCCACGCCACTACAGGTCGGCACGCGAGCCGGGAACTATGCTGGAGACTTAAAAACACACGCACAGAGACAGGCAGAGAGAGACATGGAGGACACGGGTCATCCTTGATACAAGAATGCCAACTTTGTTGTGCTCCAGGGAAGCTTATATAGGGATCCTTAACTGATAGCCACGCCCAGATCTCGGGATCTTTCAGCTGCAGGCCTCACCTGAACCCGCCCCCCTGTCATCAGGGTCTCGTGCTCAGAGCAGCTGCAGGCACAGGTGTTTTGCTCTGTTCACTCCAGCAGGCGAAGGGTCTGAGGCAGGCAAAGAAAGTCCAGGGGCCAGGGGTCTTTATCCCCAACATCGCCCCACATTGGAATGCCAAAATGTTGTTGTTTGTTTTACTCTTTTGGCTTTTTTGGAGGTCCTGCCACTCAGCTCCCAAATAAATCGCACACGGAGGCTTATTCTTACCTATAAATGCCCAGCCTTAGCTTGGCTTGTTTCTAGTCAGCTTTTCTTAACTTAAATTATACCCCTATCTTTTGCCCCTGGGCTTTTATCTTTATCCTACATACCTTTTTAAAGTCTTACTCCATGGCTTGCTGTGTAGCTGGGTGGCTGGTCCCTGGAGTCTTCTCTCGCCTCTTCTTCCTTTCCTCCCAGATTTCTCCTTCTGTTTACTTTCTCTACCTGTCAGCCCTGCCTGTCTTTTGCCCTGCCTGTCTTTTCTCCTGCCTGGCTATTGGCCGTTCAGGTGCTTCAGAGGCAAAGAATCAAAGCTTCATAGAGTTAAACAAACGCAACATAAAAGACGGCAGCATATCTTTGCATCATTAAAACAAATGTTCCACAGCATAAACAAATGTAACGCATCTTAAAACAATATTCTACAACAGGCCTCGAACTCAGAGATCCTCCTGCCTCCTGAGTGTTGGGATTAAAGGTATGTGCCACCACCGCCTGGCCTGGCTTCTTTGGTTAGAAAATGTTTTTCCAAAATAAAAAAACTTTAGGATATCAGCATAGCTTCATATTTTGCGAGTTTCTGTCTGTGCGTGTAGATGAATACAAGAGTTCTGGATTCTCCGGTTGCTTCTGCATTTAGCCTGCTGTAGTGCAGACGTCACGCAGCCTCTGGGAAACACTCTGCACATTGCGGGGCTAACATCCGTGCTCTCACAGCTCTGGGGCAGAGTCCAGGGCTAAAGCCAAGCTGGTGGCAAGGCTGCCTTCTCCTCTTCTGGCTCAGGGAAGAATATGTCCCTGCCCTTTCAGCTTCTGGAAGCTTCTGGTCTTCTATCCCACCCCTCCTCCACCTTTTGAGTTTGTGAGACCGGGTTTCTTTTTGTAGCCCTGGCTGTCCTAGAAGTCTCTCTGTAAACCAGGCTGGCCTCGAACTCAGAGATCTGCCTGCCTCTGCCTCTGCCTCGTGAGTGCTGGGATCAAAGGTGTGAGCCATCACTGCCCAGGAATTCTGGTGTTTTTTGTAGTCCTTTTCGTTTTGAGGTAAAGGCTGATGGAAGCCTCCTCACACCTTACTGCCTGACTCCAGCCAGGCCTCCATTTCCTCATACAGGAAGTCTGCAATTACAGTCGGCCCACCTGGGTAGCCAAGGATGCTCTTTGAAGTGCAGCCCTGCCTTCTCCCCTCTTTGAGTCACAGGGATCTCGGTGGGACGACTTAATTAGCTGTTTTTCTGCTACAATTTAGTGTTATGAGAAGTTTTCGAGGCAGGGCAGAAAGATGAAAACCTTTGAGCATGGAAAGTCCCTCAACTCAGGCGTTTGATGCCTTTTCCCAGCAGCAAAGCAATATAGTTCCAGCACAGCTTGAGACCTCTCACCTTGTCTCCAAACCTGCAGCTCTCTAGAGAACTTGCCAGGAATGGTATTGGCAGTAAAAACACCTCCCGAACCCTTTGCACAGTTGCACTGGCTCCTCACTTTCCCCCCTCAGCTTCCGAGTCCACCCCAGGCTTCACAGAGCCTCTTCAGTGCCAAAGATAAGGTTCCTCATATCAGCTGGGATATTTTCAAGCATACCATACCTGTTTAGCGGGAATGACTCTGGCTTTTTTTTTTTTTTTTTTTTTTTTATGACTGTCTGACTGCCTTAAAGGGCCAGGCTACCCACCGTGCAATTGACTGGACAGGAAGGGGGTGTTGCATATAGTGAGCATAAACTGTTGGTGCACTAAGGCTCCCAGAAAATGTTGCTGAATGCTGCAAAGATTTCTGTACTTCTGCAGGCTCCTTCGATGAGTGTGTAGGCTCCTTCTGTGACTCTGCTTAGCACATGGTGCTGGCTGCTCGCTCTGCCTCTCTTGGGTCTGTGAGAGCTGAGCCTTAGGTCCATGGGCACTGCCCAGGAGCTACGATTATCTGCCCCAGCTCTGGCAAGTTGCCGGGCTGAGCTGTGGCACCAGTAGAAGCAGTGGCACTGGTGGTGTGACTTTTCCGTCTATTGAAGCACCAACTGTATCTGACCTAGCTCCCAAATAATGTCAGAGGCTTCTTATTATGAATTATGAATGCTCGGCCTTAGCTTAGGCTTGTTCTCACCCACCTCTTAAAACATAAACTAACCCATTTATATTAATCTACGTTCTGCCATATGGCTTGTTACCTCTCTTCCATACTGTACATCTGACCTGCTCTGCATCCCGAGCACCCCATATTCTTCCCAGAGTTCCTTTCTCTCCCTGGAAGTCCTGCCTACCTCTCCTGCCTAGCTATTGGCCACTTAGCTCTTTATTAAACCAATCAGAAGGTGCCTGGGCACATCTTCACAGTGTACAAAAAGATCATCCCACAACAGAGTAGGAAAAAGAACGGATAGAAGTTTATACTTACTGTGTTGGCATTTGCACACACTTAGTGGTTTGCTAACTTGACTCCGGCCCTGCTCCTTTATCTTTGTTGCTCTTGGGTTTCCTGTAGATTGGGAATTTCCCTCTTGGAACACCGATGTTCATGGAGACCGTGATGGCGAGGTTCCTCGGTGTGTGACCTAGGAAAGTTACTATCGTTCAGTCCTTTTCTGTCTGTCCTGTACCTTAGCGACAAGCATGCCATTGGGTATCTTTGGTTGTTTTCTTCTAAGAAGCTCTGCCCCTTGAAACTAAGTATCTTTGCTCTTGAACAGTTAAGTTTAGTTTTTATTAAATGACTTACCTTAAGATTAAGTTGTCGGGCTGGAGAGATGGCTCAGCGGTTAAGAGCATCGCCTGCTCTTCCAAAGGTCCTGAGTTCAATTCCCAGCAACCACATGGTGGCTCACAACCATCTGTAATGGGGTCTGGTGCCCTCTTCTGGCCTGCAGACATATATGTAGATAGAATATTGTATACAAAACAAATAAATAAATATTTAAAAAAAAAGATTAAGTTGTCATCAAACCATTATATTTAGTCTTATTTAAATGCAGTTGTATGTGGTTTTTATTTCTGGAACTTGAGGAAGTGTGATGGATTTCTACGGAGCAGTGGGAATTACAGATATCACAGAGTAATAAGGAACAATTTTAACTTTCAGTGGGAGTAGTATAAATGCCATGTGCATTAGCAGTTTTTTAGGTGAGTAATTCTATTTGTCATGGATTGCTTGTCCCTGGAGATGATGCAAAATCCTGGTGGAAAAGGAAAAATTTCTCTTTAGATTAATAGAATATTAGTAACGTCTGCATCGCCCCCTCCCACCCTCCCCAAGAGCCAGCCCTTTGTGTCCCTCCCTTGTCAGTGTGCTTTGCGCTGATTTCCTCCGACAACCCGTGCTTTATAGCTAATAACTCTTGTCTCATTCCCTGCTAGTGCTGACACACAGGAGCTCTGTAGGTGCTAAAAACCCTGTAAGGTTCGCAAGTAGGAAAACCAGGTTATAAAAAAGACACTGCCTATTGGATGACCTCATTTGCAGAACGCTCTAGAGATGAGTGTAGAAATCTGACCGCAAAATTCAGCAGGGGCAGAGGGAGGGAGAGCTGCGGCCTCCCGGGTTGAAGGGGTGTTCCTTATCTCTTTGGACTTCCATGCTGGATACGCAGCCGATCGCACACGGTTTCACCTCAGTAAAGCTATGAAGTCAAGCAGAGATCTAGAAAGGCTTCTGGCCTGGTTTGCTCATTCTGAGGCAAGTACCCATGCCAAGCGGTGGGCGGGACCGTGAGTCAGGTGTCTTGCCTTGGATCAGCAACTGCAGCTGCTGGGGCTGTGGCTGCGGCCTGGAAGGAGTGGAATTTGTGTGCGTGACCCTGTAGAAGTGAAGTGTCGTTTCTTATAAGGGCTGAGATGCACTAGCAGGGTTAGTGAAAGAAACAACCCACCCTCTACAGTATGCTTGTTGGGTGATTTTTGTCTAGTTGTAATCTAACCTAAGTCTGGTAGTTTGAATGTAATTGCCCCACCTCGTCACAAAGGGAGTAGCACTATTAGGAGTAGCCTTGTTGAAGTAGGTGTGGCCTTGTCGGAGTAGGTGTGGCCTTGTCGGAGTAGGTGTGGCCTTGTTGAAGTAGGTGTGGCCTTGTCGGAGTAGGTGTGGCCTTGTTGGAGTAGGTGTGGCCTTGTTGAAGTAGGTGTGGCCTTGTTGGAGTAGGTGTGGCCTTGTTGGAGCAGGTGTGGCCTTGTTGGAGCAGGTGTGGCCTTGTTGGAGTAGGTGTGGCCTTGTTGGAGTAGGTGTGGCCTTGTTGGAGGAAGTGTGGCCTTGTTGGAGGAAGTGTGTCACTGCTGGAGGTGGGCTTTGAGGTCTTTTTGCTCTAGCTTTGCTCAGTGTGATGCAGAGACCACTTCCTGTTGCCTCTTGATCAAATGTAGCCAGCACCATGTCTGCCTGCACACTGCCATGCTCCCCGCCATGATGATAATGGACTGAACCTCTCAACCTCTGAAACTGTCAGTGAGTTACCCCAATTAAATGTTGCCATGGTCATGGTGTCTCTTCACAGCAATAGAAACCCTAAGACACTGAGTGTTCTCAGGCTACACAGAGATGTAGGCCAGGCTGAGCTTTCAATAGATTAAATGTATTAAATGCTCCTGGCCCTCTAGGAGGGCCAATTCTGGGGGTTGATCCCATACCTTGTTATAAACCTTATAAGTGGTCTGAAGATATCCTACCCGTGAGCCACTCTTCTGACTGGCCAAATGCATTCAACTATGATATTTTTAACTTATCTTGGGCTATAGGATGTTCTCCTTTTATAAGCCAAGGAACATCTATCATAAATCTTTGGTTGATTTATGAATATAGAAATATGCTGTGGGCCAGACTTGGTGACTCATGCCTTTAATCCCAGCACTCTGTGAGTGTGAGGCCAGCCTGGTATGTACTAGTGAGGTCCAGTTCAGTCAGGGCTACATGGAAAGACATTGTCTCAAACAACTAAAACCCAAAATAAAAAATAAAATCTTTGAAGTAATTGTGCATTAATTCCTTTAAAATACCATGACCAAGGCAACTTACAGGAAAAAGAGTTTATTTTGACTTAGAGGGATAAGAATGCATCTTAAAGGGGAGGCATGGCCCAGGCAACAGGAACAAGAAGCCAAGAGATCGCATCTCAACCACAAGCACAAAGCAGAGAAAGAGACTGGAGGCCTTGAAACTCGAAGCCCACCTCAGTGACTTACTTTCTCCAGCAAGTCCAAGATCCTAAACCTCTTCAGCTAGCGCCACTGACCGGGGATGAAGTATGCAAATATGCCAGCCTGTGGGGACACTCCATTCAAGCCCCGGCACACTGCCTACCACAGGATATGATGGGCCCTGAACTGCTAATCTTACACCACCCCTGTGCCCCTCCCTCTGTAGATGGGCATAGTAGCTAAAGCCCTTAAATAAGTGTGGTCCATGGCCTTGACTTTACACAGTGGCTCCCACAGAGTGTTAAGTGTGTGTGACTACTGTCCACTAGGAGAACTTGGTCCTCTGGGCACTGTGGCAGTCCACAGAGAGCCAGGTGGTATATTGGGAAAGTAAGAGACTCCGTCTGCTTCTTGTAACTGGTAAAATTCACTAGGAGAAAAGGTTCTGTTTCTTCTGCAAGGCTTTTTGAGTTTATATATTCTTTTCCTGTCCCTCCTCCCCAGAAAGAGCTTAAATCTGGCATATGACCAAAATAATAATAATAACAAAAAAGCATAGCTGAATAACTTTGTTTTATGTGTGGTGCTAAGGTCAAACCTCGATGCCAGGTAAACACTGAGACAATGAATTATCGTCTTGGCCCTTTAACATTTGAGACAGGCTCTCTCTCTGGAACTCTCCATCCAGTGCTGGAATTACAAACATGCAATACCATGCCTGGCATAACTGAATAATTGTATAAATTTATTCATAAATAAAGTGAAATCATAACATCCCATCAAGGAAATGTCGTAGCCACGTTCTGGGATTGTGGCTTCTGCTCATTTGAACTTGAGAGTTGTCCACTGGGCTCCAGCCCCCGTTTGGTCATGTCTTACTAACAACATGCTTTGGGCTCCTGAGCTCAGTGTCTGAGAGGAGCCTGTCTCCCCAGTTTGTGCCTTATTAGAATCGCTGCAACAATGTCTTCACGCGTGCACTTTATCCACATCTCTGAGGATTTCCCTAGCAGAGATTTCCTGGAAAGTGAGAGTGCGGGTCAAAGGGCACGGCGTTCTTGGTGCTGATGGCTGGCACCGATTTCTGTGCTGAAACTGCCTGGAGCCAGTCCCTAGTCCCCAGCACCAACACCAGCACCGTCTCTGCCTCCTTTGTTACCGAAAGCAGAGTACTTCCAGACAGCACTAGGAATAAGAGCATCCTAGACCAGTGGCCTTCAACCTTCCCAATGCTGCAACCCTTTACTGCAATTCCTCATGTTGTGGTGACCCCCAACCACATAGAATTACTTCCGTTGTTATTTCATAACTGTAATTTTGCTGCTGTCATGAATCATAATGTAAATATCTGAAATGCGACCCCTGGGAAATGGTTTTTGACTTCCCAAAGGGGTTGCAGCCCACAGCTTGAGAACCACTGCCCTAGATGAGAGGAAAATGATGTCTTATTATTATTATTATTATTTTGCTAAAGACTACCTGCTTACCATTGAAAAACATGTATGTGAGCCAACACAGTAGACCATGTGTGTCTGCCCGTTAGAGAGTGCAGTTGTTAGCTGGGCCCAGATGTTTTCATTTACCTTTTTAAAGATGGAGTGGCTGAACGTTTGTCCATTAGCTGGTTAATGTCTTTTCTGGGGATTTTAAAATTTATTAAGGACATTTCTGTTTTTTTTTTTTTTTTGTCTAATATGCCCCTAGTTTGTAAATCTGTCAATACTTTGCTTTTCAACATATTCTCTGGATTTTAAAAAATACTTGGAAAGTTATGTGCTATTCATAAATTTTTATACCTTTTAATACTTAAAATGTTTTTTTTTAAAAACTGTTTCACATGGCGTATGGTTTGCAACATTCTGTGTGAGAACAACTTTCTCAACATTCTCTCCATGTAGCACACATAGAAAGGCAGACTTTGAGCTGGAGAGATGGCTCAGAGGTTGAGAGCGCTGGCTGCTCTTGCAGAGGACCTGGGTTCAGTTCCCAGCCCAGTCGTCTATAATGAGATCTGGTATGGCGTGCAGGCATACATAATATATATTAAAAAAAGAAAGGCAGACTTTGACACGGTCTTAACGATGTGTGGTGGAGTCACAGGCCACAGGCACCCAGCCCGCTGGTGTTGGTATGGGAGGGAAGTTTAAGATTGAGAGGTGGGGATACCTTTAATGCAGAGCTAAAGTTTAAGCACTTAAGGCAGTAAGAACTTTGAGCAGCCGAATATCCCTGAAAAGCAATAAAAAACTTCAGCTGACTTAGTTTAAGCAAAAAAAAAAATATATATATATATATTTGGGCTGGAGAGATGGCTCAGAGGTTAAGAGCACTGGCTACTCTTCCAGAGACCCTGAGTTCGATTCCCAGCAACCACATGGCTCACAACCATCTGTAATGAGATCTGGTGCCCTCTTCTGGCCATGCAGGCATACATGGAGACAGAATACTGTACACATAATAAATAAATAAATCTTTAAAAAAAAATATTTTTGAGGAGAAGCTGAGTTACGGTGCTTTCCATGTGCACGAGATTCCTGGCACCACAAAGATAAAATGAACCAAGAGAAGACATTTTATGGACGGTGTCATGAAAATGTCACAAGGCTGTGGTCCTGGCACTGAAGTGATGCCACTGGGTGCTGCCCCCGGCTTCTTACCTTGACAGCTCCTGGGTAGGGATCCCTTGCTCCTCCAGATTTATGTTTCCTCAGAAATGCCCCTGCCTGGCATGGGGAAATACGTGAAGTCATCAGAGGATGTCCTGTGCCTACTCTGAGCTCCTCGCTGTGCTGGGTTGTTCCTGTACGTTCCCCCTGGAGTCCGGAATCAGACAGACCTCACGTGCCTGTGTGCTCAGTGGGTAGGGAGGCCCTGGTCAGCTGTTCTTACGGACATCTCGTCTAGTGTTCATTTCTCATCGATGCCGAGTCCTTAGGTCAGCCTACTCCCATGTGGTTGCTGGGCCTTCCAGCGTCTGTGTCTTGAGGCATTGCTGTCACATCTGCCACAGGCTGCATTGGAAGTGACGGTTACCACTTGTGCCTCCTCAGGAGCTGGTGGGCAGAGCTGGCCGGAACTAGGAATGGAAGAGAAAGGGAGGAAATTAGTACTTTGCCCCCCCCCCTTGGAAAGAGGGCCCGACTGGACAGGCACAGGTTGGAGACGGTGAAACCACACTGGCTGAGCACAAAGAGCCGGAGCCCACAGCATTGCTTAGCCCGGCTGTCACAGGACGCTCATTTGTCAGCTCCCCTTCTTAGCACGTTCCTGCTTGGTCCCCGGGACACTGCCAGGAGGAAGTAACTTGCTTATTTCTCTTTCTCCCTTTCTCGCTTACTCCCATTTTGTATGCTTATGTGGCTGTTTGACACATGTATGTGTGTGCTTGCCCGAGGAGACCCGAGGTCAGCATCCAGAGATCTTCCTTGACCTCCTTCTGCCTTAAATTTTGAGGTAGCACCTCTCCCTGAACCCAGAACATGTTGGTCCAGATAGACTAGCCATGACTTTTCAGGATTCACTTCTCTTTCTGTCTGCACGCCATGCTGGGGTTTCAAACACCCACACCGTCGCTTCCAGCTTTTTACATGAGTACTGGGGAGTCAGCTTCCTGCTGGCATGACAGGTACTTTGACTGGGACATCTCCCCAATACCCACTTGGTCAACCTTTACAACTCTCTCGGCACCGCCCAATGGCTGAGTGACAGTCACCGCGCCTTTCAGATCTGTGAGGAGATCCCTTGATACAACCCTGGCCATAGTAGATTTCTACTTGACACACGCTCCACATTTACTGGGCGACAGCAGTAGCTTTGCCTGACTGAACGCGTTTTATTAATGGAGAGTCATTTAGCATTTATGCATATAAAGGGGGGCAAGCAAGGTTGGCTAAAGTTGACTTCCCCAGCTCAGATCTTTACTAAAACAGTTGTTTGAATAGAGGGAGATATTGGACTTTACCTAAATTTTGCCTTTGTTCATTTTTTTTTTCCCCTGTCAGCAGTAAAGATAGAATTTAGTCAAGGAATGCTATTCTGAGGGGGTCTTTAAAAAGCAAATCAGGCCGGGCCATGGTGGCACATGTCTTTAATTCTAACACTTGGGAGGTAGAGGCAGGTGGATCTCTGTGAGTTCAAGGCCAGCCTGGTCTACAAGAGCTAGTTCCAGGACAGGCTCCAAAGCTACAGAGAAACCCTGTCTCGAAAAACATACAAAAGCAAATCAGAAGAACGGCGAAACCGTATGGAAGTTTGTCAGTGCACCATGGGACTGGAGATGGCTCAGTGGGGAAGGCATTTGTGCTGCTGAGTCTCGAGGCCTGAGGTAGATTCCAGGGGGAGGGGCACTGGCGGAAGAAGGGGACCGACCTCACTAGTCACTCTCTGCTCCACGCGGGCACTGCTGGGTAAACCTAACAATAAGGAAAAGGAGAGGGGAGGAGATAGTGGGTACGTCACCATGGGTGAACCCGAGGGCATCATGTGAAGGACAGATGCTGAGGACCCAGGCAGACTCTTGGAGACATGGTGGGTGGTGCTGGAGGTGAGGTTGGGGTGTGACCCAATGAGTGTGGTGTTTCAGTGTTGCTAGAAAAGAGCTCTGGAGCTGGATGGCCGTGATGGGAACCCAGGAGTGAACGTACTTAAAGCTTCCCAACCACACTTAATAATTAGGATATAAATTTTGTTTGAGTGCTATTTTACCATAATACAGCAAGAAACCACAAGCCCAAATCAAAACAGAATGCCTGTAACAACTTCAACTTCTTCTTTTCTTCTCTTCTTCTTCTTCTTCTTCTTCTTCTTCTTCTTCTTCTTCTTCTTCTTCTTCTTCTTCTTCTTCTTCTTCTTCTTCTCCTTCTCCTTCTCCTTCTCCTTCTCCTTCTCCTTCTCCTTCTCCTTCTTCCTTCTTCCTTCTTCCTTCTTCCTTCTTCCTTCTTCTTTGATCGGGTTCCGCCACTGTGTAGTTCAGGCTACCTCAGCTCCCGGAGCGCTGGTATTGCCATCAGCTGTTTTCCAGTGCTTTGTGGAAATGATTAGCAGATAGAGAACCAGAAGCCTCCTAGTGTGCTGGGGCCTCTGAATATCCCACATTGTCTGCTGGGGGACACAGCTTCCAGCTCATGGTGGCTTGAGGAGCTCAGAGCTGCGCACTGCCTTCAGAGCTGCTTCTCCACTCCCCAGCACCTGTTGTTCATCTTGCTGTTCTCTTGTGTGTAAAAGGAATTCACTTCCTAAATCCACACCAGCTCCTGTTACTATTTATTTTGTTTGTCTTTTGGTTTAGGTTTTTTTGAGACAAAGTTTCTCTGTGTAACAGCCCTAGAACTCACCCTATAGACCAACCAGGCTGGCCTCAAACTCGCAGAGATCTGCCTGCCTCTGCCTCAGGAGTACTGGGACTAAAGGCGTGCGCCACTGCCATCCGGCTTCTGTTTCTACTTTTGCAGAGTTAGTTCCATGACTAGGAGGGCCATTGTATTCGTGACATCACGTTTTTGGTGACATAAAGAGGATCTGAGATCCCTTTAGGTTTCTGACGCTTCGCCTTGTGCCTGTGTTGAAGACAGCATATGCCACAGCCAGGTGTTGAGTGGCGGCACTTGTGTGGTGTCCAGCCCTGGGCAGCTCTCTTCCGAGCTGACCTGTGGGGATTTCCCCCTGCACTATGGCACCATTTCAGGTTGTGAAAAGCGGAAGGGCTTCCTTGCCAGGGCTTTTTATAAATACAAGCCTTGATTAAAGCCGGCTGTTGGAGCCTCCCACTCAAAGGTCATTTGTGAAAGGGGAGCTTTCGGTTCCTTCATAAGCAAACCTGCTTTACCTACGTCATTTGGATGAGCCTGTCACACTCAGAAAATAGCAGCGCCCAGAGGGGCCCTGGTCACATAGCAGGATCTTTGTATTAGACGCTGCCCTCCTGGCCGGGAGTGCTTGTGATCTGTCGCCTCCTGTTTTCTTCAAAGGCCTCAGACCGGGGCCACATTTGTGAATGAAAGAGCCACCCACTGCCTCTGTCACCCTGAAACCCAAGGCAGTTGCCTTGTTGCTTTTCATGAGGGACGCTAATGAAAATGTGTTGTTTGTGGGGAAGCCACGTGTGAAATGCAGCGTGAGCAAAACCTGCATTCATTGTCACTGGCCTGGAAACCATGGGGTGTAAAGACTTAGGGGTTACCATCTGGCACTGTTTGCAGGTCTGTGAGGTGTTTCTAACTTCTGCTGGGTTTCCCAAGGGGTCTAGCTCCCTGGGCTGTAGCTGGGATTCTGCCCTAGTGGGGGGTCTGGTCCCGTGTGACTGGAGCCATTGCCTCTTGACCACCTGGGTGGCCCCTGGTAGCTACTGTGCTGCTGTTTATAGAAAGAAAAAATAGTGGGTGGGCTCCACTTTATTTAGTTACGTCTTTGTTTTTAAAAATATTGACTTTGGGGGGCTGGCAGGAGCAGACACACCCCTGCATAGTCAGAGATAAATTGTAGGAGTAAGTTCTCTCCTTCTGCCACGTGGGTTCCAGGGATCACACACAAGTCTTCAGGGCTTTGGCAAGGGTTCCTATCTGCTGAGCCACCTGGCCAGTCCTCCTGTTTATTTTAGAAGAACATGCACCATCACCATTGCAGCCAGATCCCCGTGATCTGGGGGCAGGGAGTTAAAAACCCAGATTCTGGAGCCAGACTTCTCAGGTTAAATGCTTGTCTTATTGTTGGGTGGTTGTGTGCCCTTCAGGAAATTATGGGTTCTCTGTACCTCGATCATAGCCATGTAAAATGGAGATAATGCATATGCATGCCATGGGATAGCTAAAAGGATTAAATGGAGCAAGTCTTTGGGGTTGCATACAGGACATGACGACACGTGCTTAGTAACTACTGGCTGCTGGCTGCAGTGCAGTGGTGTGCGCTCATGATCCCAGCTGTTTGGGAGGCCCCAGCTGGAGGACCACTTGAGCCTGGGGCTTTGGAACCAGCCTGTGTGATGTAGTGAGTCAACAGCTGCTATGATAGACTTGTCCTGAGTCATGGAATCCAGACAGGCTGAATTTGGTGTGATCGTGTGGTGGTTTTGCCCTCAGCTCCAGAAAGCCGCTGCCTCTAGTGCTTGGTGCCGTGTGAGCTGGTTCAAGCAGAGTCCGACCCATAAGGTGGTAGAAGGTGAAAGAATGCAATTGCATATCCTCTTAGCAGTATAGGACTGTTTGTGCTTGTCCCAAGGTTAGTTCCGGAGGCCACCGTCCAGTAACTGCTAGCGACTACCTGGATCAGTGTATGTCCTGATACACTGTCTCTCTTATAACACACTGCGCAGTGTCTGGTCCGCAGTGCCCCTGAAGATCCCTCAGGGAGCCCCGGAGCCCTAGATCTTACTGGTCGGTTGATTTCCCTAGCGCTATTGCCTGCTGCATCTCAGTACATCTGATGACCTTGAGATGCTTGAGATACATTCGTTCTGTCTCCTGTCATTTGGGGTAGGAATGAAAGCAATCACATTCACCATTATGCGCTGTGAAAGGCACCAACATGGCCGCAGGATGCCGTCTTCAGACTTCTGTGGTGTCTGGAAATGAGGTCATGAGGGTGGAAGCTCCGTGTGGACATGACTTTTGGCACTGTCGACTGTCGTTCTCCTGCCTTCTGAATCTACGCTTCTAACAATCCTAGGTGGTAGTGATCCAGGGCTAAAGGTGAATTATGTTCTAGGGGCATAAAAATAGGAAAGTATCCCAACATAATGCAGAAATAAAGTCACTGACTGACATTCTCTCCTTCATCTTAAGATTATTTTTTCCGTGCTGGGTACCAAATGGCCTTGTGCATGCCAAGCAGACACTCTGCTGCTGGTCCACAGCCCCAGCCTCCAGCTTGGACTGTGGTAAGGGTCTGTTTGAACTCGACATTGTAAGGTAGAAAGAACCTTCGAAATCCCTTCAAGGAAGAGTAAAAGAGATGTAATAGCAGTCCCTCAGATGGAGAGATCTTCCACAGAAAGACTGCAGAACTGCTTTTGTGTCCAGTGGACCCCAAGGGTATGTGGGGTGATCCCACCTCTGATAAGCCAGCTGAAGAAAGTTACATGCTCGTCACAAAGGTGTTATTATTAATAGAAAAAAAAATTAAACCAGTCAAGTGTTGGGTTGGTTATGGCATACCCATGTAATGCATATATCGAGGTTTTATGTAGCAGCATAAGGTCATATTCTCAGAGTCTGCAATACTGTGAGCTTGTGGTTGAATATGCACTACGGAGACTGCCATACAGGCTTGTGTGTGCAGTAAGGTCAGCCTTACAGGATACAGATGGAGAAACACTGGCAGCCAATACAGTGAATGTGTGTGCAGGCTTGTGTGTGCAGTAAGGTCAGCCTTATAGGATACAGATGGAAAAACACTGGCAGCCAATACAGTGAATGCTAGTTTTCTTCTCTCTCTCTTTCTTTCTTTCTTTCTTTCTTTCTTTCTTTCTTTCTTTCTTTCTTTCTTTCTTTCCTTCCTTCCTTCCTTCCTTCCTTTTCTTCCTTCCTTTCCTCCCTCCCTTCCTCTCTCTCTCTGTTTCTCCCTCCCTCCCTTCTTCCCTCTCTCTTTCTCTCTTTCTGATAGTGAGATGTATTTAAATTCCATGATGTATACTTATACAATCTGTAACCAGCATACATTAAAAAAAAAAAGCCAATCTCTTGGGACATTGAAGCACATACTTTTTCTCAGTCACAGTTACATTGAGATGTGATGTTGCTACCTCTGAACTCAATGAACACTCCCAGAACCCCCATCCATGGCTTTTGGCATATTCATAAAAGGCCTTATGCCACGGCCATTATCACAATCAAATTGAGAATATTTTCACCACTGGAAAGACATTCTGCACCCAGCAACAGTCGCTTCCTCACCTATGTGACACAGCCACTAAGCTGCCCTCTGTGCCCACGGACCTACCTTTCCCTGCTCCTTCTCCCCTTCTCTGAAGCGCTCTTTGGATGAGCTGTGTGCCCGGCCTTGGACCTGCCTGTTCTGGACATCGCATGAGTGTGTAAACTGCCCCTTTGGTTTAGAAGCCCTTCGGCTCTTACCTCTGCCGTGAGATGACGGATTCTGTTTTGCTTCTAGAATTGGTTCCTTCCATCATGAACAACTTGCTGAACCCAGATGCCATTTTCTCCAACAACGAGATGAGCCTCTCAGACATCGAGATTTACGGCTTTGATTACGATTACACCCTGGTGTTCTACTCCAAGCGCCTCCACACGCTCATCTTCAACGCCGCACGGGACCTGCTCATCAGTGAACACAGGGTAAGGCCCCAGAGACCTTCCTGTCCTCTTTCCCTTTGACCCCTTCGACGTCTGACGAGTAAACAACCCCGTGCGGTCACGCCAGGCCCTGCACTTGCTCAGAAGTCCTGTGGTGAGTGGCTGCAGGGGGAATGGGCAGTTTCTGGTCCATTTCAGTTTCCAAGTGACCCTTACTTCTCTAGAACCTGGCTGTATGTATGTGTGCACACGTGTGTGTGGGCATGTATGCATGAGTGCTTGTGTGTGTGCAAACGCATGGATGTGTGTAAGTGTGTATACAGGTGGGAGTCAGAACAGCTTTGTGTGTCTTCCTCAGGAGTGTTGCCCATCTCTCTTAAGACAGGGCCTCTGATTGGTCAGGAGCTCATTAAGACAGGGCCTCTGATTGGCCAGGAGCTCACCAATTAGGCTAGACTGTTGGTCAGCAAGCTCCACCCCCCAGTTCTGGAATCAGAAGCATGCCCTTTAAACCCCTATACTACCCCAGAAATGTGGCTGTGACCTCTGTCTCCAGCCAGAGCCTGTCTCCCCAGGGCTTTGCTGTGATTTGGGAGCTCCCTGTGTGCTGAGCGTTCTGTCCTTGGTGGTGGTCACTGTTGAGCTCTTCTGCCCATGCGTTCCCTTCCCCCCATCCGTTCCTTCTCCCTCCCCCCATGCTTCATCTCTGCCTTTTATGAGCCACGGCCGGCTGGGGATGCAGGAAGGGTAATGGGGGTGACACGGACATTGTTCCAGAGGGAGTCAGGGACTGGGATGGTCAGTGGTGGAGCCGTCTGGTAGACCTCCTGAGGACACTAGAGCAGAGGACTAAGGAGGCACAGCCAATAGTGGGAGTAGCATTTTCAGGGAGCTGGGGGAACAGCCAAAGGGGTGTGATTTCCATCTGGTTGGCCAGCAGAGGTGGCCTGGGGTGCAGTGAGTAACCTGGAAACCGAGGTTGTGAAATCTGCAGTTTGTCCCCTCTCAGATGTGACAAAGTGTGACCAGTGTGGAGAAACCACCCCCCTGGTACTAGTTCAGAGGGGTCAAAGTCCCCTTTGTCTAGGTCCTGGCGTTGGGCACAGTCTCTCTGTACTTGTGTTTCTCAGTGGATTTACGCAGTTACGCTGTCCTGATCCATGATGTAGAAAGGGCAGAAATGCCCTAGTCTTGTCGCTCAGCCCAAGCATCAACTTTCTTCTGTTTTTACCCTTTTTGTCATCCACATTTCTTCGTCTGTTCTCCTCCAAGGGGAACAGGCCCTGAGTAGCCAGGTAGCTCTGCCCCACCCTCCACCTGCCACTGTCCCTCAGCAGGCACCGGGGGATGGCTCCGCATGGTGCTGCCTTTGTGCTTGCCCGCTGTGGTGTGCTCTGAGCTCGCTGTCACCTGGAACACGGGATCCTGTCCTAGCTTCCTGTCGGTACTGTCCCCAACTTCTGGGCGAATGCTGAGAGCTTGTGGTCTCCAGCCAAACGCTTGGTAGCCTCCTCCTTGGTCCAGATCCATCTATCCACTGCATCTCTGGACTTGGTTTCCTGTAGAAAACAGGTTTAAGAACAGCACCTCCCTCGGGGTTTTGCTGTGGTCACTAAGTGTGAGCTGTGTTACAGATGTTTGGTGTCTATAAGACGCCCAGCATGAACTAGGGTCAGTGTCATTGTTTCTCTAAACAGCCCTCCTGCTTCTGTTCTCTGCCTTAGAGACCACAGGAGCAGGACGCACAATAGATCTGCGCTCGGGTCTGTCCAGTTGGGAACTTCCTCTCTACCTCTCCATGTTGCCCTTCAGAGCTCTCATGCATTTCTGCCTTGGGGTTTTTGTTGTGGTTAGCCGTTCAGAGAGCTGTTGTCAGCCACAGAAGTGGAACATGGCCAGGCTCCAGGGCAGTAGGAATTACCCATGGGTACCCAAGCGCCCATGAGGGATGCCTGAGTCCTCTGCTGCACTGAGGTATTAATGTCACCAGGCTGTCCTGTACAGGGCAACTTTGGACTTTATACGGATGCTCACGTTCTTCCTGAAGCCATTGTCCTGCGGAGGCTTTTCTGTCTGTCTTTGAGGCCATCGACTATTCTGTTACTATGGAAATGCTGTGTCTAGCCAGCTTGTTGAGCTTCTGAGTTGGTAGCTGCTGCTTTAACAGGGGAGCGGTAAGCTTCTAGGAGGGGCCATCCTGGTTGGTTTTTATCACCTTGACACAACTAGAGTTATCAGGGAAGAGGAAACTCGTTAGAGAGAATGCCTCTATGAGATTGCCTGTGGCAAAGTCCATAGGGCTTTTCTTGATTTTTGGTTGATGCTGGAGGGCCCAGCTTATAGATTTGAGTTCCACCTCTGGGCATGTGGTCCTGGGTGCTATAACAAAACAGGCTGAGCAAGCTATGGGGAGCAAGCCAGTAAGCGGCACCCCTCATGGCCTTTGCTCTGTTTTGGCCTTGATCTCCTGCCCTGACTTCCCTCAGCAATGGAGCACAGCCTGAGAGTTACAAGAACCCTTTTCTCTCCACATTGCTTTTGGTCATGGTGTTTTATGTAACAAGAGAAACCCCAACTAAGACAGGGTGCTGGGCTGATTCAGAATAGATTAAGTGGGTTAGGGTGCACCTGGAGGTGGCACAGATCCAGGTCCCAGTGCTGGCTCAGTCACTGTGCTGCTTCGTGACCCTGGACAAATGCCTAGGTTCCGGTCCTCAGAGCGCTGAGCCATAAGCAGGCAGGAGGTGCCATCTCCCAGTCTCCCTCACGATGGGCAGTGAGGTTAGCGCAGCTTAGGTGAGAGATGCGCATTGTCCTGACCCTGCCCCAGGCTGGCGGAGGCTTCAGAGGCTCTGCAGTTTTGGCCTTCAGTCACCGAGCAGAGCCATGTTCCTGTGGCTGCGTTAGTGTGGGCTTTGGTGAGTATCTGAATAAATACGCAGAACTGTACATGGTGTTCAGAAGTCTGAGAACACCCACGAGGAGAAATATCAGGTTGGGGATTTCTTGGCAGGCACACAGGTGTAAGATAAATGAGCCCAAATGTGACATTCAAGTCACTGCTGGTGCAGGCTGACTTGAGACTTGCCATGCGCCTTCAGGCAGGTGGTGCCTGGCGGTTCCAGGAAGCCGCAGCCGTGTGGCTTGGCAGGCTCCCTGGGGTGATGCCTGTCCTGCTTTTATTTCTGCAAAATGGACGTGGCAGCACCTACAGGCAGAAGCTGGCAGAAGGGTGCTCTCAGGTCTGGGCTGAGGGGAGAAAGTACCTGGATTCTCATGCAGTGTAGAGGAGGGACTGGCATTTTTGTATAATGTGAGCAAGAGTATGCAGTTAGGGAAGAGCAGAGACCAGGCTGTCTGTCTCCAAAGGCTCCGTGTGTTCTCAGAACAGTACAAGTGGATGGGACCACAGGCTGAGAAAGTCCCCTGGGACAGCAGCTGTGGGTTCCCCAGCCAGCACAGTCAGGTGGGAACAGTAACAATAGTCAGTTGTATGGAGGCTAAACCCAAAGACCTCATTTGAATGCCAAGGAAACCCGGTCATGGTAACGTGAAGTTGACAGAAATAAGAAAGGGAGGGTTTATTTCTACTTACAGTTTGAGGGCCCAGTCCATCGTGGCAGAGAAACCTTGAAGCAGGACCAAGAAGACCTGTTAAAATTAATTATAAATGCACAGTCGATAGCTCAGGCTTGTTACTAGCTAACTCTTACACTTAAATTAACCCATATTTCTTATCTATGCTTTGCCATGTGGCTTGGTACCTTTTCTCAGTACGGTGTGCCCATCTGTGTCTGCTCGCCACTCCAGACTCCGCCCTCCTTCCTCCCAGCTTCTTCTAATCTGGCTCTCCTGCCTGACCTTATCCTATTCTTTATTAAACCAGTCACAGCAACATTTATTCACACAGTGTAAAGGACTATTCCACATGCCCAGTTCACTTAATCTTCATACAGCACCGTGGATGGTGCTGCCCTTATCAAGGGTGGTCTCAGCTCCTTGTGAGCCCAATCTAGAAGTCCCTCGGATGTGCCCAGAGGTTTGTCTCCATGAAGATACCAGAGCCTGTGAGGCTGACAGTTAGGGTTGGCCTTGCAGGGCTCCACGTGATGGTGTGCAAGTGGGATCAAGGGTCTGATCTTAACCTGGACCAATGGAGTCCAGGACAGGATGGAGAAACAGAGGGCCAAGCTGTGGTCTGTCCCTATGGGTATCACTTTCTCAACAAAGTGTTAACGACTCCCAGGCCGTCGTACAGGGCCGATCTGTGCCATCCTGAACTTACTGCCCTGCCCTCCTTTCCTGTTTTATTTTAAGCCAGGGGCTGAGATAGCCCAAGCTAGCCTTGAATTCCGTGTGTAGCTGAGAATAACTTTGAACTCCTGACCCTTCTGCCCCACTTCCTGTTTCGCTCATCACGTGTCCTCTGCCCCTCAGTACCCCGCGGAGATCAGGAAGTACGAGTACGACCCAAACTTCGCCATCCGTGGGCTCCATTACGACGTCCAGCGGGTGAGTCTGGTCTCCTGCTTTTCTGCAGTTTTACGGTGTTGGAAGCAAAGAGCTGCTTAATAAAACCCCTCGTGTTTTCCATGGTAGATGGTTCGGAATGCAGTTCTTCGGGGCTGCAGGATGAAATTATTCAAATATAGTTGGTGGAGCCAATCGGAAGAGGGAGGCGTTAGGAGGGGGAGTGCTGGTTAACGCTGGTAGGGGGCAGCCAGCTGCCGTACCTCATTCCTTTCTCTTTTCTCACTGCCGTTTCCTTCAAACGCACCTCAGTTAATAAGCAAGGCTCTTAGAAACCATGCATGCAGTGTTCCTCTACCTCTGAGTCCCGACCCCTTTGGGGGTTGAACAACCCTTTCCCAGGGGTCGCCTAAGACCACAGGAAAACACAGATATTTACATCACAACTCATAACAGTAGCAAAATTACAGTTATGAAGTGACAATGAAAATAAATTTATGGGGGACTGGAGAGATGGCTCAGCGGTTAAGAGCATTGCCTGCCCTTCCAAAGGTCCTGAGTTCAATTCCCAGCAACCACATGGTGGCTCACAACCATCTGTAAAGAGGTCTGGTGCCCTCTTCTGGCCTTCAGGCATACACACAGAAAGAATATTGTATACATAATAAATAAATATTTTTTAAAAAAAAAGAAAATAAATTTATGGTTGGTGGCCTCCACAACACGAAGAACTGTATTAAAGGTTGAGAACCCTCCTAATGCTCGTGTTGGGGAAATGCAATATTGATAGGATTTATAACGACCCTTGCTCTGTTCATCTGTATGCAAAATTGTTGTTCACACATGTGCACATGTTTCTGTCTTTAAAGGCAGTGTTGATGAAGATCGATGCTTTTCATTACATCCAGATGGGAACTGTCTACAGGTAAGAGGAAGTGGCCTCTCGCTCCCCTCCCCGGTGTAACCCTGGGGCTTTGCATTTCAGGCTCCGTTCACCGACCAGGAACGGGAAGTGGCCACGTGTAACTTGTTCAGGAATACACGCCTAGGCCTGGCTCGTGTTTGTCTGTAGGGACGCCCTCTGCAGCCGAGGGTGGGTGAGAAGCCACACGGGTGTGGGTGGCGGAGCATCTCATTCTCTCTGTGACCATTAGGGAGCCCGATATTGGCTCTTTTTCTTCTTTTTTTAGGACTCATAGAAGCACTTTGTTTAGGTAGAAGAAATCTCTGACTTAAAATGAAGGGTTTTGACTGTCGATGTTTTCTTATTGGGGAGGGTTTCTGGGAGTGGTCAGTCTGGTCTTAGTGTGTGTCTTATTCTTTAAGAGGCACGCACGCTATAGTTTAGACTATTGTCATAAATTCTGTCGGAGTAAAGCAGGCCTGCAGGTAGACTCGAGCACCAGCGAAGGCGCCAGGGCCAGCAGCAGCCCTGTCCCTCTCTGCCCCAGCACTGTAGGCTCTTCAGAACTGTAGGTCCTTCAGTGTGTGTGTGTATCCACGCTTATGCATAGAATTCCTAGACAGCGTGGCCATGTTTGTTGATTTGTTAGATATGGACACTGCCCTGCTGTGGCAGGTGAGGGTTTGGCTTTCGGGCACTCTGTTTCTGTCTGCTCCCGTCATGGTCTCCTGCCCTCATTGGACCTCAGTTGTTACAGTCTTCCTTGTGTGGCTTCATAGGCAGAAACATGTACCTCAATTTCCTTCCTTGTTCAGGGTTTGCGTTTTCCCCCTTAAACTTAGTAACTTTGAGCCTATCCTGGGACTCGTTCTGTAGCCCAGGCTGGCCTTGAACTCACAGAGACCCACCTGACTCTGGGATTAAAGGCGTGCGCCACCACCGCCTGGTTTATTTGCTTCATTTTTGACCCAGATACCTCTGCTTTTTCAAAATGTCACGTGCCAAACACGGTTATTTTCCAATAATTCAATTTTTTTTCTTGTTTAAAAAATGGGCTCTGCCCTCTTGTCTCCTCCAGTGTGGCTGCTTGTCCCTGGACAGCCTTTGTGAGGGACAACTCTGTGGAGCTGGTCCCGGGGATCAGACCCAGATCAGCCATCCCAGAAGCCACCAGTGTTCTGAAAATCCTCACCAGATCATCCCTTTTGTCCCCACATCTCTATGTTCTTCCTGGCCTCACGCACAGCGTCCCCTCTCTCCTGGCTCTCCCGAGCGTTCGCCAGTGCTGTTCGCCCGCACAGATATCACTCTCAACAGCCCCCGTCTCGGACCCTGAGGGCTGCCTGTGCTTGTAGACTGCCCTCGGCTGCGTCTACACAGGTTCTTAAGTGCCTGGATTTAACACTCTTAGTCTCAAGTAACTGAAAACCAACACAGATGCGTTACTGTGTTCTCAACCAGCATCAGCTTGCATCCCGCAGCCTCAGGTCTGGAGAGTGGAGGAGCTTCCTGTCCTTCACACAGGGTGGGCCCTGTGCCCGATGTGACGTCAGGTGATGGGAGTGGGTGAGCTGGGTGAAAGCAGCAGGTCTCTGCTCTGCTTTCTCCAGGACGGCATGGCCGGCCTCATGCTCCTCTCCCCACTCCTTGGCTTCCCATTCCTGCCCCCATCTATGGCCCACTGCAGTCTGTCCTTTTTCCCCCTCCCAGCCTGAAGTGGTCCTGTTCTTTCCTTGCTCCTTCCCAGGTTCTTCCCATCCTGTCCTGACCCCCACCCACCCACTCTTGTTATTCCCTTTGTGTGTCCCCGGCCGGCCATTGTGTAAGGGCCAGATGTCAGGGCTCACTCAGCAGGGGGAGCCAGGTGAGGTGTTTAAGAAGAGATCCTCAGGTGTAAGTTCCAGCAAACTCTCTGCCACCAGAGCAGAGTGAGCCTCCAGGGTGCAGTGTTGTGTGCCTGTCTCGGGGGTCACACTGACTTGCCCACGTGAACCCCAGCTCTGCTGCCCCACCTCATGGGTCTCAGCAAGGCTCTGGGAGCCTTTGTGTCTCTGTAAACGGGCCAGCCCCAGCCTGGTTGTGTGTGCTGTGTGAGGCTGGTTGTGAAGCGGAGGTGAGCTTGAAATGCAGCAGGACAGGCAGGCAAATGTACTATATCTTGGTCCCTCAACCAGGTGAGAACCATGGTGGGAAGAAAGCAGCAGCTCCAGTCTTGCTAAGTTCTGAGCTCTGCTGCAGGTTACACCCTTGGGCTTGACTTTCAGACACGGTGTTGACTTCTCAAGGGCAAGGCCGGTGTGTGTGTGTGTGTGTGTGTGTGTGTGTGTGTGTGTGTGAAAGAGAGAGAGAGAGAGAGAGAGAGAGCGTGAGAGAGCGCAACCTTCCCCTCATTGGATCCCCTCCTGATTTTTGCTTGCTGGGTGTGTGTGTTTGTGACTGACTAACCCTTACCTCATCGAATCCCCTGTGTGTGTGTGTGTGTGTGTTTGTGTCTCACTGACCCTCACCTCCACAGATTCCCCCCATGATTTTGCTTGCTGGGGTTTGTGTGTGTGTGTGTGCGTGCACGTGCGTGTGCACAGATGCGTGTGTGTAACCGACCTTCACCTCATCGGATCCTCTCTTGGTTTTGCTGCTTTCTTTCCTTGTAAGGTTCTGTCGTGGCTGTTCTCCAAGGTCAGTCTAGAATGATCTGGTTTGTTACTAGGTCTCATCTGATTGCTGAAGCACAGCGCGTTTTGTTTTGTTTTTGTTCTCAAAGGCCGGAAGTTGTGACAGGTCAGTCAGGTGAAATGTCAGTGAGTGCACTCCGTGCGTTTAACCCTAACGTGGAGACTGGAAGACATCACAGGTCAAAGCACAGACTGCACCACACATGCCTCTTAAGGTCGGGTTGCTTTGCACCTCATCAGCTCGTTGGCACTTCTGCTGATTGACTTGCCCCTGTGGAAGGCAGCGAGGCCCTCTGCGGTTTCCTAATTACCAGTTCTGTTTCTCAAGTGCTCACCCCTGGAGAAGGGCAGAAGAGCAGCCTTCTGAGATGGGTAACTCTGGGTGAGCTGGTGACGTTTCCCCTGGATATGCAGGAACTGGACTTATTTGCAAGTTCCAGGTCAGGCCTAGAGTGGATGTGTGCAGGGGGGAGCAGGCGTCCCGTGTCACCTGGCGCTCCTCTCACTGAGCTTCCTGCCGCAGGAAGCTTAGCGTCTTGTGTGACTTTTTCCACCTCAGCACTCAGTGTTGGGGACAGTCACGGAGGAAGAAGATGAGTTAGAGACAGAAACAAGCTTTCTCTGCTCAGATGTGTGAAAAATCGCCACCTGAAACAAGTCCTTGGGAAGTGTTGCATCACCGGGGTTGAAAGCCATGGAGAGCGGATTTAACCCTGATGCGATGCTTTCTGCCTGGATAACTTGGAGGGAGGCAGGTAACCATTCCCGTGGGAAGAGCAGTAACTCCTCGGACAGGTGACAGGAGCTGGGTGCCCAGGTGAAATCCCGCTCGGCGTGTTGGAGATATCATGTAGGATTAGTTATTGCTGTAAATCTGGATCTTGTTTCCGACAGAAGCCTGGCAGTAGCATCCTGTCTGCTGGTCGTAGCTGCTGCTGTGTCCTGTGTCATATTTTGCCTCCAGCAGGTCTCCTGCCGTAGTGGAAAAACCCCTTCAGTATGCGGAAGTCAGATGCTGCTCTCTGCAGTCGAACCCTGTAGCGACATAACCTGTATTGTTTCAGAGGCCTCAGTGTTGTCCCCGATGAGGAAGTCATCGACATGTATGAGGGATCCCATGTGCCCTTGGAGCAGATGAGTGACTTCTACGGAAAGGTAGGGACAGCCGCTGGGTCCTCAGAAGCAGCCGCCTTTCCCCTTTGTTCGGCAGTTTTACGGCTGGAGAAACATCTTAGGGAGGAAGGACTTAGCTAGGCTTCTGGATTTGGAGGTCATGGCTCTGATGCTCCCAGGTCTGCAGTGAGGCACAGCGTCATTAAGAAGGGTGGGGTGGAGGAAAGGGGGAAGCAGAAAGAGGGAGAAAGGTAAGGGTTTGGGGGCTGAGCTACATCTGCTTCCTACAGCTGGGCCCTGCTTCTTACTAGTCAGTCAGTGTGAGTTGGTCATGAGATGGCCTGCGGATAAAGTTTACAGCCTCTGACCCAATTGCTTCTCAGTAGCACCACCTGGAAAGAGCCAAGCCTTGAGACAGGTGCTTTGGGGAGCGGGGTGCTTGTAGCTAAAGAAACTTAATGTTTGGGCTTGCCTGGTGTGTGATCAATGGGACCCTGAGATCGGGTCTGGAGAGAGTGTAGAGAGAGTATAGATCAGAGAGAGAGAAAGAGAGAGAGAGAATCACTGTTGGCTCTTGATCCCCTCTGGTGGAGGCTCTTTCTGTCTTCTCAGTCACCCCATTTGTCCCCATATCCCTGCAAGCGTGGCTCCACGTTTTGGTGTGATTCCCTAGGGGGGGTTGCCTAGGAGCAGCCGTGGCCGTCCTGAGACGGGCTGAAGCATTCTGAGACTGAGGTCTGCTCAGCTGCCTTTGCTGGACATGATCCGGGCTTCTCTCACCTCATGGGAGGGAAGAGAAGGGAGAGCAGAAAGGAGGGAGGGAGGGAGGGAGGGAGGGAGGGAGGGAGGGAGGGAGGGAGAATCACCTCTGGAGGACAAGGAACAAGGGAGCACTTTAGGTGCTCACTGTTGAAGCTCCCCGTGTGCAGGGGGAGCCAAGTGTGGATCGCTGGGACCCCCTGGCCTCTGGGCAGCCTCTCGCTGCTTGTCACCACATGAGATGGGTCTGCATCGCTCAGCCTGCCTTCCGCCCGCAGAGTTCTCACGGGAACACCATGAAGCAGTTCATGGATATCTTCTCCCTGCCTGAGATGACCCTGCTGTCGTGTGTGAATGAGCACTTCCTGAAGAACAACATCGACTACGAGCCCGTGCACCTGTACAAAGATGTCAAGGTGAGGGCAGAGGGCAGGAGTTCAGGGCGGCGGCTCTGTGTCCTCCCAGGGAAGGCCAGCTGTGTCTGGGTGGGGAGTTCAGGCGGTACTTCTCTGGAGTCGCCAGTCTCTGTGGCTGACTGTGGCCGTCATAAAGGGACAGGGCTGCTTCAGAATAACCAGGACAGCATGCTCTAACACATGCTCTAACACAGATGGTGCCTGCCAGGACCTGGACTTTGAATCCCCTGAGCCTGCCTCCTCTTAAGACAGAAGAGGTCACTGTCCCTGCCCTGTGCTTCAGCTGTGAGGCTGCCATCACTCAGAGGGAGCCCTTTTAAAATCTTTTCCAATGCCGGATCATTGCACATCCTGTGTCCCACGAGGATGTCCGGGGGTGAGGAGAGAGAGAGGGATTGGTTAACAGGGCACCTTTTCCTCATATCCACAAAGGCTCCACATGACTCACCGAGGCCTGCAGAAGCCATTTCAGAATCCCACTGGAGGGCAACAGACAGATTCAAACACTCAGATTCATATGTACATGTTCTATAAGTTTGTGTTCATGGTTACATATTAATAGAACTACATGTTCTATTAATATGTGTCAGTTTCTCAGTAACTAAAAATATGTTTATATATTATTGACAGATAATAATAGGCTCTGATTGGAGTGTTTTGCATTAGCTTACTACATCTCTGTGTTTGGTACCCGGAGGTGTTACTATTATCATCATTCCTGATTTAAAGACACGGAGGCACCGAGAACCTGAGTGTCCAGGGTCACACAGTTAGTTGCAGGGCCTAGATTTTTTATTTATTTATTTTTTTTTTGGTTTTTCGAGACAGGGTTTCTCTGTGGTTTTGGAGCCTATCCTGGAACTAGCTCTGTAGACCAGGCTGGCCTCAAACTCACAGAGTTCCGCCTGCCTCTGCCTCCCGAGTGCTGGGATTAAAGGCGTGTGCCACCACCGCCCGGCCAGGGCCTAGATTTTTAACCCAGGCAGTTTAGCTTGTATTTACCCATCATCTTCTGTGTTGTGTAGAATCAGAACAGGCTTAGGCTGAAGGTAACTGAGATTCAGAGTGTAGCTCCGAGTGGCCCGCTCTGACAGAAGCGCGCTAACAGTGGAAGGCATACACCCCTGCTCCAGGAACCAGAATGTTCCCTGGGCCCTTCAGGAGTCTACAAAGGGCCTGCTGCACGGTCCCCACCCTGCAAGTGGAACCCTTCAGTGACACCTGGCAAGGCCATGCTGGCACAGCCCTGAGCCTACAATGGAGTTTTTGTCTTCCTCTTTCTTGTTAGACCTGCTGCTGCCCGGTGACAGTGACGGGGCAGCTTTTTGCCCTACTGGTGGCATCCAGAGAGGATGTCCTGCCTTAGAACTGTTTGCATCTGTTGTTGCAGACCAGGGCCCCCTTCCTGCAGAGGCTGTCTGCCATCGATCTGTTCGCCATCCTGCATGTAAACTACTCTGTCACGTGGGAATTCATTCAGAATCACACAAATGACTCTTTTGAAAATGAGGCTTTTTGAATTTGCATTGGCAGCAGCCCCTGCCACCGTGGGAACAGAGCTTTTCCTAAAGTGCTACCTGGGCTCAATGGGCTGGTGTTGAGATGTGTAGCAGGTGGGGCAGCAGGCTCCTAAGATGGAGGTGAGGGCTGATGTCCCTCTGGGGCCGACTCTAGCTCCCCTTTCACTGATGACGAATCTGCCTTCGACAGGACTCCATACGGGATGTCCACATCAAGGGAATCATGTACCGGGCCATCGAAGCAGACATTGGTACGTACAAGCGGCGCTGGCTGCACTACTGTGTGGGCTTTTAAACTTCACCGCCCTAGGGGCTGGACAGGGACCACAGGCGTCTCCTGGGTCTTGTGTAAGAACTCTGATTCTGGCAGTGAAGGTGTCTCCCCTCTGTTCTAGAGCTTGGTGTCTGTCAGTGTTGTTTTAAGAGAGGTGATGGCCGCTGTGCCACACTATCCTGTTTCAGTGTGTATGTGCCCACCCTGTAAGCGCCTCTGGAGTGCCTGATTTCATCCTGATCGCGTGAACTTCTCCCTAATCCTTAGAGAAATACATCTGTTACGCTGAGCAGACCCGTGCGGTGCTGGCTAAGCTGGCTGACCATGGCAAGAAGATGTTCCTCATCACCAACAGCCCCAGCAGCTTTGTGTAAGTTCTGTCCCTCGCTAGCGGCTGGCTCATGGCTCAGATGCCATCCGTCTTCGCAGCTGGGAAGGAGTAGTTAGCAAGACATTTAAAACGTTCATCCCTTTGATGTCAGCTCACCTGGCTGCCTTGTTCCAGAGACAAAGGGATGCGGTACATCGTGGGGAAGGACTGGCGGGACCTCTTCGATGTGGTCATAGTTCAGGCCGAGAAACCCAACTTCTTCAACGATAAGAGGAGGTAAGGCCCATCTGTCGGGGGCTTACTGGTATTCTGTGAATATGGGAAGAGCGTGCTTTAGTGAAATGCAGTTACAAGATCCCAAGCATCTGAGGCACAGCTCCTGATTTGTAACCCGTCTAACACCCAGCTTTGGGAAGAGTGGGCGGGCACATAGACAGCATTCTCAGCTCAGCATGGTTTGCTGTGGTCATGGGGGTCAGGCTTTAAGAAACTGATAGACTACGATGGAAAACAAGGATTAATACCACACAGCAAAGTAGGTCTTTGGCTCCAGATGCCTTGTAACATATAAGAGAGCACTACCAATGCCAGACCGCCTGGTGGCGTCTCTTGAAATAAAGCTAATTGGTGCATCTAAAATTGCAGCTGGATTTTGCAGACTTCTCTGCCATCCAGGACAAGGTTCAACCATGTCTTATGTAATGTGTTCCCCCCCACCCCCCGCCTCCAGAGTTTTGGGAGGTGACGAGGAGGAGTTGGGAACAGCACAAGAGTGCTAAAATGTCATTTATCCTGGGGGACAGATAGGTGGCCCCCACTTCTAGAGACCCACATTGTTGAGGATTCTTGTGATAGCATTCTAAGAATAGTTTCTGTCTGTCTAAGGCAATGGTTTGGGAAGGTTTGCACAGCCTTTCCTGGTCTGTAGCTGGTGACCAGCAGCTTTTGCTGTGGTGGGTCCAAGCACCCTAATGTGGTACCTGAAGTTAGTGCGGCAAGTGGCTGCTCAGTTCCACAGTGGCTCCCGGAAGAAGAGGCAAGCCCCAAAGCCAAGCAGAGAGAATGAGAATGCAGCCCAGAGTCTTGAGTGGATCAGAAGCGGCACGCTCACCATGTTGCTTCAAGGCCCTCACACAATTCCTGGATTCCTGGGAAAGCTGGGCCTCCCTTCACCCAGGCTTTTCTGACATGTTTGTCCACAGTGCGGGGGTCAGGACCCTGGCTCTTCCTGGGAGGGACTCACGGCCCAGCACCTTCTCCCCCTTGTCCTGGATGTCTGCAGTAACAGCCGAAATATTCCCATTCCTTCCGTTATTTATAGAAGCCCAACCGTTGAGGATGACTCGTTCATTCAGAATATCCATGTGAGGAAATGTTAAGCAGCCACTAAAGATGACAGATTTGGCGAGGATAAGCAGCCAGCTTGTCTTGCTGCTAATGTGTTTAGGGAGTATGACGTCACACGAGAGATTGCTCACAGGATTAAAGAAAAGACATATAAATAAAAGTGCACAGAGATCTTCATGTTCCTTAGAAAAGGGAAATTCAGTTCTGATACCTACGGGAAGCTTCTATTTCTGTGACTGGGGAAACAGTTGCCCCAAAAGGACCCTGAGTCCTGTGGGCTGTGCCCTCAGGGTGAGGGATGGGGCCAGCCGCACTCCCAGTCCCATCATAGCTGGTGCCCCTGCCCTCTGCCTGGCGTCTGACCCAGGGTGGCAGCGGTGTCCCTGCAGGCTTCCCCCAAGAAGCAGATGCTCTCTGCCCTGCCAGATGTCCTAGGGAAACCTGGCTAAAAGGGCTTGTGCTTGCCAAGGGTGGTTGACCCTGGAATTCATTTCCTCCTCCTCCTCCTCCTCCTCCTCCTCCTCCTCCTCCTCCTCCTCCTCCTCCTCCTCCTCCTCCTCCTCTTCTTCTTCTTCTTCTTCTTCTTCTTCTTCATTTTTCCTTATTCTACATTACCTACTTGTGGGTAGTGGGTCTTTGGTGGGGTCTGCATAATGTGGGATGGGGTGCTCTGGGTCAGGGGCGCAGTGAGGTTTGGGGTCCAAGAGCTGCTTCATGTTCTCCGTGAGTCCCCATTTATCATTCCGTGTTCTAGTAACGCTTCCCTTTTCTGTTGTTAGACCTTTCCGGAAGGTGAATGAGAAAGGTGTCTTACTCTGGGATAAAATCCACAAACTCCAGAAAGGCCAGATCTACAAACAGGTATCTGCGCCTTCCCCGGCTCCTTTCGGCTGCTTGGCTTTGTGTCTGCACACACAGGGCCGCCCATACCGAGCCTGTCCAGGCGCTTGGCACAGTCCATCCCTTGACCGGCTGCTTATAATAAATGGCAAAACTTAGGCAGAGTCAATGCAGTGGTTCCGTATGCTGGTATTCGCACTAACTCAAAGTTGACCATTTTAAAAAATAATATTTAAAGCATTACCCTCTATAAAATGTAAAGTGTCGGTAGTAAACCTCCGAGAGCTCTCTTTGAGGACCATTAATCTCGGTGTATTATTCATCCAACATTCCTTGTGCGGTTTTAAACCCTTTGACATCATCCTGTAAGGCTGTCAGGAGGTTGGGCCATGCTGATCATCATTTTTATGTTGTTGGAATTGTTTTCTTTACTCGACATTCTTGGTGGGTTTGTAATAGCCTGCTAGATTTACCATTGAGTGCACTCTCCAGGCCTTGAAAAACGAGTTTTAATTCAGGCATTTTACTTCTAACAACTCAGAAGATTTGGATGTGGCTGATAGAATGCCCCGGGAGAGCGGCTACGGAGCAGTGATGCCGCTAGTGCTCACTGGCAGAAGGAATTAACTGTGGTTGTCACAACAGAATTAAAAGTTGCTTGTGCGGAATGATGGTCCCAGCATGCTTGGGTAGTGTCAAGATCATTGCAAAGAGGCTTATGTAGCCTGGAATGTTGTTGTTGTTATTTTTGAGACAGTCTCACTATGTAGTCCTGGCTAACCTGGAATATGTCAGCCAGGCTGGCCTTGAACTCACAGAGATCCCACAGAGATCCACCTGACTCTGCCTCCTGAATGTTGGGGTCATCATTCCTGACAGTGAAATGTTTTCAGAGTACATTTGGCATCAAAGAAAGGTCTAAACAGTTTTCCCTGAGTGTGCTTTTAGCTTTCTATGTCGGTATGTACAACAAATCTTAGGGGTTAAAAACATCTTTTACAAGTTTTAAAGCATAGGTATTGTAGACTGGGCCACTGTGTTTCTGACATACAGTGATCTACCTCCTTCTTCTGTTTCAGGGCAATTTGTATGAGTTTTTGAAGCTCACTGGATGGAGAGGATCCAAAGTGCTGTATTTTGGTGACCACATATACAGTGACCTGGCGGTGAGGAGTCTTCTTCCTTCAGTGGGGACTGTCATTTCTTCCGCCTAGTAGGGGTGGAGGTAGTGACGCCATCTTTGTTCTCCTTAGGAGTGTGTGTGTGGGGTCACAGTTTTGAGTGGCTCACTTTGACAAATCAGGAAAGATCGGAGTTGTGAAGAAGATAGCCTTTATTGTTCTCTTCGAAATGATGGAAAGAAGAAATGTGCTCAAAGGTTTAACAAGCAAATTCCTTCCATATAAAGCACTATGATAAGCACGAAATGCCAGGAACTAATTGCCAGGAACCTTTCTGTCCCCCCAATCTCCAAAGTAGATGTGAGTCACAGCCATGATTTCCAGAGCAGAAACTTTCACCAGGTGAAGTGGTCAAAGCCTGGGGCCAAATTGATCTTAAATGAAGTGTAATTCACCACATCCAACCTGGTTAATTACCAACCGTTACAATTAAAGAGTGACCGAGCTGCTGCCCCCTTGTCGGGCTAGGAGAGGTGACACACTGTTGGCGTCCTGAGGGCTGGGAGAGGTGACACACTGTTGCGTCCTGAGGGCACTGATGTGGTATCCTCTGACCTCTGTGATCAGGATCTGACCCTGAAGCATGGCTGGCGTACTGGAGCCATCATCCCCGAGCTGCGGTCCGAGCTCAAAATCATGAACACGGAGCAGTACATTCAGACCATGACCTGGCTGCAGACCTTGACGGGGCTCCTGGAGCAGATGCAGGTTGGGTGTTGCTTTTGCTGTTGTTTCTTCTCGTTCTCCTTTCCACTGTAAGCTGCAGGACTGTCTCTGATCAAAGCATGCCCTGTATTTTCTGTGTAATATGAAGCATAAGGGCTAAGCTGTTCTCGGCACACTGTAGCGTTGTTGGCGGTTATTTTGTCCTTTCCCCTTGATGGGACCTTTACAACTATTCCTGGGAGCCATTTGGAGCCGTCGCCGGGGCTTAATGGTAGGTGCTACTTTTGTTCCTCTGTTGGTGAAAACCTGCTCACTGGTCCCCACTCAGTTATGCTCAGCCACCCTTCCTGCCTTTAGATTACCAGGGGATTCCCCTGCCCTGGCCTCAGTTTCCCCATCTGTAAAATGAAGGGTCCTTGGGAATCAATATGCCAATCTAGCCACCAAAGAGTCACAGAGTAAGTTGGGATCCTGGGCCAGTCTCCAGTGGCACTGTGGTTAGCTGATTTCCAGAGTTCAGTGGCAAGTCATGTAGCCAGTCTGGGGCAGTTTAGACAGGATGCTTTTGTTATACTCATTTCCTAGCCAGAGCTGCAGCCCCTCAGCTATACCTGTGACTGCCTTTGCTCCTCCCACCCCATCTCGGGGCCACCTGTCTCCCTTTGTGCAGCTCGACAGCCCGTGCCTTGTGAATGGCTGTGTGAATGAATGAGACGCTTAGGTTCAGTGGCACAGATGACCACTCTTGGCTCACACGCCTGCAGCCTCTGGCCATGGCCTGCTGCCCACAGATTCTGCTGCCAAGCTTCTAGGAGAGGCAGGGTAGGCCTATCCTCTCTCCCGGGGTACACATTCCAGTGCATGGGGCCCTGCACGTCCTCCAGGCCTGGGTTCTTGGAGACTCTTGAGACCTTGGCTCTTCTGACTGGGGTTTTGTTTTGCTTTCTTTACTGTGTGTGCTGTGAGGTGGTTTTCTAAAAATATTGGATGTCGAGTCTGGCCTAATGCTGCCGAGTCTGTCTGTGTCAAATGGTAGTAGCTGCTCCTTATGTGCCCACCATCGTGCCAAGGGCTTGCGTGGGGCACAGCCTTCAGTCATGGCTGTCCTGTGTGTGCAGGGACATTTCAGAATAAGGAAGCTGGGTTTTGAGAGGTTAGTGACGACTCTGCCTGAGTCTGGACTGCCCAGCACCACCCCGAAGTGCTTGCCGCCTTAGTGGTTGTCAGCTGGCACTAAGACTCCGTGACACTCTTACCGGGCACTCTCTGTGTTTTTGTTTTAGTTGCCTATGGTTATGTGGTCAAAAAATATGAAATGGAAAATTTAGGAAATAAACAATCCGTAAGTTTTAAATAACGTTCATAGTATATTGTTAAAGCTATTTCTTTATCATTGGTCATTAATCTCATTTTGTGCCTAATTTATAAAATGAATTTTGTTATAGGTATGCACATATAGGAAAAAGTGTGTGTGTGGTTTGTTAGTGCCCACAATTAGGTCATGGGGTCTGGGAACAACCCTCCCTCTGAGGAAAAGGAGACAGCTCCTGCCTGACTTGTATTCCTTCTGTGACTGAGCATCTGATCGAATACACGTGTGACCTGCGTGTGCTGGCTGAATACAGTTGTCTCTGGAATGAGGTTTCCCCTCTGACCTACGGCAAATGCTTGCTAGCTGAGAGAATGGTAGTATTTACATATTCCTGTGACATACAGCATGCATACACAAGACACAGACTAGGGAAGTAAGAAGAGGGAATTGGCGTGTCTATTTCTCCCCTGACGTTATAGGAGAGGAGATGGAGGCTCGGAGCTGAGGTCACTTGTCCCTTACAGAGTAGCTGCAGCGTGGAGCCAGGTAGACGTGGAGTCTGACGTAAGGTTCAGGTCTCATGTTCATTTCTTCCTCTCCAAACTCTGGGGTAAGCCTGAGAGCACAGCCTGCCTATGTCCCATGATTCCTTGAGCTTAGCAGGAAATCCCGGTGCTGGCCTTATGCTGGCCTCTGTCCCGCTCTTTGGTCTTTACCTGCCTGCTGCATCCCTTCAAGTTCTGATGCACTAAAGAGTTCTGTTGGTGTGGGTAACATCTTTCCTCACCGCCCTACCCGGACCACCATTTTTCTATTGAGCTGATGACTTATGCTTCTAGAACTTCCTGTGATGGTTAATTTCAGAATAAGTAGACCATTACTAAGACAATGTGTCCTGTGAGATTGGGTTTAATTTGGGGACGAGTAGCAGAGTGTCGTATGGCGTTAAGTCTGATGAATTAAGCAGAAGAATATAACTTTTGGTTTTGGAAAAATGACTATAAAGAGTAATTTCCTTGGTCATGAAAGACATTTCAAATAGCCATGACTATGGTGACAGCTGGGATCTGAAGACCTCTGTGGGGGCCATTCAGGTCACATGTGGACTTGGGGTTGATAGATTGCATGGAAGGCCAGCTAATGGATATTGTAGGGATGTGGGCTGTGGACTGTGTTGTAAGCACCCAGTTTTTCTCAGTACAGCCATGGCCGGGGCGTGGGCAAGCATGACTGGATGCTGATGACATGGGTGCAGGAGAGGAGACTGCTCATGCCTAAGTGTTGGAGAAAGTCTCGGGAGGGCAGCATGCGTGTGATGTAGACATACACACAGGCGAAACACTTGCACACTAAAATAGACAACTAAAATAAATGGGACCACTAATTAAAAACGTGTCTATAGTACCCCATCAAAACTCAGAGGTGCTGGCTCAGTACCTGGAGCCTTAGGAGAGCTCAGGTAGGATTTACCAGTGATGGCTGCTTCCTGGCTCTGGACAGATATCAGGCAGGAAATCTAAGGCTCAGTTGGAACAGGTTTTGACTGGCTGATAGTTGAGCTGGGCAGTGTGACAAACAGGAGGGGCTGGCTCTCTGAGCCCCAAGTTTGCCCCACGGTCACGGACTGAGGTAGCAGCACACGTGAGTGCCCTTCACTGGTGCCATTTAGCGGTGAGAACCTTGGTGAGGTGCCACCTCCTGGCTCACGGGGAGTCGTCTGTCCCTTTCCTTTTGCCATTTGCTCTTATTCTGGCTCACCAGAGAGTCCATCCCGTCTCCTTTCCATCGAAGCTAATGTGACATTAGGGATATAAAAGTGAAGAGCAGCTGAGTCCCATTGTCTTGTGTAAGTTATACACTTTAGTGCTAATTTCCAGATGCTGTGGGCTTAGGATCTATGGGTGTACTGCCACGTTTCTTACGGCGTGCATTCACCATAAGTGAGGTAGTCAGTAAAGACACTGGCTTTGATAAATAAGAACACTCCATCCACATGATTGACTGAGTGTGTTCCCATGACACACACCATGCTCCTTCTCAGCCATTCTTTTCATACTCGGGGAGGAGGGACAGAAGATGTCATGTAATTATTTATCATGTAATATATGGGTGTAATGGGCATAGCTCACATATCATGTGGATATATATGTATTGTGTTATATGTAACCTTTAGTAATGGTTTCATGTCTTCCTAATTTTACATCTTAATTTCCTATATGTTCTTCTTAGATTTAGTGTTGTATATGTGTGTCTGTGCGTGTGCACACGCCACCTCATTTGTGTGAGGAGTTGGTTCTCTTTCCACTAGGGATGGAACCAGATCACCAGACTTGGGGACAGGCGTCTTGATCTGTTGAGCCATCTCCAGCCCTAAGCCAGGCTTCTAATAGTAGAGAACCAAAGCTTCTCTGTGCATCAAGAAACCAGGCTTTCATTCGGGAGAACGCGTCACTTCACACAAGCGCCTCCCTATTAGACTTAAGGACTGAGATTCTTTCATGAAAAGTTACCCCTTAAGAAATGCTTACTGCTAATGGGTTTGTCTGAAACCAAAGCCCTGGAAACAGTTGGCTTCTGTCCCTGCAGGTCTACAGAGATGCTGACTCCCAGGTGGTTCTGCAGGAGTGGAAGAAGGAGAGGAAGGAGATGAGGTAAGGGCATCGTATCTACCCCCTGTGAATGCCACCCTACCCTTGCTGTGCTCGGTGCATCCGAAGTGACATCCAGAGGTATCCTGTTGACTGTTGAGTCTCTAGGACCAGTTCTGTAGGATGGTGACGTGAGGTGTTTCTTCAGAGCCAGCTGTGAGCTCCATCTGTCCTCTGCCCTTGCCACTGGAAACCCCGGGGGCCATGGCTTTTCTTTTCTTCTCCCTGTGACTAGCGCCAGGTTGTTGGTAGCTGGTGACACATGGCTGTTGGCACTGTGTTGGGGGTGGGCTCTGGACACAGGAATCCTCAGCCTGCTGTTTCAGGAGTACTCCCAGCCTTTCTTGGTCCAGAAAGCTTTCCTGTTGTCAGAGATGTATAAGTGTGCCCCGAGGGAACAGTTGTTCGTAGGAGCCTTTGCCGACACCCACGCTCCCCTGCGATGGGAGCTTTCACACTCTCTGCCAATTGTATGTGGGTGTCCTATGCCCTGGCATAGCCCAAGATGTGGAAAGGGGTTGTTTAAGGGCTTCTGTTCCCTGAGCAATGGCAGGGACTTGATAAGGGATGTTGAAGGCTCTGCAGAAGCCAAGCCTGCACTGAGTCCCATCCTGCCTCTTCCTCAGCTCATTGGCTGGCTCAGGCTTATTCTGACCTGATTCTTTTGCTATAAAAATGTGGAGCAGAGGAAAGCAGGAAAGGGGGACAATGGGATTGACTTGCAGGGCCCGTCTCTGAAGGCCTGCGGTCCACCGCACATGGGTTACACACTTTCAGGATCCTACAATGGCTCATTAAGGAAGTGCTTCACCTGGCAGGGATTGCCCGTTGGCTCCACACCTATGTCATCTGCACATCTTTTTGTTTTTGTTTCTCTTCTCTCTTTTGTTATTATTTTTATTTAGATTGTTTTCATGTGCAAGAGTGTTTTGCTTACATATATGTCTGTACACCTCGTCCATGCCTTGTGCCAATGGAGGTCAGAAGAGGACATCACGTCCCCTACAACTGGAGTTACAGACAGCTGTGGGCTGCCTTGTGGGTGTTGGGAATCCTCTGTAAGAACAAAAAGTACTCTTAGTCACTGAGCCATCTCTCCAGCTCCTCCCCTCTCATCTCCATGAGATGTCGCAGGAAAAGTTTAAATGCCATCTGTGTAGTTCATCTGCAGAGACTTGGTTGGGGTTTTAACAGCTGCGGCCATTTGGTCATTGCCTCTGTCAATCTCCGATGACAACTGGAGTTGCTAACTACTAACTCCTGAGTAGTTTTTATGCACAGTTGTGCAAGAGAGACTTCTGCTGTATCTTTAACCTGCATTACGCCGTTCAAACGGCACTGATCCATTTTACTGGAATGTTGACTGAGATGAGAACACACAGAGTCTGGCTGCAGAGGCCTCCCGCCTTGGCCTGAGTGACCGTGCGTGGGTGCTGCGGGCTAGGCTGGGAGGGAGCATGCAGGGCACTTCAGGGTCTGTCATAGCGCATAGTAATTATCGTTATAATCCATAACTCTTCCATGAGAAGACCTGAGGGTTTACAGCATTTTATTTCCTTGCTTAGTTTTTGGCCTAGGAACACGGAGAATTATTTGTCTCAATACCTCCAGAACTGCTCCGCCGGCTCTGATCTGCACATAGTGTGTGTCTGGAGGAGCATGCATTCACATTGCCGCCTCAGAGTAGTATTTTAACTGGTGTAAGTGGGGAATGTGACCAGCTAGCTGAGAGAAGGCCTGCCAGATGGTGTTTTGTGGTTTCTTTGTTTTGTAGGACACGGTCTCCCTGTGTAGCCTAGGTTGGCTTCCCGATCTGACTTCAGCCCCGGGTCCTGGGGCTGAGGTTGTAGGCGTGGGCCCCATACCTGGCTCACACAGTTTCTCTGGGAATTAGGTCATTACGTCTGCTCTTTGCTAACTGGCTACTTTTTCTTTCCAGTAGCTTTTTGTTTTAAATATATTTTTACGCAAGTAGTTAAGAAAAACCACTTTAAAATCTTTTTCTGTTGTTTTGTTTTTATTTCTTGACGCTTCAGAGAAATGACCAAAAGTTTCTTCAATGCCCAGTTCGGGAGCTTGTTCCGCACAGACCAGAACCCGACCTACTTCCTGAGGCGCCTGTCGAGGTTCGCTGACATCTACATGGCGTCCTTGAGCTGTCTCCTGAACTACGATGTCCACCACACATTCTACCCCAGGAGGACTCCCCTGCAGCACGAGCTCCCCGCATGGTCGGACAGCCCCTCTGCCTTCAAAGCCCCCCTTCTGCAGGAGGCTCAGGCCAAGTAATCCTGTATCTGCCTGCGGAAAAAGCCAGGAGCAGCCATGGCCTCACAAAGGGCCCAGTGGGCCTGAGAGCTGCTTTCCCAAAGAGTCAGACAACACCTTTTGTATTTTTTCTACCTTACCACGAATACTGTCCTGTCCAGGTAGAGACAGGAGCTGGCTGCCTGGTTCTGCCCTCTTCCGCACAGCATTGAAACACGGATGCAGCCTTGTTTACTGTGGAACCAACGCCAAACCTTTTGAGACAAGTGAGCCCTCTTGATGCTGTCTGTGTGCAGCAGGTCAAGAGAGGACACACCGTGGTTCTGAGACATTTCTTGGTTGTTTACAAGCAGAGCCTTAGGGACTGCGAGGGCACGGTGACACCTGCCGCCAGGTCCCCGGTCTTCTGACTCTGGGCTTTTGCAGACTTTTACACATACTGCTCCAGGAGACCAGAGCCTCCCAGAATGACTTTGTTGAGGAAGAACAAGAAGCATTTGTCCTCAGTGTGAATCTGCTTTGTCTGCTGCGAGCTGGCGAAGGGGTGATGGCCAGATTCCCGCCTCCCCCAGGAGTGGGTGAGGACGGTAGCTGCAGCTAAAACTGCCTTTCAGCTGGCAGGTCGGACTTCGCAGAAGACAGCAAGAAGCGAAGCCGTGGGCTTGCTCTGGGGCCAGTGCGAGCCTGTGTGCTAGGGCACTTGGGACAGGCAGCTCGTGGTGGAATTCACAGTTCATGCTGAGAGCCAAGCTCACAAGGGGCATCTCTTCCTCCTTCCGTGCTCTGGGGGAAGGAACCCTTTATTACATCTGCTTTTCAGTGTCTTTGAACGTATTTGATGCTTCGAGAGCCACAGGAATGGCTGCTGTTGGGGGAGATGACACACAGTCCTGTGCTTGTGGCTTGATTACCCTCGTCTCCTGTCTCCTGTCACCGGCTCATTGAAAGCTTCTGTGCTGATGTGGTTCCTGCCGCCGCCATAGCTGCTCTTCTTTCCCCTCCTCTTCACCCCCTCCATCCCCACTCCCTCCAGTTAGGGTTTTGCAATGGAGCCCAGGCTGGCCTTGGACTCAATCCTCCTGCCTCAGTCTCCTGAGTGTTGGATTACAGGCGTGCACCTGTGGTGTGACACACGTTAAATCTCAAGAATGGCATGGATGAAGGAGGCTTGTGGCGGGTGCTCGCTATTCATCACCTTTACTACAGTAAATAGATCGTAATTATCTGCTGATAGACTGCTCCCTGGCCTTTCATAGGCCCTGCCCCAATACAGAAGCTGAATGGACTGCCCAGCATCCACTGGGATGCCATGTATTACCATGGGGATCTTACCTGTTTGTTATGTTGAACACCATGGCAGAGGTGACCCTCCAGGCCCCCTCCTCCTGTGTTGTGTTCTAAACACTGGGGTTGAGCATTCTGATCTTTTTTTAAAGATATGATAGGCATGTTTCTGTTCATGTGTTCTCCGGTGTTAGCGCTGGGGGTTTTGGCAGCTGGCATCTAATGCCAGCAGGTGACGCCCAGCACTGCCAGGATCTCAAAAGGATGTGTGCTGCTCGGGATGCCCCAGGGGCGTCCTTTTGAGATCCTGACAGTGCTGAGCAGTGCTGGCATTAGATGCCAGCTGCCAAAACCCCCAGCGGCTAACACCGGGGAACAAGAGAAGAGAAAAACGCCCACCCTACTGACTGGCCTGCGCCTTCCCTTCTCAGATGCTGCTCCAGGCAGACCCCCATGCAACAGCTTCCTGCATGAAGCATGTCTTTCCTTTCTCCTCCCACAGCGCTCCTGTGTCTCCTGTTACGAGCTTGGGCTCCAATGTAGTTCTTGTGTAGAGGAATGATAGATTGTGCCTGTGTGCTATCAGGCACGATAAACGCGACGTAGGTTTACTATTTATTTGGAATGTGAGTTTGCTATTTATTCTACATGTTGATTGTATATGTTGTGATAATGAACTCACAGCCAAATAAAAGCTTGAGTTGTGTCTCCTGGTTTGTTGGTACACCACCAGCTGTGCACTTAAGTCAGCAGCAAAACAAGGTTTGCCCCAGGAGTTGAGGTTATGCTACTAAGGGAAGCCAAAGGTCAGAAGTCATCCTAGGGCTGGGACTACAGCTCCCTGGTGGAGTGCTCACCCAGCATGCTTGAGGCCCTGAGTTGGATGCCCAGCACCCCAAAAGAAGCAATCTGGTGGACCCACAAAAGGGTATTGATAAAGGGTGAAATGTAGATTTGTTTCTGGGGTTTGAAACTGGAGATTTCAGACAGAAACTTGTGTGAGCTCTGTCTCGGGTAGGCAGTAGGGGTGGGGGATGCAGGTGTGGGGGTGGTTGGGGTGCAACATATTGGAGAACAAGAAATGGAGGTTCACCTCTTGCTTGTGTTTGTTTACCTGGGAAGCTGGGACGTGCTGAGGAATATTAAGAAAATTTGTGCCAGCTGGTGGTGGTGCAGGCCTTTAATCCCAGCACTTGGGAGGCAGAGGCAGGCGGATCTCTGAGTTCAAGGCCAGCCTGGTCTACAAGAGCTAGTTCCAGGACAGCCAGGGCTATACAGAGAAACCCTATGCAAAAACAAACAAAAAACTTGGATGAGCTTATAAATATTTAGAATGCCTTATTTTCACATCTTACATGTGTATGTGTATAGATTTAGCATCTGTACTGGCACTTAACCCTCACAGTGCTGAGTGGACCCCCATCTGTGCCCGTGTCCCCCAGCGTGATGATGGATATCATGGAGCCACTAGTTAATCTGCCCTACACTTCTTTTGGGGCAATTCCTGGAAATGTGGCATGGCTCCTTCATGATGTGTTGTCCCAGAGGTAGTGATAAATATCCTCTGCAGAGGACTGGGGCAGCTCCAGTTTCCTGGAGTTGAGAGAGTTTATAAGATCTTAAGGTAAATGCAAGGAAACAGAACTAAAGAATTCATGAGACAGATGTTGGCCAATTGAAAGGGCTCTAATTAGCCTTAATAAGTAGCTTGCTTTCATAGCTTGACCCCTCCTAGGCACTCAGTGACTTTTTATTTTGTTCTATAATATTTATTGAGCACGTCCTTGTGGCAGGTACTTCTGGGTACTGGGATACAAAGTTCACAAGGTGAAGCCCTGCCGTAGGCACCTACAGTAACAGGAAAATACCACAGGATCACAGTTACCCAAGAGATAAGGCGGAACAGAGCAAGGCCGTCTGGAAGGCCCAAGAACAACAGCCTCAGAGGAGGTAGAGGTCCCTCTGGATGGGCCTGGCAACGTGGCACCTTGCCCATGGAAACAGCCCTCTATTAACCAGAGAGGTGAGGTATGGTTTCTGACTCTATCATAGTGTAGAACAGGAGACAGCTGGTGCTGAGAATCCCCAGTGGAGCCGTGCTGGCTCAGGGGTTCATGTGGCACTGGCTGCTGGATGGCTGCTCACGTCAGGGCCTCAGTGCCCCCAGGGGGTCGCTGCTCTCCACCTCCTGTTCTTCAGGGTCCTGGAAGACAGGGTGTCACTGTTGAGGGCTGTGACACTGGGGTGGAGCTGTTGCTCCTGCAGCTGTCCCTTGGGAAACACTGCTCTGCCCTGGGGCCAAAAGCATGCCGTGTCTTAGGTGTATGCACTATGGGAGGCTTCTGGTACACTGATGCCTCAATGCGGGGTATGGATGGGGGTGCTGGTCAGGGTGGCTTATGCTGGGGCTGCACATGCTCTGCTGCTTGAGCTGCCTGTGAGGTCCTCCGCGATGTTCGTTCCTCCTCTCTAACAGCACCGTAGGGGTATCTGCTTCACTAGCAAAGTGTGAGGGTTAGCCAGTGCTGATTAAAATGATAAAAGTTTCATACACAGGTGACGGCATGAACGCCCCGCCCCCTGCCAGAGAGCCCTGCTAAGCAGCCTGCTGTCATCAGCTCTGAGCGGCACCGAGGTTTTAACAAGCAGCACACTACGTTAGCAAAGGTTTCTCAAGGGTGTTTGGGATGCAGAAAGATGGGACAGGTGCCCCCTCTCCAATATTAAAGTCTGAGGATGTAGCCTGTTGGTGTCCTGGGCTCAGGGGTCCTTTACTGGAACTTTCTGGCCACTCGTTCTGACTGAATCTAACTGAATCCTGCTTCTAGAATGCGGTCCCCTTTGCTCCAGGTGACTCTGTCATGCGTAAAGCTGACAGTGCCCTAGGAGAAGGTAACAGACGGGGAGGTATGGCGTGTGCGGAGCAGCTTAACACCCTACCTGCCACAAGCTTTTTAAATGACAGTAGTTTCAACAAGACAATGCCAACAGGAACAAACCTGTATTAGTCAATAAACATAATCCATACTCCAACAGAGCCCACTGCCGAAATCTGAACACAGTCTTTACGTGGTTAAAAAATAAAGCAAGATTTGTGACGTGGTTATTTTTCAACCCATTGCAAAGATAATCTAACCTGCTACCATACACATTACCAGCCACAGAATACTGACTCGTGGTTTACACCTATCACAGTAAATAATCTTAAAGTAGTTTTGCAAGAAAACCTTGTAGTGTTCAGCGACAACCTGTAAAAACTCAACTATACAGTCGAGTGTGGTGGCACAGCCTCTAATCCCAGCCCTTGGGAGCAGAAGGAGGTGAACCTCTATGAGTCTGGACAGCCTGTCCTACATAGTGAGTTCCAGGCTAGCCAAGGCTACACAGCGAGACCCTGTCTCAATAAGAAAATAGGTAAATACTATATGTGTTTGATTTAATGGGACTTCCAGAGTTATTTTTTTAAAGATAAACTATCCTGTGATTTGTGGGAGGAATATATGTTCTAAGCACTGAACTGACAGCGGCCATCTGGCTTTGGTTAATACTGTACAGGGCTGTTAACCCAGAGAAGCCCAGATTCAGTTGTTGCCTTGACCCAAAGAACACGGTCAGCTTGTGTGGCATTCCTATCAGGCAAGGATGCTCAGCACGCTGCTTAAATTCTTAAAATGCCTTCCCCTCGCTTCCTAGCTCAGAACTGTTGGAAAACGGCAGGCAGGCTACCGCTCCCATTTCTTGTGAATGGGGTACCCTGGGTAGAGTCAGAGTAGCCCCATCCATGCTCAAGCCTCACTAACTTAGTCCCCTCTTGGAAGGCTAGACCAGAACACCACCATTGTTAGAGGCCTCCCTAAGCAAGAATCGGCTCTGCCCAAGGCAGAACTGAGCAGCTGTGAGCATAGCTAAGGGAAGCCCCTCCTACAGGCCTGCTTCCCTTCTGCAGTGGCATCCCACTAGACCTGAGGTGGGCTAGGCAGTCACCAGTTTGAGGCTTCTGCCAGCTACAAAAAAGCAGGGCCCTCTGAACACAAAACTGGCCCCAGGCTTGCTTTCTGAGATGCGTCCTAGACGGGTGGCTCTTCCTGGGGTGCAGCATCCTGCACCCCAGAATTCTGTACCCCAGCATCCGGCACGCCAGAATTCTGTACCCCAGCATCCTGCACCCCAGCATTCTGTACCCCAGCACTCTGCACCCCAGCATTCTGCACAGCGGCATCCTGCACACCGGCATTCTGCACTCCAGAATTCTGTACCCCAGCATCCTGCACCCCGGAATTCTGTACCCCAGCACTCTGCACCCCAGCATTCTGCACAGCGGCATCCTGCACACCGGCATTCTGCACTCCAGATTTCTGTACTCCAGCATCCTGCACCCCGGAATTCTGTACCCCAGCATTCTGCACCCCAGCATTCTGCACAGCGGCATCCTGCACACCGGCATTCTGCACTCCAGAATTCTGTACTCCAGCATCCTGCGCCCCAGAATTCTGTACCCCAGCATCCTGTGCCCCAGCACTCTACACCCCAGCATCCTGTGCCCCAGCATCCTGCAACCCCGCTGAACCCTTCCCTAGCTTCCCTGGAGGAAAGCTCAGACTCACTGGGAAGGGGTCACAGGAGGACTCAGGGGGTGCTGCTGATGAGCTCTCATACACAGGGTTTGCGACGTTCTCCGGCTGCTGTTTGCCAAAGGCCAAGACATCAATGTCCTCTTCTGACTGTTAAAGGAATCACAAGGTTGAGAGGCAGGACTGTTCCCAAGGCACTGTCCACCTCAGAAGCCTTTTGAGGGCACGGTTGAGATGACTGACACGTGATAGAAGGCACTGGGCCCACGTGACAGCTTACCTGTCTGCCCAGGTGTGTCTCCCAAATCGACCCGTAAGACATTTCCACCTCCCAGAAATGTTCCCATGGCTCCTGCTGCCATACGCACCGACGAGCCCACTACCCTGAGTCGTGTGGCCATCCCTGAACTTAGAAAGATCATGTATGTGCTACACAAGATGGTTTGAATGTTCTCACCCGAACATGCATTTTGAGCTCTTAGGAGGGCAGGGGACTTGGTTCTGCCGTGGTGTTTGTAGGCAGGGCCTGTGGGGTGGCGGTTCTGGGTACAGAGAACAGCAGGACAAAGTGTAATCCAGTGGGACAGTGGCTCTAACAGCCTCAGGCCAGGACCTGGCTGTCACCCTAGGATCCTCAGACTGCGTTGAGAACTTGGGGGAGTCCTCTGTAGCAGGAAAGGCCTTACCAGGAGGGCCACGTGACCCCCCATTACCCGGTTTTCAGGTCTGTGAGCTGAACAGCCCTGCCGACTGGAAGTGTTCTAGCTTGTGGTGTTTTGGTTATAGTATAGAAGCCTATGAGCTTCTAGATAGGCCAGCTGTCTCCTGGGAGGCGTGGGCTATTACCTGAGGGTACCGCACAGCTGTTCCTGAGTGTGGAAGAGACGGGGGAAGGGTACAGAGAGCAAGAGGAAGGCCGCCCCACGGCTGCACTTCTGCCCAGACCAGTTCTCGGGGTACTGTGGTTTGATACGTTGTCTCACAAAGGCTCTTGGTTCAAGACTGGACCCTATCCCTGGGCATTCTTGGGAGCCAGTGGGACCTTTAGGAGGTGGGGCCTAGTGGGATGAAGTCTGGTAATTGAGGGGTGTGCCCATGAAGGGGACTTGGGAAGCCTGGCCCCTCTTTGTCCTCTCTCTTTGCCTCCCATCCACCCTGAGGTGAGTACTCTCCCATGAGGTGCTGACCCAAAAGCCAAGTCACCATGGACTGGGACCACGAGCTAAACTTTTCTTCCACATAACCTGAGTAACAGAAGACTGGTTGACACATAGGGCTGCCCCTGGTCATCTCAGGAGCTTGCTGACGAGCTAGACTCAGCTCTGCAAACAGGATGGAGTGGGATGCGCTGGCTAGAGAGAAGCTGTGCGGAGAGGTGCTAGACCCCAATCCCCAGCTCTCAGGGCCAGTCCCGACGCCAACGCCTACCATGGTGGGCACTCATCTGAGACTCCTCCCAGGAAGCAGGAGCATGGGGCGGGGTAGTTATTCTAGTTGCTTATAATCAAATACCAGCTCCCAGGTGAGGACACATTTGAGGTAACCCCGCCCTCAGAGCTGGCCGTTGGAATGGGTCTGATGGGCGGATGGCAGGTGTGACTGCCACCCGTGGGAGGTGAAGCCTGGTGTAAGTCACCATGATGGGCTTGATGCCAAGTGAGGCTGTCCCTGATGTCCACGCACCTCCCTGCATTCCAGCTTCCTGAGGTGGCGTGAGGCCCTTGTCAGAAGCCAAGCTGTGCCAGCCCTGACCTTGGACTTCCCAGGCTCCAGAGTCACAAGCCAATAAATGTGTGCTCTTTGTAAACCTCACAGTCTTAGACATCCTGGTGTCATTGTTTTGTGTTTGTGTGTGTGCAGGTGTACAAAGGCCAACGTGTGCCCATGTATGTGGAGGCCAAAGGACAATCTCAGGTATTAGCCATTCTTGTTTGTTTCTTTCTTTGTTTTTTAAGACTTGTCCACTCACTGAACCTGGAACTTACCACCTCAGCTAGACCGGCTAGCCAGTGAATCTCAGAGACCTCTCTCTCTCCCCAGTGCTGGTTTTACAAGCACACACCACTGAACCTGCTTTTATTGTATGGAACCCGAGAGATGAACTTGGGGCCTCGTGGTTGCAAAGCAGACGTCTCAGAGGCTGAGTGATCTCTCTAGCTCAGTTTGCTTTTGTTTTCATTGTTTGTTTGTTTGTAAACAAGATCTCACTGCAGAGCTGGCCATGAAGTTGTGGTGTACCCTCGGCTAGCTCAGAACTCACGATCCTGCTGCACCTGCCTGCTGAGCACTGGGATGACACGTGTGTGCGGCCTGCATGTGCAGAGCAGAGGAGAGGCGGCCCATCACTGCCGGCTGGGCTCTCTCTCTTACCTCAAAACGCTGGAAGCCAGTTGTTCTCTGGTTTAGTCGGAAGTAAGAATAGGCGACCAGAGCAACTGCACCGGTGACCAGGATAACAGCACAGACTACGCCTGTCCTCAGGCCAGTGTGGGCAGGGCTCTGTACACAGAGAGGAAAGAGACATACTCTCTGGTGATTTCCCCAGGGAGTATGTCTGAGTTCATCTTATTCTTGCTTGCCCGGGCACCTTGGAGTGATTCATTAAAACAATGCCAAATGAACATGATTCCAGGCCTCATTGCTGCCAGGACCTATTACTTACAATAACCTACAGAGATATGGACAGTCGTTTTCCCTGTTTTTATATGGGGAACTAAGGCAAAGAGATGCTAAGTACTTGCCCAAAACCACATAGCTTTCTAGAGGCACAGTGGACTTTAACACCTATCTGGTCTGAAGCATATATGCATAGCCACCATGCTGTGGAACTTTCTAGTAGCTAGCAGCTCACCTTGTGTGTCCCTGAGAAAATGTTAGGATACTAACAATAACCACAGCCAGCCTTTTGAGAGCTTGTGGGCTGTGCCAGGAGCTGCTCTGAGGACTCAGTGTTTCTTCCTGCAGTCTCCCAGGTCAGAGAACTGCTGTGAACCAGTCTGCACACACTGGGTAGATGAGAAAACGGGAGCAGAGACGCTCAGAGATCAGTTTATGATTTCTGGTTCCCCCTGACTCATCTTTCTCTTTTGATCAGCAAACTAGTGGGACTGGAAGCTGGCGGGCATGCATATTGGGGAATGCACGTTTGACACTGGAGCTTCCCGGCTCCTCACTAGGAACCTGAATACTCACTGCTGGCACAAGGGGGGCTTTCAGAGGCTCAGAAATGACATGAAGGAGCCCGTTGGAGGCAATGATGTTCCACTGCAGAATGGCTCTTCCATCCACAAATCTGGTCTCCTAGGGAAACAAGGAGTGGGGAGTGTGAGGCCTGGGTCCTCTTCCCCCTTTCCCACACAGGTGGTTCCCCACAGGGTTCTGATGCCTCAGGCTGAAGTTTCAGCGTGGCCTCCCTTAGTGCCATCAAACACCTGCTGACTTTGCGCTACCTGACAAGCTGCTCCGAGGGCTGCAGAGACCTTTGGGTTTATTTCCCAATCCTCTGTGTGGGAGAGGAGCTATCAGAAGGAAATGGCCTGTCCACCATCACCCCAGCAGGGCTCCGGCTCACACCGCACCTCTAGGGGGAGTTTTTTTGTTAATCCCGGTGTGAGCAGTAGCTTGTGGTGCAGGTGGAACTGAGGCTCCACATCCCACCTGCGGAGCTACCACCTTCTGATAGGTTCAGGTGGCTCGGATGTGCACGGATGCTCAAGGAGAACTCGTCTAAAGCACTTGCCCTAGGGCTCATCACACGAGATGCTAGTCTCCACACAGACACTGTGCCCATCACTGTCACCACCACAAACACGGAAGCTCTCATTCCTACGAATCAAATGAGGAAACGGAGCTTAGAGAAGTTGGGTAGAATAATTCGTCCCAGGGCCATTTGACTTGGAAGCTGACAAGTTAATGCCTGAGACTGGAGGGAGGCATCTTCAAAACAGTTTCCTTTCTCAGGCCTCATTAACCCATCCCCTGAGGCCAGTCTGTTGCTAAGGTTCTGGGTGGCCTGTTAGTATGTAATGCCACCGCCACGGTTTGCATTCATACCGCCCTGATCTGTGGATTTAAAGATGACTTTCATATTATAATAGTTCCACCTATTGAGTGTCTACTGCACGCCAGGAGCTTTGCGTGTGTTTTCTCCAGCTCTCTCAAACCCGGAAGGTTTTTCATACTTGGTGGAACTGGTCCTGCCTGGAGGTGATGAGCAGCCGGCTTCCCAGCCTAGTCCTCAGAACGGTGCCATTGACGAGGTCGTCGTAAAAAGAGACGCTGAGGTTAGTGAGGTGGTGCTCGATGTCGCGCCCAGACAGGCTCTATGGGGAAAAAAAAGCAGACGAATAGTCTGAACGATGGCTGGAAATGGCACGTTTTTCTTGGGGGTCCTTCCTAAGGCTCACATGTAACTAGCACATAGAAAGTCATCTTCACTCTACAGCGAGTCACCTGGAGGGGTTCAGAGCAGGCCTGGAGCCAGGCAGAGGTGGTGCTCTTTAGTCTGGTGATTGGGTAGTGCCTGGGGCTCACAGCCCGCTGGTTGGCCGCTGGGGGGTGTGTGTTGAACGAGTCCACTTCTCCTCTTTGGACCACATCATGAGAAGATAGGTGTGTTGGACTCATTGCACCAGGGCCATTGCAACAGGGCCCGATTCTTCTTCCTTCCCTGGATCCTTGCCTCTGGCCCCTTATTTCCTTCCCTGACTTTGAGCTCAGCCTCGTGACCGGTTGGCTGTTGTCTTGACATGACCAGAGGACTGACCAGCACCAGCAATCGTCAGTTTGCACACAGCACCCTTGTCCCCTGCTGTGACCGGGTTGGTCTGCTTTTTTCTGAGAACCTGCAGGGCAGAGCTGCCAACCGGCCAGCCCAGGCTGTGGGCTGCTGAGATGGGAAGTAACAGCTGCTCATCATTGTGTGTGCTGATGGGGTACGGTACTCCTCTGTATCTGGGGTAGGGATTGTTTCTTTGCTCAGACAGGGTCCTGTACTGTCACTTCCCCAGTAAATGACAGGCATTGGCTCTTGTGTGCTGGAGTGATTTGTGATACACTGTGGTGGTGACATGACACATTCCGTCTAAAAGTGCAGGCATCACGGACGCCACTCACCTTATTTCCCATGAGTCCACTGTTCTGCGGCACGAACAGGGTGCCACGGATGGACAGGTCAGTCAGGTGTTTCAGAAAAGCCTGGCCTCGGGCTGAGCTGTTGGAATAAGCCAGCACCTCCTGGGGAGCAGAGGGAAGGGGTCAGATGGGCCACCATGGTGTGGGAGTTGGGTTGGCTGGGGGAGCTGGGGGGACACAGTGCCTCTGGGCTAAAGGCTGGCTTCCTTTGTGCTTCCTCTTGCTGGCCTTTGGGAGGGCGTTAGGATGGCTTTCCCTCTTCTTAGAAATCTGCCTAAGATGCTCTGTCCTGCTCCACTCTGTGAGGCAAAGTTCCCACTCCATTCTGAGTGCAGAGGCAGGGCGGTGCTGCATCCCACAGGTGCGCAAAGACACTGTCGTCTGCCTGGAGCCGTGGGGCATGAGCTGATAAACAGCTCATTCACACACGAGAGAACTGCCTATGAACTTATTCCACCTCCTAGACTGATGAAGACGCAGCCTCCTCACCCCTAAAAAGAGGGACACTGAACATCAGACCTCGCTCATCTGTCGTCCAACTATCTGTCACAGTGCGTGGGTCTCATGATCGATGGCAGAGAACCCCAGATTGTTCTAGGACCTTAGCTCAGTGTAGTCACCACTGCTGGCAAAGGGCCGTTTAGTTGCAGTTCAGCCAGATGTGCCCAACCCTGAGCCTCACCTGCCCTGAGCCCCCAGGCTGCCTCCAGACTCCGTCATGGGGTTCTTTGAATATCTAACCACTTGGGGGTGACTGAGCATTGAGTCAGACCTCTGCCTTCCATATGGCCTCTTTAACCATTTTTATAGCCAGCCATTCTGTCACTGGTGTATGTGTGTATGTTACACTAGATGGCCCGAGAGTTAGTGTGTGTATGTGTGTATGTTACTGTGTGAGGGACACTAGATTGCCCGAGAGTTAGTGGGAGTAATCGATCATGGAATCAAAGAACCTGTGGTTGCCAGTGGTCATCTTATCAAGGACACAGAGGATTGCATGGTAAATTGCAGCCAATAAAGGTGACAGAGCTTGTGAATTTACTGTTAATGAATTCTGATGCTGTGGGAAGACAAAAATGTGTCCATTTGCTTCAGATATAATGTGCTCAAGGTATAAGAAATAGGTATCCTATTTTTTTTTGTTTGATCAGTTTCTTAAACAGTACAAGATGCAAACACAGGCAATACCTGTGTTGCACTGATGAACCCAGAGGTTTCCACGTGCTCACAGTGTCAAAATATCAAGCCATTTAAAGGTCACCACCCCATGAGGTTGCTATGGTGCCCCTCCTCCCATGAGGCCTGTGCTCTCAATCTCAACTGTGGGCTTTGGCTTCTCTCAAGGCCTCATGTTATCATCAGTTGCTTGTAGCAAGCCTCACTGCTGGAGTGGAGCCAAAGAGACGGGATACGTACTGCCAGGAAGTCCGTGAGCGAGGACAAGGACATGAGGACCTGCAGCATGTTCCCACTGCACGAGAAGCCGTCGCCCACATAGCCCGCCTTGCAGGTGCAGTTCACATCTGTAAGGGAGGGGCACAGGGGCCATGCCTGTGAGGTGAGGCCGGGGCCACCCTGCACCACTGGGGACTGGCTGGCCAGGCAGAGGTGAGGCCGGGGCCACCTTGCACTGCTGGGGACTGGCTGGCCAGGCAGAGGTGAGGCTGGGGCCACCCTGTACTCCTGGGGACTGACTGGCCAGTGAGGTGAGGCTGGGGCCACCCTGCACTGCTGGGGACCAGCTGGCCAGTGAGGTGAGGCCTGGGCTACCCTGCACCGCTGGGGACTGGCTGGCCATGCCAGTGAGGTGAGGCCGGGGCCACCCTGCACTCCTGGGGACTGGCTGACCAGTAAGGTGAGGCCTGGGCCACCCTGCACTCCTGGGGACCAGCTGGCCAGGCAGAGGTGCTCAGGGACAATGACCTTTCATCCGGTAACAGAAGACATCCCACGTTTCACTCCTGTTGGGCCTGTTTCCATAGTCCACTATCCCTACAACGTTTGAACCACACTTCTGAGAGGCGTAGGTCGTGGGGTAGGCAACCCGCCCACTCTCCAGCCAGCCGGCTGAGCAGAGGTGATAGCTGGCCTGCAGAGACAGGGGGATGACTGGGTTAGTTATGACGTCTCGTGTGCTGTGGAGTCATCTGGGCAATTCTGACCCTACACAGACTGCAAACCATTGCCGGGAACACAGTAGGCACTATACTCTTGTCCATTGAGCCACTGGGTGAATGACCGTGACACTGTTTCTCTGGGTGTCCAGGCTTTCATGCTCACTATTCTCTTGAGAAGGAGTTCACCACCAGCCATCCACCTCAGGTCAAATTCTGCTTGTAAATGGACAAGACTCTTAACTGATGGCAGAATTCTACTCATTATCACCACCACCATCACCATCATCACCCCGTGTGGCTGTAATTGTAAAACACTTATCAAATGATTAAGATGATTGAGGCATGAGGTGATAGTGTTCACCCCCAGAACCATAACTCATCTAACAACGATCAGTGGGGTCCAGAAGGCTCCCCAAACAATATGGTGGCTACTCTTGGCTGTCTCCCAGAGCCCGCAGCTGAGGCTGTTGCTGAAGACTCCGTACTTTGGACTTGGAAAGCTCCAGCTGGAGCTGCTACAGGCCTCCTTCCTGAGCTCTGGCCCTACAGTGTTGAAGGCGCTATGCGAGCTGCCCAACAGTCCTCCCTGCTATGAAGCTTACAAACCCAACAACTAGCACGGCAAGGTCCCTCCCGGGCAGAGATGCGCGTCTACCTGGGAGTTAGCCAGCACGAGCAGAGATGCGCGTCTGTCTGGAGGTAGCCAGCAGCCGCCTAATTAATTGGACTTTAGCTGCTCGTTAGGGGGGATTCACTGCCTGGTGCTGCAAACTTAGGTACCTGTGGCTGCTGAAGCCATGCGCACTAGAGGAGAGGGCACTACAGCCATTTTCCTAAGCCAGCGTTAATTCCTAACTGCTTGTCCTTGTGCTCACAGACAAGGGCAGCTCTTGCCCCTGACTACAGGAGCTTCTTTTTACAGATGGAGCTGATCACAGAGATCTACAACTGGTCAAAACGCAGACAACACGTGACTGTGGGGTGCCCAGCATCAGCTGATGCATCTGCAACACGACTCCTGTACCTGAGGCTGAGTGGAAAGGCGGGCAGGAAGACTCTGAGGAGCCAGAGGAGCAGGGCACCCTGAGAGATAAGTCTTCTGTATATGACAGGGAACGTACAGCAATATGGCTGCCCAGACAAGACATGCATGATGGTAACGCCAGTTAACACGACAACATGAAGGAAAGATTTCCACAAGGCCCATCCCGCAATGAAGAGCCACAGGCAGGTAATGGCTTCTGAGAGAGGAAGAATCATTTTCTCCAGGGATGAGATCCCTGGTAGGTTTCCCAGTCCCATATGGTCGTCTCTAAACAAATACACATAGGAGCAACACAGATGGCCTCAGTAGAGTGTGCGCGCGTGTGTGCGCATCTGTGTATGTGTGCATGTGTGTGTATGTGTGCATGTGTGTGTGTATGTGTGCATGTGTGTGTATGTGTGCATGTGTGTGTGTATGTATGTGTGCATGTGTGTGTTAAAGAAGAGGTCAGGAAATTGAGAAGGAGTTTGGGAAACATGGGAAGAGTTCTGGTGGGGAGGAAAGGGTGAAAATGATGTAAATGGGGTATTTATCTATGAAATTCTCAAAAAATATTTTTAAAAGATGACTGAGGCAAAACAAAACAAGTTGCTCAAAGTCAGCTTTTCGGAGATTCAAATGCACTCAGTTTATCCAGACCTCTCAGTAACCTAAAGTCGAGCTCCTTCTGCATTCCACACTACCATAGTCCTGTACACACACACACACACACACACACACACACACACACACACACACCCATAGTCCTGGACACACACGCCCACAGGCAGCTTCCGTGTGCTAGAGGCTGAGAGCAGCCTGACCAGAGAGCGCTGTTCCTCCTGCTGGGGAGGAAGCCTGCAGACCCAGCCCTTCTTTGACTAGTTCCCCAGGACCCTAACTGCTTTGCTGGCTCAAGGATGCCCTGCCCAGGCTGTGGTTACTAGCCTTCCTGGCATCCAGCTATGGTGTGAGCAGTTCACTCTGCCTCCTGGAAGGACCACCTCTGGGTGACACTGGATATCATATTTAACCTTCCCAGTTTCTCTATGTGTGAACAGAAGGACACCAATCCCAGGGATGCGGTAAGAATGCCAACACGTCACCCAACACAGTACTGGACACGCGGTAGACGCCTGACTTTAGACATGATGGGCTCTCATCATTGCTACGGGAGTCTCCCGTGCTGACCTCCAAGGAGTCAGTCACTGTTGGAAGCAGTGAGACCCCAGATCCTGAATTTCTTGTAATCCCCTGATCTGCGTGCCTACAGCTGCTCTGAGCACGAGACCTTCAGGAGTTCCTGATGGCAGGAGAGTGGTTTCTGGTGGGTTTGGCTGGGGCGTGGCTATCTCTATATACTCTGCCTCTGAACACAATAAAGGGGGCATTCTTGGGGAATTCAAGGATGAACCGTGTCGCTGTCTCTCTGTCTGTGTGTGTCTGTGTATTTTAACCTCCAGCCCCCTTGCCTGAAGCTCGCGAACTGGGGTCTAGTGCACCGAGTGCAGACACGGGGGCGCAGTGCACGGCAAGTCACCCCAGCTTTCCTCAGCTTTCCAGGAGGCTGCTGGCACACCTTCCCTGTTTTGCTCTGCCTGAAGTATCTGCTTAACCGGGAACCCACCTTCTGGGCATAGGAGAGCTGGTTGTAGGTGGCCATGGATGCGGCTTCATTGGCACAGGCCTCTTTGGCTTTGTCAAAGGTCAGTTTGTACTGGCCCAGTGGGGAGCGCAGATGGAATACCCCAACAGTCGTGTCTAGAACAGGAGGGGGATTACGCAGTCAGTCCACTCAGCTGGCAGGGATTCAGACAAAAGACTTAGAAGGACTTCAAGGTAGATGCCAACTGTAGCTCAGGATGCTCTGGGAAGCCGTTTCTCCCAACTATAGCACAGGGTACCCTGGGAAGCCACTTCCCCTTCAAGTTATGCTGAGCTAAGTCAGCTGAAGTATTTATTCTTTTTAATCATATAAACAGGGCTGGAGAGATGCCTTTGCAGTTAAGAGCACTGGGCACTTTTCCAGAGCAGTGCCCACACAGCTATGGTGGCATTCCATCTGTATGTTAATAAATAAAGCTTGCCTGAAGATCAGAGAGTAAAACAGCCTCACTGGTCAGCCTTACTTACAGACCAGGCAGTGGTGACACACACCTTTAATCCCAGCAATCACACTAGTTGCCATAGAAACTGGAGAGTGCATGCTTTTAATCCCAGTGATGCACGCCTTTAATTCCAGCCCAAGAGAGAGTTATAAAACGGGAGGAGACAGCTCTCAGACAGTCTCTCTGAGATTCCTGGAGGCAGGATCGCTATTTCTGACTGAGGTAGAGGTAAGAGCCAGTGGCTGGTGTTTTTCCTTCTGACCTTCAGGTTGAACCCCAATTTCTCTGAATTTTATGAATTGCACTTCACACAGCAGCTCACAACTGTTTGTAACTCCAGTCCCAGGAGATCCAACGCCCTCTCTGGCTTCTGCAGGCACTGCACACACACTGAACACTGGGGACCACCTTGCCATCTCCCCTCACCTAGAACAGTCCTCTCACTGTCTAGTTTTCTCTAGCACACTGCCTCTCCTGTCTTCTCTAGGTATGACCAGTGCCGGCATCTGCTGGGTCTCCACTGTAGTCCCAAGCTCTGGAATATATCTCTCAGCTCACCTAGACAAACCTCTTCTCTGTCTGAAAAAAATCTGTTTTTCTTTTTATGGTTGTTATTGTTGTTGATTTTTTGTTTTTGTTTTTGTGTTTTGAGACAGGTCTCATTATGTAGTCCTGCCTGACCTGTAAGTTTCTACAAAGACCAGGCTGACCTCGATCTCACAGAAATTTATCTACCTCTGCCTCCTGAATGCTGGGATTAAAAACATGTATTATCATGCCCACCCTCTCTGTTTTAAAACTTGTGATATATATATATATATATATATATATATATATACACATGCATATAACATAAAATTTGCTTTTTTTGACTTTTTTTTTTTTTTTCGAAACAGCATTTCTCTGTGGCTTTGGAACCTGTCCTGGAACTAGCTCTTGTAGACCAGGCTGGTCTTGAACTCACAGAGATCTTCCTGCCTCTGCCTCCCCAGTGATGGGACTAAAAGCATGTGCCACCGCTGCCCAGCTTGACAATTTTAAGTGTACAACTTGTACCTATTTGCTGTTGGGAAAACATCAGTCTTATCCATTCGCAGTACATTTCTATAATTCCAGCAAAGTCTCTGCTAACAGCTGCTCCCTACCGTCCCTCCTCTTCCTGAGGGAGCCGCTCTTCTATTCTTCCCCCCATCAATCTACCTGGCTTAGGTTTCTCAGATAGCTGACTTATAGGATGGCTGTCTTTCTATGTCTGGATGATGTCACGTGATGTAATGCGCCAAGGCTAGCTACCCCCATTGTAGCACCTATCAGAATTTCTCATGTGCCCAGGTGGATGTTGCCCCACTGCACGGCTGTGCTCCATTTGTTATCCGCCCACAGAAACTCTTGGTGCCTCTACCCTCTAGCTGTTCTGCACGCTGTTGCTGTGGATATAGGTATGCAAATAGCTAGGATTTCTGGGACCCTGCTTTCAGCTTTTTTTTCTTTCTATTCTTGCTTTTATTACAGCTACAGGGACATAGGGTAAGATTTTTGTCTTCCGTTTTACTATGCTTCCCCATTATCTTACATTCATTTAAGTTTCCCCACTGTACTGGGTCTCTTCCTGGAGGAACGGTCTATGTCTTCCATGTCCCTGAAGTATAGAGACCTCCTTTGTCTTACTCTAGGAGGGATTTGAGGCACACCTCAGGGTTTGCTGTAGACAAGTGCTAAATCCATAGTTGCTATTGAGCTATGGAAGAAAAAAACGCAAACAACAAAAACTCTCTAAGTTGACTTTGCCTGTAAAGGAGAGCCAACCACGCAGAGATCTCCAGTCAATACTGGCAGGACACAGTGCACAGTAGCTTGGCTCCCTTTTGAAATCCCTTAAGTCCCGCTCTCTCCGGCTCTGAACTGGCTTCTGGTGGTTTTCCTGTGGGTTTCAACATGCCCTAGCCGCTGGGCCTCTGCACTGTGGCTTTTCTACTTTCTGCTGCGGGCTTTATTAACCTGAGAGTTTATTCTACACCATTGGAGCCATCCTCAGAGGCACATGTGGTCTGTGCTGGTCACTGTGTGAGGAGCGAGCAGCTGGTGTTAGGTTGTTGCTGTAAGTGACAGCCTCTTCCTCATAGACCACCCTAAGCTACGCCTCCCAGATTTGATTCCAGCCAATGGTTCTGAGGGTGCTAAGCATCATGGGGAGGGAAAGCACTGGGAAGGGCCTTTGGGCCTCTTGAGTTCTAGCCTTCAAGGTCCAATTGTGAGTCGACTCTCCTGCCGGGGGGGGGGGGGTCTGGATAATGTGTGGGCTCTTTAGTTTCTGTTTTATTTCATCTTCTTTTGTTCCCCTGCACACACCCCTCACCCGTCCCGAAGAGAAAGGTGCATTGGGCGAGCGCCCCAGCCACACTGACCCTGGAAGTGGAGGTCTGCACAGTTAGCATCTGGGTGGCACTGCCCGTTGTCCTGTAAGCAGCGGTCCAGCGGTAGCTGTTCGGGCTCACAGTCCACTCCATCCCCCACATAGTGACTCTTACATTCACACTTGTGCCTGCCCTGAGGAAAGAGGGGGGAACAGATGAAGAAGCCCCCAGGATCCCACGTACAAGAGGACACCCATCCAGCCTAGGATCCCGCCTACGAGAGGACACCCATCCAGCCTAGGATCCCGCCTACGAGAGGACACCCATCCAGCCTAGGATCCCGCCTACGAGAGGACACCCATCCAGCCCAGAAGCGATTGGCAAAGAGCAATGTGTTAGGCCCTATGCCAGGAGAATAAAGGTCGTCTTGCTCTGTGCAGGCTCATGACGAAAGGCCGCCATCATTCTTAGCATAAAGGCTGCTTTCTCAGAGAGGCCCTCCCTCCCTAGCACCCTGCAGGAAGCAACTCTTGACCGTTATTCCAACACATGGACCCTATCTCTGCTCGTGGCCTTTCTCACGCTGTGCCAGGGCTGTGTACTGACACTAAGTGTCACTCCTTTTCTCTGCATGTGCACATGCTCCTGGAATGCAGAGATGCCACCAGTTCCTCATGTTGTGGTGACCCCAACCATAAGGTTATTTCATTGCTACTAATGTTGCTGTTGTTATGAATGATAATGCAAATATTGATTTGCAGGACATCTGAAATGTAACCCGCAGAGGGACTGTGACCCACAGGCTGAGAACCTCTGCTCTATAGCCCATCAGCTTCCCTTAGCCAGAGCATCTCCTCCAGCTGTATGGAAGCTTCTGAGTGACATTGGTACAGTCTATTAACTAAACAATAGACTTTACAGGGATTTCACTGAATTTGACGCTAATGTCCTCTTCTGCTGAGGGTACAAAATGGCACCCACACTGACTTTTACTAGAAAGAGACCAAGGTGGGAAGACAGTGTAGCAGAGGCCAGGTAGCTGGGGACACCAGGGCCCAGATGTCCCCAGGGAAGCGCGACTCACTCACCGGGCCAGTCATCCTGCAGGTGGCATGCTCGTGACATCCACCGTTGATGCCATCTGCACAGGGGTCTATCTCCGTGCAGCTGTAGCCATCCCCCTGGTAGCCCTTCTTGCAGCTGCAGGAGACTTGTGTGCCCTGCTGAGAGCACCTGGCAGCCTTTGCACAGCCCCCGTTGTTCTGTTTGCAGAAATCCACAGCTGCGAGAAAGCGCAGAGGTTTCATGTACCACTGTCCGTGCCGTCAGAGGCCTTTACCTCGTGTGTGCGCGCCTCTGGTCTCCCTGATCTGGGAGCTCGCTGCTAGCTTGTATATGACTCTTGACAGGCTTGCCACATTCTCATAGGCAGCTCTGATAGAGATTTTCAGAATGCATTCGGGGTTTTGATGCTAGAACTCCATCCTCCCTCCCCCTCCCTCCCCCTTTTGTGTTTGTGTCCATGTCCTGGCTAACTTGACACAGCCTAGAGTCGTTTGAGGGATTCTCAGTTGACGGGTTGTTCAGATCCAGATCAGACTGACCCATGCCCCTGTCTGTAAGGGATTGTCTAGATTAATGATGACTAGAAGAAGACCCAGCATAGCCCACTGTGGGCACACTCCTGGCCACTGTGGGGTGACACTCAGATGCTGTGGAGTGACAGTGTGGATGCTGGTGTGACTCAGTGCACGGAGCACACTCCTGGCCACTGTGGAGTGACACTCGGATGCTGGTGTGACTCAGTGTGCCGAGCACACTCCTGGCCACTGTGGAGTGACACTCGGATGCTGGTGTGACTCAGTGCACGGAGCATACTCCTGGCCACTGTGGAGTGACACTCGGATGCTGGTGTGACTCAGTGTGCCGAGCACACTCCTGGCCACTGTGGAGTGACACTCGGATGCTGGTGTGACTCAGTGTGCCGAGCACACTCCTGGCCACTGTGGACTGACAGTGCGGATGCTGGTGTGACTCGGCTGCAGCGTGCCTGCCTAGCACTGAAAGGCTCAGGGTCCATTCCCACTGACAGGACGACTGGGACCAGAGGACGCGTGGTCTCCAGTCTTGACTCTTTCATCCTAATGCTGTGGTCGGTTTCCGAAATTCTGAAGCAAGACCGACTACTTTTTGAGTTAGAAAAATACTATAAAAGATAGGATACCTTGTTTTGCAAAGCAATTTAAAAATTTAAAACCGTGGCTTGGGAGGCAGGCAGGGCAACTGTGAGCAAATTATTGATGACACCAAGTCCTAAGGAGGACAGGTATTGTTGCAGAGCAGGAGAAGAGGCCATGGAGCCCAGCAGTGGCCACACTCTGCTCCCCTCCTGTGCTGGCTGCTGGCCCCAGGGATGCAAAGAGGACTCACCTGTGCATGTGATTCCATCACCTTCATAATTCAGGTTACACACACATGTGTTGTTCTCCATACATGTGGCATGCACAGAGCAAGGAGGTATGCAGACCGGAAACACAACTGCAAAGAAAGAGGCCACCCATCACCCTGCACCCCGTTGTATAGCATCAGCTTCCCCTACGCAGCTTTTCTGGGGCTCTTTCCAGACATTTCATAGGTGGTGGAAAGATGGGGATGATTAGCTGAGGACCCGCCTACCCCAGAGATTCTGAGCTACGTCTGGCAAGCAGTTCAGATTATGATGCACAGGCTGCCTTAGAGGCAACTATTTGAACTTTATTCCTCCAAACTTGCAAGCAGGGATGAACCTGAGCAATAGACTCTTTCGCCCTAAGAACTTGGGCTGCCAGAGAAGGTTAAATTGGAACAGAAATTTCACTGTCTTCCAAGGGCACCACTGAGCTGGGGGAGACATGTGGCACAGTGGTGATGGGATGGGGGCTGTGATGCGCACAGGCATCCCGAAGCTGAGGGACAGGTATTTAGGTGGGCGGGCAGGGTTAGAAGTACAGTCGGCCATACTGTTGGAGCTGCTGAAGCCCTCACAAGAGCTCAGTGATGCCCTCTGACTCCGGGGAGGAGGAAAGGACAGTCATTTAGGCAGAATGATTTGGCCTTCACATCTTAGGCCTTTTAGAACATAGAGACTTCAGTTTCTTAAAACAAAAAAGCATGGATCAAGACGATGATGATGGAAGTGACTGCATTGGATATGGCAGACACAAATACAGGAGCTTAAGAGTCACCCGGCAACCCTTCCCTTGCACAGGGTGCGAGGGCAGGCTGTCCAAGGCCATTCATGCAGCAAGTAGGGGAATCAGGGCCCACGTCCTGGTCTCAGGAGTCCAAAGACTGAGTTGTCCTGAGACCACTTGATTTCTGTCATCACGCACCTGGGCCTGAGTTCCACCATAATGAGCCATTCTCACTACGTGGCTTTTAGATTGGAGTAAAATCTTTTCACCAAGTATTTTCTGAACCAGTAATCTCCTGAGGTCCAGGCCACAGTTAAAACCACTGTTTACAGGAAAAGTGGGAACACCCGCGGGTGAAGTGGGAGCACCCACAGGTGAAGTAGGAACACCCACGGGTGAAGTGGGAACACCCACGGGCGAAGCAGGAGCACCCACAGGTGAGGGGGGAGCACCCACACTGGCATTTTCTCAGCTACCACTCAATTCCAACCTCACTTGCACTCCCTCAAGAGAGTCCCCTGTAGCCAGGGGCTGCACCGGCTGGCCACTCCCTCAACAAACCTGTAAGAGTGTCACAGAAGCGGCCTGTCCACCCTGCTTCACAGAAGCACTGTCCAGAGCCGGTGATTCCCTCGTCACACTGTCCATGCTCTGAGCAGCCACAGGCTGTAAGAGAAACCAGGGTGTCCGGAGTTAGTGACCTGCAGCGATGTCTGCTCATCCCCACTGCATTCCTGTCTCTGGCATCGTCAGTGTGCATCCTCTACCATAGACACTGTTTCCCCCAATTCCAAAAATAACACAGGCCAGGCTCTGCTACGCAGTGGGAGCACGGGGAAGGCCCCTGTTCTCACAGGCCTTACAGAGGCCGAAACAGCTCCCGAATGTGTGATAATAAATGTCCCTAATGCTGCCGTCACAGAAGCAGAGTGCCATGGGCACATCACCAAACAGATGGAAGCGACAGCTTCATTGGGGCTTCTTGCTTATCTATTTAAGAAGAAAATTTAAAACCACGCGCCAGTTCTGCTTACCACCTCTTAGTATGACTGTGCCAGCCCAAGTCCTCCGGGGCTGCAGCTGCGTCAGCCTCCCCCACAGGTGGCAGTTAGAGCCACCCTCTCCAGTCTGTTCCCAACAGTTCTCGGGTTCCAGCCTCTCACTGGCCGCCTGGCCTGTCACACTTAGAATAGTCGCTGAGTCATGTCCTCTGGTCTAGAGTTTCCTGTGTGCCCTGGCTCTCAGACTTTGTCTCTTCCCGCCCTTCCCCTTCCCCACCTACTCTTACTCTTACTCTGGCCAGGCCCACTGGGGATGGATACTAGGACTACATACAGGGAGGGAAAAAGCACACAGAACAGGTAGATGGGAGAAAGGGAAAGTCACGGATGAGGACAGGGAACCTACAGCTACAAACAGGCTAGCACAGCAAGTGGCCACTTACGCTGACAGTCTGGCCCAAATCTCCCTGGCCAGCACAGCTCGCAGGCTGTCCCGTTGAAACCGGTGTTGCACCGGCACTGTCCTGTGGTCGAGTACAGATGGCTGCAGACACCCCGGTTATTACACGGTGTATCCGGTCCTCCGGGGCAGGCTGGAAGAAAATGAGACAGCGGTGAGACATAGTCTGCCGGTTCAGGGCAGTGCTGTTCCAATAAAAATGGAGTACAGACCTAAACAGAAAACTCTCAACAGAGGAATCTAAAATGGCTGAAAGACACTTAAGGAAATGCTCAACATCCTTAGTCATCAGAGAAATGCAAATCAAAACAACTCTGAGATTCCATCTAACACCTGTAAGAATGGCCAAGATCAAAAACACTGATGACAACTTAAGCTGGAGAGGTTGTGGGGTAAAGGGAACACTCCTGTATTGCTGGTGGGAGTGCAAATTGGAACAGACTCTTTGGATATCAGTATGGTGATTTCTTGGAAAATTAGGAAACAACCTTCCTCAAGACCCAGGAATACCACTTTTGGGTATATACCCAAAGGATGCTCAACCATACCAAGGACATGTGCTCACCTATGTTCATAGCAACATTGTTTGTCATAGCCAGAACCTGAAAACAACCTAAATGCCCCTCAACCAAAGAATGGATAAGGAAAACATGGTACATTTACACAATAGAGTACTACACAGCAGAAAAAAATAATGACATCTTGAAATTTGCAGGCAAATGGAGCTAGAAAACATCATATTGAGTGAAGTAACCCAGACCCAGAAAGACAATTATCATATGTATTCGCTCATAAGTGGTTTTTAGACATAAAGCAAAGAAAACTAGCCCACAAATCACAATCCCAGAGAACCTAGACAACAATGAAGACCCTAAGAGAGACATACATGGACCTAATCTACATGGGAAGTAGAAAAAGACAAGATCTCCTGAGTAAATTGGGAGTATGGGGACCATGGGAGATGGTTGAAGGGGAGGGGAGAAGAGGGAGGGGAGAAGAGGGAGGGGAGCAAAGAAATATGTATAGTTCAATAAAATCAATTAAAAAAAGAGAATTCTACCAATAGAGCTGCATCTCTGACATCTGAGAGTCTTAAAATTTTTCAGGGGTAAGCAGATTTAAATTTTCTAATGGTCTTTAAAAATATATATTACTTATTTTTATTTATGTGTATGTGTGTATGTTTGTTTACATATACCACAGCATTCAAAGACTTGAGGAAGCCAGAAAATGATGCTGGATCCCCTGGACCTATAGTTACAGGCAGGCAGTTGTAAGGTGCCTGATATATATGGTGGTGTGGGAGGTCCTTCTGTCTGTGTGTTGCTTTTATTGGTGAATGAATAAAGAAACTCCTTTGGCCTGTTGATAGGGAAGAACTTAGGTAGGTGGGGGGGGGGCAGGGAAACTAAATGGCATGCTGGGAGAAAGGAGGCAGAGTCAGAAGCCATGGAGCCACCAGAGACAGAAGCTGGGAACTTTAGCTGGTAAGCCACAGCCACGTGGCAATATACAGAATAATAGAGATGGGTTAGGTTAGGGTATGAGTTTAGCCAGAAATACACTTAAGCTATTGGCCAAACAGTATAGCAAATAATATAGTTTTCTGTGTGGTTATTTCGTTGCTGGGAGGCTGGGATGAATAAGGGACCCTTCCCCCAACAGTATGTTGGGAAAGGAGCCCAGTCCTTTGCCAAAGTAGTAAGTGTTCTTGTTTGGTTGTTTGTTTTTCCAGACAGGGTTTCTCTGTAGCCCTGGCTCTCTTTTAACTTGCTCTGTAGACCAGGCTGGCCTTGAACTCACAGAGATCCGCCTGCCTCTGCCTCCAGAGTGCTGGGATTAAAGGCGTGCGCCACCACCACCCAGGGCTTTCAGTAGTGCTTTGCGTCTCAGTGGTCCAGGCTGGGAGCCGGGTGGCTGGATTCAGTCCAGCTCGTTCATATAGCGTCTATAGGATGTCTACAGGATAGAGCATGAGTGGGGTACACATGGCAGCAAGAACATCACGGCTTCTGGAGTCTGGGTCCTTGGGCTTGCTTAATTCCTGAGCTTCTACTTCTCATCCATTAAAGGGGCTGGCATCAGGGTCGCTATGGAGACTCTGGTACAAGTGAGCATTTAGTAGTGTGCCTACCTAGAGCGAAGCCCAGCAGGTCAGGTGAGCCTTGTGGGCTTCATTTAGCATTGCTGCTGATGGATTCGTCACTAGAAGTTCTATCAAGGTTTCCAAACTGAGAACAAACTCCCTTTGACAAGGAGACACCCTGTAACTGCGGGCTTAGAGAAGATCATGACCCACAGGAGATCAAGAATCCCTGTTAGTACATCACTGTTCAAAGATAGGGATCATGTCAAAGCCCTTATACAGACATTTTTCCCAACATAAGGACATTGCATTTTAAACCACCAGGGAAGATGTCAGTATTCTAATTTTATTGCCACTATCATTTATTTATTTATTATTATTTCTGCGATACTGGAAATTAAACCCTATACATGCTGGCATATGCTCTACTAGGAACCTGCTTCCCAAGGTGCCTTTTTATTATGAGACAGGGTGTAGGTCGCTCAGGCTGTCCTTGCATGTACTCTGTCGTTCAGGCTGGCCCTGGACTTGTGATCCCCCTGCTTCAGGCTCCTGACCAGCTGGGATTCCAGGCTGTGCTGTCAGACCCAGCTGAGATCTGGTTTTAATCATTAAAGTGGATGTACAGTAGGATCCCAGTAAAAACAAAATATGGAGATGGCGGGAGAGGGCTGGGCCTGGGAAGTGTGAGGGTGGCGTTTTCCCAGCCTCCTTAGAACTTGGCACCTTTAAAAGCACAGCCTGCCCGTACCCCTTTAGAATGGCAAGAAGGGGTGTTCTCACCCTGACAGTGTGGCAGGAAGTAACCCTTGCAGCACCTGGGGAGCCGGATGACCAGGGTGCACAGCTGCCGGCAGCCTTCCAAGTTCCTCCCGAAAGGCAGTGGTTTGTAGAAACACTTCTGCTTCACACCCTAGAGGGAGAGGAGAGGTGCAGTGGTGGCCTTACTCCCCTCCCCACCCCGGGGCTGGGCTCCTGGGGCTCCAGCGCCCCCTGTGGGGAGGATCTTGGTACTACCTAGGTTGAAAGTGGGATTTTCAAGGTAGGCCAGGAGTGAAGGGAGGGGGACAGAATAAGGGTCCTGAACAGAATTTCTCACCCTTGGAGCTGTTTGAAAATGGAACGATTGCTTGGCAATGATGTGGGGTGCAGATTCGTATCAACACATCCTCAACAAGGAGGGAGGGAGATTCACTTTGTGTGTGTGTGCGTGTGTAATATATGTGTGTGTGTCTGTGTGTGTGATGTGTGTGAGGGATGGGTATGTGGGACGTGTGTGTGTATGTATATATGGTGTATGTATGTGTGTAGAGAAGAGGCTGATGGGGCTTCCTTTTTACTGTCCTCCATCTTATTTTGAGATGGGGTCTCTCACTGAACCTAGAGCTCACTGACTCAATGGCCATACACTGAGTTCTGGGGACCCTCCTGCCTCCATCTCCTAGTATTGGGATTACAGGTACCAGCTCATGCTTCTGGCTTTTTATGTGAGTGCTGGGGATTTGAACTCAGGTCCTCAAGCTTCTTAAGCAAGTACTGTATTGACTGCGTCTTTCCACAACTGTGAAGATCTGTTTTTGTAGGTGCTTTACTAGTGGGAAGGCCTTGACTATCGCGTGTGCTTGTGAGGATTAAACTCAAGCTCTGATCTAGAGTAAGTAATAAAGATAATGCTTCACGAGCACGTACTCCGTACAACTGCTTAGCTGTGCCTCTACTTGAAACTGGTGTTTTCCTAGCACTACACAGGGACTTGCCAGTTCACTTTGTTCTATGGAGACAATATCAGCAGGCATGTAACTTGGCAGGGACTACTGGAATCTGTCCCCATGGCCCCACGCCTATGGACTCCAAGACTGATGCTCTTAGCTGCCACCCCACGTGGCTTTCTGGCCTTTAGTCCTAGCTTTGCTTCTCTGTAGCTGTGTGGCTCGGGCCTGGGCGCCCTCTTTCTCTGGAAGTCATTCTCTCATCCTGCACACATCTCCAGCACAAACAGCCACAATACCCACTATTTCTATAACTCTCTTCTAAAAGATGGGCAGGAGAACGACAGGCCACCTGGGTTGAGAACACCCATCTCACACCACAGGAAACACACTTGTAGACCCGAAGACTGAGGTCTGAAGACGAGTCACACATTCTATGGCCACACTACCCCGAATGAGTCTGTTCCTGTCTGAAACAGACATCCCCACAGACCTCCAGACATCATATTCATAATTACCTTTGGTTTGCTCCACGGTGGGCATCTGGGAGTAGAGACACAGCTCCCACAGTCCCCCTAGTGTGCAAGATGAGAAACTTTAATACCAAGGATATTGGTGATCACGAGGAAATGTCCCTGGCTGTTGTCTGGGTGAGAATTTATCCTGGGGCTGGGGAGACAGTTTAGTTGGCAGAGTGCCTGCTGCACCAGCAGGAGGACCTGAGCTCAGTTCCCAGGAATCACTTATACAGCCAGGCCTGGTAGCGCATGCGTGTGTGTGTGTGTGTGTGTGTGTGTGTGTGTACAGGCAGCTCCCTGGGCCAGCCCAGCTCAATCAGTGAGAGACCTTGTCTCAAAACACAAGGTGGATAACTCCTGAGGAGTCTAAGGCTGGCCTCTGGCTTTTACATGTAACTGCAGATGCATACAAATAAATGTGCATGTGTACACACACACACACACACACACACACACCCCTTCACCTTGATGGAGATATAGCTACAATAAGATTAAACAAAGACACACACTTCACTTAGCCCTGGAGAATTCTGAAGGTCTGTCTTAGATGCCCATTTGAAAGGAGTCCACTGGCGTATAGAGCTGGGCCAGGCAGTACGGTGTGGGCAGATTGTAGCAGTGGGGAGTGGGGGTGCAGGCAATTGTATTTTAAGTCAGCAGTGAGACCTTTGACCGATCACCGAAACATTCTGAACTTTAGTTTCTATAAGGTATAGCTCAGGGACAATACTTGCTGCCATTTGACCTTTGGAGAATCGGCAAAAGACACTAATTAGCTGGAAGGAAGTGTACGGATACACTTGAGGAGTTAAGACGGTCACAGCTCCTAAAACAGGAAGGAAAACTTGTTCACCTCCTTGTTAGGCTGGGATCCTAAATTTGTGGGACAAGCCATGCCAGACACTGGCACTGAGCAGTGACAGCCCTGCTGTGGAGTCACGTCACCTCAGTTTCCAAGTCTGTACGGGGAATTGGTAGTGACTACTCTTAGGACCCCGTACAGCAGCTCAGAGCCAGATTCACCCAGGGGCACTGGCTGGATGAGTGAAGGCAAACGCCTGTTGTGTGGTGGAGGCCCACGACATGGGCTCATTCAGCACTGCAGGTGTGCGGGGGCACATATTATATATATATCAGGCCAAGCCATGTTGGTGAATGGAGGTGTGCGGGGCCCATGTTATATTTTAGGCTGAACCATGTTGGTTAATTGCCAAGTATGACGTAAGCTGACAGGAATTTGAGAAGATGTATGCTGAATGAATAGGTGTGGATGTGTCTGAAAACAAATGCTACGCTAGAGGGCTAACGTCTGGCATCCCAGCACGGTCTCCTTAGTGATGAAGCCATCATGGTGGATGGTGTGAAGGGAAGCAAGAATATTCAGGGCCGGAAACTGGCTGAGCAGATGCTGGCTGATTCTTGGTGGCATTTGAAGAAGGTCACCAATTGGCCCTTGGGTGTTTTGGGACCTGGTCTCATCATGGCCCCTCCTTGGAGCCCATGTAGGATCCCCAGGGCTGGTCTATGGCCCAAGGTTCTTTCCCGATTTTGGTAACTTTAGGACTGACCGAGACATTGAAGGTAGTGAAAGTGTCGCACCGGCCCCCCAGGGTGGGATTCGTTAGCAGGCAGTCGATGCCATAGGCCACGCCCAGGTCAAACAAGAGTCCTCGCTGGACGATCCTGCACATTTGTCCGTTTAGAAAGAGCTCGCCCTGAGAGAGAGAGAGAGAGAGAGAGAGAGAGAGAGAGAGAGAGAGGTCAACAATCCCTCCAAAGTTCTCTTCTTCCCACAGTGTATAACGTGGCCAGCTCCTGTAACGCTCAGAAAGAACTAAAATAAATAAGCAAACATGCAGGGGGTTTCCTGCACCTGTCATGAGGGGCTGGAATGCCAGGGTGAACCAGGTGTTTCATAGCTACCTCTAAAGACAGTGAGCGAAAAAGAACTTGCTGACAATGGAAAAGAAAAACCCAACCCCCCTAAACACACCCGAGACACCCAAATGCCTCTCAAATGGGAACGGTTGGAGAACAGCTTTTATGCCCCCTGACCCCCCACCCCATGACACTCACGACGTCACGGCCAGTTCCACACGTTACACTCAGCTCTGAACCTTGCAGTGTCTTCCAGGAGGCAGACCTGGGCAGGTCTGAAGCCAAAGCCTGGGGAAGAGAGGCAGCCGTGTTAATACCTGCACTGGGATTGAAGGGAGCATGGCCAGCGAACCAAGTTCCAGGGGAAGATTTCCTGTTGTAACAACTCTGCTGAAGCACGGCGAATGCAGTCAGAGGTTAGCTTCCTAGGGGCTGGAGGTTCCTTCTCGTCAGAGGGCACGTGTGCTTGGACATCCTGGAAGAGGCTATCCAGACACATGGAGCCAAGGAAAGGATGAGTGCACTTAGCTGGGAAATGGTTCAGGGCATCTTTTTGTCTTGAAATGTGCTCCTTTCAAAGTTATATGAGTTAGCCATGATGGCACACACTTTTAATCCCACCATTCAGGAGGCAGAGGCAGGCAGATCTCTGAGTTCAACTCTAGCATAGTCTTGTCTATTCAGTTTGTTCCAGGACTACCTAGTGAGACCCTGTTTCACCCTGTTTCAAGAAAATACAAAATATCAAAATGATATAAAATCTTGACCCCAAGAACCTTAGAATGTGGGGGCACTGGGACACAGGGAAAGTGGCTATGGGGAGATGGGGGCAAATTGCATGGATGTACCCGCAAGCCAAGGGAAGCCAGAGATTGCCAGAAACCACCAGCAGCCGTGGGAGACTCAGGGTACAGTCTTTCCTTCAGAACCCCTAGAATAAGCTGATGGTAGCAGTCTAGCCTCCACTGCTGGGAGGGAAGGAGCTTCTGCAGTTCCCAAGCGTCTAGCCTGTGGCAATTATCACCTAGACACTGAGGGAACTGAAGTCAGGGAGTGGATGGCTTCATCTCAGAGTAACAAGAGTCCTTACTGAGGACGCAGTAACTGCTATGTCCCTACACAATCTGGCTTCTCCAGGACAGCTGACTAGTCCGCAGGGCTGACAGCCGATAGCATCAGGATGGGCCAGCTGTTTGTTTAGGGATGTTGGAATCAGGAGTGGCAGAGAACACCCGGAGAAGCTTGAGGAAACCTTTGTCAGCGGCCATTCCGCAAACATGAAGAGAGCACACTGTTCAAGAGGGCAGCGGAGCTGAAGCTTCCTCCTCCCCATGGAGGAGCTGCGGCCATGGGCCTCCCTGCTAGGCTGTATGTATCTCCCACTGGGACATTTAAGAAACTACCCTGGAGTCCCGGATCACGTGGAACTTCAGATACTCCTTCAGCTTGTCCTTGTTGTCTTGATCGAAGAGGAAGTCCCGCTGCTCTGGGGGTAGGGCTTGGAGGGCTTTGTCTGTGGGCCAGAAGAGGGTAACTGGGGTGTGGATGGGGTCGGTGATGACGCTCAGCAAGCCTGAGTCCTGAAACAGAGATGACGTCATTCTTACAGTGCATGTGCTGTGTCTCTCCATGGCCTGGACCGCGGCTTGTCAGAGTCTAACTGTCCCAGAGTGACACAGCCAGGAGCTAGAGCGCTGCACCCCAACTACTCTGAACCCCATTTCCTTAAAAAGCAGCCCAGGGAGTCAGGCTCTAAGCTTTTGTTAGTAGGAAAGTAAACTTCAATGACTATCTTATTTATTTATTTATTTATTTATTTATTTATTTTGGTTTTTTGAGACAGGGTTTGACTATCTTATTTTTGATACTACTTCTGTCCAAATATTTTAACTTCTCAAGACTAGTTTTTATTTTTCTCACATTTCATTAAAAATCCTATATAATATTGAGACATGTACATTTGCCTATATAATTTTAAGATAAAATTACCCCAAAGAAATGTCAAGATGAACAGGAGAAATAATTTTGAGAGCCTTATGTGGTATGGGAACATCACATATATTAATTTTCCCCTATGAAGTAGGCTTTATGACCTCTGTCGAGTCCTTGACAGGTTTGATAGTTTGCTCTAAAACTGTCCAACCAGACCCTGCTGAACAGTAGAGGGCGACTGTAGAGTTCTGGGGGTGGCTAGGAGGACTATTCAGTTGCAACATTCTTGGATAGTCTCATTTAAAAAATTCTACATTTACTTATTTCCTGGAAGGTATGTGCGGAGGTCACAGGGCCGCTTATAGGAGTTGGTTCTTTCCTTCCATAATACAAAAAAAAAATCATTGGGTTTTTCATTTTGAACAAGTTGAACCTCCACTTCTAACTGGCTCCCTAGAGAATCTGACACTCAGCTCCTCTGGGGAATTGAGGATCTAATGTAGACATTACGGACTGTGATTTGTGGGGAACTAAGGTTCTTGGAGCTCTTTGGGGACTGGTTGTACAGAGCACCTCTCGCAGATATAAACACAAGCAGACCTAACAAGGCAGAGTTTCAGGTGGGCTGTCCCCAAGTGCTCTTTCCCCTCAGAGTTTTACCTGTATTAACTTGCTGAATCTCGTGTAGCCATGCTTCATTGCTACTGTAGTAAGATTCTGCTGCAAAGATAAGGAAGGACATAAAACCTCTCATTTTCCAAGTGCGTCCAACCGTTTGACATTGTGACGTGACATCGCTATCTACAAAGTTCATCCTTGAGAACTGTGCCGAGAAAACTGGGCACCACATCTATGACTGGAGGATGGTGCTTTCTTGAGGTGGCACTCTTACTCAGGAGACAGAGATACAAATCTAATATCCTAAGAAAGTTTGTTATTTTGTGTTGGGCCACAGTTACAGCTACCTTGGGACACATCTGCAGGGTGGACATGCTCACTTTCGACAGTTTACCAAGTGCTGTAAGAACCCAACTGCATACACCAGTGGTCACAGCAGGGCTGGGCTCTCCACTGGCTTGTTAGCAACCAGGGCTGGGCTTTCCATTGGCTAATTAGCAACCAGGGCCGGGCTCTCCACTGGCTTGTTAGCAACCAGGGCCGGGCTTTCCATTGGATAATTAGTAACCAGGGCCGGGCTCTCCATTGGCTTGTTAGCAACCACAGCAGCTTTCTCCTGCCCATGCTTTTCTGCACTGCAGAGGCTCGAAAGCTGGATGCAACATTTTCCAGACTCTCTTGCAACTAGAAATCCACAGGCACCGTGAGTTTAAGACTAGCCTAACCAAATTAACAAGACTGTGTCTCAAAATAAAAATATGAAAAAAGGATGATTTTGTACTTCAGGGAGAAGGCATTTGCCTACCATGTACAAACCCTAGGTTCAATTCCTTAATACCAAAAAAAGAAAGAAGCAAATAAGTGAATAAATAGTTAAAATTGTTCTTTCTGTCCACCAAGAAGTTTTATTCCAGGCTTAGCTTTAGGATATCTAAATTATCCACACATTCCCTTCCCTCTTTCCCCTCCCATTCCTCCCCTTTCCTTCTCCAAGTCTATATAAGACCATCTTCTCTTGTGGACACTAAAAGAAACATAAAATGAATTATTTTTTAAAACATTGTCAGGAGATAGGGTTTTACTGCATTGGCAAGGCTGGCATGTAGTTGGGATTGTGGCACACACCACTGACACCAGCTAGAATCCATCTACTGACTTCAATGACCTTGGCTGGACGTAACAGGACGATGGTGCTCCCAAGTGATGTCTCCAACCAGAGCTGGGCTGACAACACCGGCATCACCTGCTGGAGGTGATGGTGGGGTACCTACCAGAACCCTGCCTGAAGCATCTTTGGGGGTGACGAGCAAGTTCTGGGGAGACAGCAGTCTGTCTATGATGTGGATGACGCCATTGGTGCTGATGATGTCACCGGACAGGACCTTCGCCTTGTTGTTTATGTACACGGTACCCTGAAGACCAGCGAAAACAGCAAAAACATAGACATGAGCACAGAGAGCCTGCACAGACTCCTTCCCCACAGAACGGGCGCTCATCATCAGGGCAGAGCCTGATGGTCCATGCGATGTAAGCACGTATTTATTACTGTCCTAGAAGGACAGTGGAGGCGAGCATGCAGTCTTTACCCGTGAGGGTAACTGGACAACGTATAGTCAGCCAACCTGGCTAGTTGCTCATTTCAACAGAATTCTGAAAGCTCACAGAATACACAGACCACATCAGTGTGTCCTTGGCATCACCCATCCTCCACTCTGTCTGTGCTGTCTGGAGCTGCCTTGCCTCTGAGTCTGAATTCCAGTTCAGTTGTCTTTTTGCTATGTGACTTTGAACAAGCTACTTAACCTTTTTGAGCTCAGGTTCCGTATTTGGAAATCGGGGACAATGATGCTATTCACGTCACAGGGCTGCTGGGCAGGCCGAATCGGTGCAAGCAAAGTCCTCAGCACTGCCCTACGCAGAAATCACTCAGCAGTTAGCTATGATCGCTGCTGTTGTCACTTGGGAGGGGAAGTCGGACATCTGGAGGACGAGCACAGCACCTTCCTGAAGTGGCTGCTCTTACCTGAGAGACAGAGATGGAAATGGGCTCGCCTTGGAGGGTCACGGCACTCGTGGTCACTTTGAGGTTTTCCAGCAGCAGCTGTTGGCAGGCCACCACGTGATACCGGAGAACCTGGGACATGAGGCCCTGTGCATCCCAGTCTTTAATCTGGAAAGGAGGCCAGGGAGGTTGGTCAGCGGCGGGAGCCTGCTGCTAGAACCTTCTTTCTGCTCTCCTGTTTCCCACACTCGGAGGAGCTAGTGTCTGAGGAGTAGTGGCAAGGGGGTGAGAACTGGAGGTGGGAGGGGCCTCTGAACCAGCCTGTCAGTCAGCACTGCTTGGAGTACGCCAGTGTCCTACGATGTTCCACAGAAAAGGATTTTCTTGGGAAATATGCTAGAAGAGACCATGGGGGGGGCCCTCCTAGAGAGGAGGCAGGGTTAGTCTTCAGGGTTGGAGAGGCTGTAGTATGTTTCTATTTGGATTCAAAACACAAAGAGTACAATTATGAAGTCGCTGTAATAAAAAGCTCACACAACTCCAGGCAATGGTGGTGCACACCTTTGATTCCAGCACTTGGGAGGCAGAGGTGGGTGGATTGAAGCCAGTTTGGTCTACAGAGTGAGTTCCAGGACAGCCAGGGCTACACAGAGAAACCCTGTCAACAACAACAACAACCTCACAAAACTTTGTCTCACTCCTTGGAGGCTTTAAGTTAAAATAACCAAAGGTCAAATGAATTTAAACATTATTCTCGTGCCTTTGATTTGCTGGTACCTAAAATCTATGTGTAGAGAGAGGGTCAGCGTGTGCAGAGGCTAGGAACAAGTCCCTCCTCAGCCCCCCTCCAGCCATGGGATGCCAGCATTGCGTCCCTCAGGGTTCTTCACTGTGAAGTGGAGATGGCGCTCAGCTGCAAATCTGACATGAGGATAGACGGAATACACGTAGACCAGGCCCCGTTCTGAGTGTGGTTATCTATAATGATGCTAGTCAGCTGTACTAGTGTTTACAGGCTACCTGCCAGGGGCACAGTGAACGACAGAGCAGTGAGGGTTCTGGGAATTCCTGCAGCTCAAGACCTATTTAAATACCTTTGACCCTGAATCATCTCTCTGCACCCCCCCTTTTTTTTCAGTCTTTAGAGAGTTTGGATCCTTTGATGACTTTAGACTTCTCCAGGTTCCTATAGTGTCTAGGCCTTTAGAAAGTCTCTGGCCAGTGGTGCCCCAAACCCACAGGCCTGTCAGGGGTCTTCACACAGAAGCAGCCCCTTCCATTGCTGCTCAGCTCTACCTGAGACTAAATCTCTTGCCCACACACACCACCATGGTGCGCTCTAGGCCACGCCTTTCTCCAAGCCTTTCTCCAGTCCCAGCTTGCTGCTCACCCTGGACTCCTGATTGAAGGAAGCAGATGAAGGCGCAAACACAGTGAAGGGGCCGGGTCCAGCCAGCTCTCGGACAGCATGCTCCTGCAGGAAGACAGGCGGGGCCACATGTCACTATTTCGCAGACCAATTTAGCAGCTTCCTCTCTTGTGGACACAGGCTGAGCCTCAAAGACATGCCAGAGCCAGGGTTTTTGTCTCAAAGTAAACCTGGATTCTATGCCATCAAAATCATATTTTTTTCTAATTGTAAATTTAACATGTGACTGTCAGATAAACGATTCTGGAAGCAGAGTAGCTAGAAGGTGACAACTCCCCCATGACCCCTATCAAAGATGGCTCCTGCTTCTCCTCTCCACATGACGGTTACACGCTGTGATAATCCCGCGACTGCTAAGCAAGATGATTCATTTAACTGCTGGCCACCTTCTTGTCACCCAGGACTGCAGGGCTGCTGTGGTGTTTGCTTCCGGCTCCTCACGCCTTCCTCTTCAGTGCACCTGGGAGCTATGCGGATGGTTCCCAGAGGGTCGGTGTGCTCTTACCTGACCAGTCGTGCCACTGAGAGAGTTAACTGTGACTGTCCACTTTTGGGTTAAGAAGCCCCCAGGTGACCGAGAAGCGCACTTCTGGGTGTACCTGAGAGGCTGTTTGCACAGACAGAGGAGACTCTGGGGTCTGACCTAATGGAAGGGTTACTTCCTCCAGGGATCCGCGATGTGCTGGAGGGGAAGGATGGGAGGTGGCGATGGACTGAACAGAGAGCTGTATCTGCCCTGCTCTTTCGGGATGGGTCTGCCTGGCCTGTGTTCTCTACCTCTTGTCCACCACGACCAGGGTCCTCCACCACATGGTCCTGACACGATGTTCTGATTCACAACGACCCAGAAACATGGAGCCTCAAAAGCTTTCCGCCCCGGGGTTGTTTCTGTCAGGTGTGACAGCTATGGACAGGTAACTCACACACCCAATAATGTCTCTTTCTCTGCTGCTGTGATAGACCTTCATACACAATCACTGTCACTTAACGATGGGATGTGTTCTGAGAAACAAGTCCCTAGGCCACGATGCTATCGTGTAAACAATCCGCTCCTCAACAACTCACACAGAGCAAGCCCCCCCTCGGGATGAGAGGCCTAGATGATGTTCCTTAATCTTTCCTGTTGTATTTTTACTGTGCTCTTTCAACGTTTAGATGTGACAAGAGTTGCAAATGTTAACGGCTGTGTGATTGACTGTACCTACGGCAGACTTCACCAATGGTCAACAGCTGTTCATGGCTGTGTGGCTGACTGTACCTAAGACAGAGTTGACCAATGGCCAACAGCTGGGCTGCTGCCAGAAATTCTCGTTCTGGACTGTCTTCTGCCCTCCGTGACTTCAGAGGCTACAGTTTTATCTTACATCTTGCTGGAGACCTGGCATGTTGATACTTGTATGCCTACGTGTGCATGTGCATACACATATATGTAGTTCAATATAAACACACATACACGGAGATTTACTTGCACACATATTCTAGAGGTGGACATTGAATGCAGGCCTGGTACATGCCTCAGCAGACAGACAGTTCTTACCTGCAACTGGAAAAAATACTGTGACGTTGTTGGGTTCTTAGGAAGTTCCTGCAAACAAGGACAGGGAGCTGTCACTACAGCTATGACTCACAACAGGAATATAGGGCTTTAGGGACAATCTGTCCACTGGACAGCTCTCTGAGGGTGACCGAGGGACACACTGAGTCCCAGCTCCTTTCTGCAATCTTATCTGATTTACAAAAGAAAGAACCTAACACACCTCAATGCACAGAACTTACAGGCGTATCAAACATACCAAATATAGTCGAAACCTTGTAAAGGCCGGTTATTACTTATGGCAGTACTGGCCTCCCTGACAACAAGAATGTTTGGTCAATCAGGATGCTTTGGTCCCTCTACAACCATTTCATATGTTTATAATATGCAGAAACCAGAAAGTATTATATACTGCCTCTTCCTCTATTTGCAGTATAAGCAGGTGAGGGCAAATGGCATGTGTGCACACACACGAAATATAAACCACTCATATCATCCACTACATACAACACATGTACAACACACATATATCAATACTACAAATGCACCAGACACACACATGTGCCAACATCCACATACTACACATAGTATATCACACAGTCACCACATAGAGTATACACATGCCACACCATGTACCATACACCCACACTTATGTTACGTCGTATACATGACACGCACAGTCATCACATTCTGTAGCCCATATCGGATACATCACACATATCACACACGTCTATTGACACACCAACCCAGAGCACAGCAATGCTCTAGCGTTACTGCCTGCTCTGTGCTCCTGACATCACCACCATATTCAGTTCTGCAAGAAAGGCTGTCCTTATCATTTTCTTTCCCAGATCCCGAGTGATGCGCAGAAAAGTGGCATCACTAGCTCCGCGTCACAGGGCTACTCCCTGCAGAGCTGAGTCCAAACCCAGGGGTCTCTGACTCCAGAGCTCTGTCGACCTTAATCATGACGCCACTCCCTTCCCAGGCCACAGGAGTTTCCCTGGGTAGGTAAAGCTCTTCTCATGGCAACCTGGACTCTCAGACATTTGGGACGTGGGGTTTACTGCCGGGAGACTGAGTGTTACCCCGTAGATGCTGCTGCGGCAGATGAATCCATCCCCGGTGTAGTTCTGTTTGCAGGTGCATATCCTCTGATCTTGTCCAGTGTGGGTGCAGGTGGCAAATGGGCTGCAGCCGCCATTGTTCTGGTAAAATTGCCAAGAGATGGAGAGGCTCAATCAGACCAGTAAATTCACCAACTTTGTTAATATTTGCTAAGCAATTTTGTGATGAAATTTATATTTTGAGGGATGTGGGTAGAATACTAGTCTGGTATGTGCAAAGAGCTGGGCTCAATCCCTAACAACACACACACATAAACACACACACACACACACACACACGCGCGCGCGCGCGCATGCACGCGCACACACACACACATTTTGTCTTACTCTCCAACTCTGATCCACCTTCATTGCCTTTCCTGGACTTGCTTTCTAGTACTTTAGTAGCTGGCCATGAATCCAGGCAGCCTCATATCCCAGGACCAGATCTCCAGCCCTCTATGGATAAGTACCCCTCATGTTTGACAATTGCCATTTAGGCTAAACTCTGATTTGGTCACAGGAAAGATGACAGAAAGACAGTATAAAACAGAATCCACTGCTTTGCCCTCAAGAACTCATAAGATGTGGAAGAGGAGGCTAAATTCCAAACACAGCCAGAGTGAGCCTCCACAGCGGCAGCTGCCTGGGCTCTGAAGCAGTGCAGACGTCAGTGCAGAAGGAACATGGAGCCAGGAAGAGGTGCTCCAGTGAGGAGCTGAGGAGATGCTCAACAGGCTCAATGCCCCCCACCCCACCTCCCACCCCTGTTGGGAAATCTTTCCCCTACAACACTCTTTTCCAAAAATACTTGCTGAGTATGATGGGGGCAGTACCCCAGAATCCTCCCCAAGGGGATATGCTTCTATTTGCCCTAGAAAAGCAGACTCCAGGGGACATGAAGCTTCTGGCCAATGACCTCAGACCTCGACAGCTGCACTACCCAGCATGCTCCAAGACCACACGGGAGAGCCCTTTCTTGTCACGCCCCTCTTGATGTCTGTCCACTCCAGAGGCCTAGGGGCCCCAGGTGATCGCTCACCTTGAGGGCACTTGCTCAATGTAGTTCTGGGTACCTGTTCTCTGACCTCATACCCACTCCTTCCTGTCTTCATACAGCCTTCACCCTGAAACTGGTCCCAGCCCTAGCACTGTGTGCCTCACGGAGCTTCTTCCCCTCCTGTGGAGGTCGACGTCCTCTCCCTCCCATCTCTCCATCCACCGTCCTCTGTCTCTTGCCCTTCCTCATTTCCCCTACACTCAGTTACACCAAGAAGGCCTGTACCACAAGGTGGCATCTTGATCCTGGGCCTCTGGAGTGTGAGGGTTTAATGTCCGTTCAAGGTACCGGGTCTCCAGGACTCTGTTGTGGTGGCACTAAAGAGACAGATGGAACAGAGACATCCCTCACAGAAGGCCCTGTTGCCTGGCTCTTGGTGGTAGGACTTGGGGAGAAATTCATGGTTCTTGGGCCGCTCCACAACTACTTTGCTTGCTTATCCCAATGTTTAAGGAGTTTTTTTTTTTTTTTTCCATTTCCTTTGAGTGATTACCATCATTTAAAAACTGGAAGGATTCACTTCTGTTGTTCTTACATAGCCAACCCTGACTGGCATTGCTCTGAGCAACAGAGACCCGAGGCTCTGGAGATGGAACTCATTAGAGAGGAACCAAGTTGTCCAGCTTCCTGCACTGGGTCCCTGTCCAGCTCCCGATGTCCCTGATGACTTTGGAGTTGAGAGCTAATTCCTGAACATAAGCTTCCAAGAACACGGGAAAGATCTGGACTTCCTGGGGCAGCTGTGTCACGAGTCTCTTGGCCAGTACAGCATGGGAGAGCAGCTGTCAAACAGAGTCATAATCACAGCCCCGTGCCCAGCCTCTGTTCCAGCTCCTGGATGGTCCCCACAGGCGTTCTGTACAGAGGACAATAAGAGGCCAATGGATTTGCTTGGAGAGGAAGTCCATTTGGTTCTTGGAGCATCAGCTGGACGTGCTCAGGCCAAACAAGCCATCAAAGTGTTTAGTCCATAGTGTTGGCCTGGGGTTAGACACACGTGGATTTGGGTTCTGGTTGTGCCGTGTACCAGCTCCATGACTGCCGAAAAGGAGCCAGAGGCAGGAAGAACTGTCCTCCAGCCCCAAGTCACCTGTAATTGTGACATCATTTAGAAAAGCGTTTTCACAGATGTCACTAAGGGTCTTGAGGTGTCCGTGTAAGAAGACAGACGTGGAGGTGAAGAGGGACACTGCAGCCATCAGCTGTGGCCACAGGCAAGGAAGGGTTCTACCCCGGAACTTTCAGAAGCACACTCGCTCACCCTGATTTTAGATTTTAGCCCTCGAGAATCACATATAAATGTCTGTACCCTGCTGTGGTTTTACAGCAGCCCTGCTGTGGTGGTTATTTTTACCTGCCACTGGGACACAGTGGAGACTCATGGGCAGGGGAGCCTCAGGGAGGGGACGCCTCTAGATCAGGTGACTGGTGAGCATGGTGCCCAGGGACTGGTGTTGGAACCTCGAAGACTAGAGTTCAGATAGCTATGAGCCGCCATGCGGGCGCTGACCATGGCACCGGTACTGTGAAGAGCAGCCAGTGCTCTTAGCTGCTGAGCGTCTCTCTGGCCCCTGCCGGGGACTATCCTGACCTAGCTTGCTTTGCTAGGGTATTTTATGCAACAGAAAAGGAAACTAAGGCACCTAGGGAAATAACTCAGAGCTCGAGTCTTTTCATCAGTAAACGGGGCTAGTCGGTCCTTGTCCCACTCGGTATCAGGAGAGTTAAACGAGAGACAGCGTGGAAACCCAGGCCTCTGAGAGCAGCACATACCAGTGTCAGGCTGATGCAGGTTGTCAGAGGCCCGGATGACCCAAGCGCCCCAGAGGTGACATGTCAGGGTATGAAGCTCATGGAGCCTCTTACTCCATTGGAGGCCTGGGCCTGGGCTAGGCTGAGCAGCAGTAGATAGCTTGTGCAGTTTCGGACTCAGATCCCACTGGGTCAGTACACAGGGGAGCTGGTCTGCTGTCAGAGACATGGACAATCAGAAGATCTATCTTGGCAGTGGATGGAGGCTGCGAAGTTCATGTTCCTGGGTCCTGAGATCTCTCTAGATGAAGGGCAACATATCTGAGCTAAACAGGACCTGTTTAAAGAACTGCAAGTTCTCTTGGGCGCATTCTTAATATCACGGAGCTAGCTTAAGCAGGAAAGATACAACCAATCTGGGTAGTAGAAGCTACGTTCAGGCGTGTGTGTGTAAAATTGACAGTCAACTTCTATATGAATGTGGTGCTTTTGTTTTGTCTAAATTCATTGATCTTAGCGATGTTTTAGGTTCACAGGAGAACAGAGCAGAAAGTGCGGACGTTCCTGCAGAGACCCCCCCCACCCCGGGGTTCCCATCACTAATGCTCCGCATTGTTAGCTGTGCATTTGTTGGGACTGATGCACTGATATTAGAGTCCATAGCTGGAACGTTGGCCACTCCTGCTGACGTGCATCCTGTGGGTCCTGACAGTGTATAATGCTATGTGCCCAGCATCAAAGCTTCCCACAGGGCAGTTTCACTGCCCCGAGACTCAGTTTCCCTTAGTCACCCCACCCTCTCTCGACTCCTGGCCATGCACTGTCCCTGAAACTTCTCCTTTTCTGCAGTGTAACGTCTGGAGCTTGTCAGGGTCAGTCTAAACTGCCCTTCTCTTCTTCCACATTTGGTACATAAAGGAAAAAACAATAAATAAACTCATGCAACATATCAACATCCTACCACCCAGTCACTGTGGTCAGGGAGCCAGATTCTGAGCAGATGCTAAGGCTTGTTCTGACTGCTGAATGCTTAGCACTCCCAGTACTTTGGAAAACTAATCATGCTGGTTTGGGGACACTTGCATCAGGTGAATTCTGGGTCAGCTCTGCATACCTAGGTCCCTCCCTTCAGAATCTTGTAGCCAAGGGGGGGGGCAGGCTGTGGGGTCTGTTCTTTCGCTTTCTCCAGGATGACAGCGGTACGCAGGAGGAAAAGTGAGCCTCACGACCCAGAAACAGCCCTGAGATTGCAAGGGGAGAAGAGAGGGCCTGGCAGCCCTGGAACTCACGGTTAAGCAGACATTGATGAGTGTGCAGGCCTTCCCATCTCCAGTGAACTTTGGCAAGCAGTTACAGACGGCCTGTTCAGGAACAGAGGCAGAGAGTCATTTAACAGGCAGGCAGGCTAGTGCACCGGATCTCGGACTTGAATCTGATTGTAAAACGGCAGCATGAAAAAGACTAGTGCTTTTTAATACCTAGTCTAGTATACTTGAGCACTAGATCTCATGGACTTCCTATCCTTATTGCCAAGATACCTGTTTTTATTTTGATTGGTAGAGGTTCAGGGGGAAGAAAGTTTAGCTGTAACATTGCTTTGTCTCCACCAAGAATGAACTCGGACACCAGTGCTAGCATGTGCTGAGGGAAGGTGTTGCAGCTCACAGGCTATACACGGGAACGCAGTCATCACACCTGTTCACAGGCTATACACGGGAACACAAGCCATCACACCTGTTCACAGGCTATACACGGGAACACAAGCCTTCACACCCGTTCACAGGCTATACACGGGAACACAAGCCTTCACACCTGCTCACAGGCTATACACGGGAACACAAGCCTTCACACCTGCTCACAGGCTATACACGGGAACACAAGCCTTCACACCTGCTCACAGGCTATACACAGGAACACAGCCATCACATCCGCTCACAGGCTATACATGGGAACACAAGCCATCACACCCACACACAGGGTACACACGGGAACACAGCCATCACACCCGTTCACAGGCTATACACGGGAACACAAGCCTTCACACCCATTCGATGGGCAAGGAAGGTGGCTGGGAGCTTGCAGAAGGGGTGCTGTTTGCAGGGAGTTGGGATCGGGCACAACTGTCAGTGTTGGAGGCCCTATCAATGGCAAAAGTTGGAATTGTAAGCTCCTGGTATGACACTTTGGCCCTCTAGAGCCTGGCGCCAAAGAAAAATGGGACTGAGTCTGGGTATCAGAAAGCTCAATTTTTGAGCTTGAAAACTTTTTTCATGAAACTTCCAAGTGTTTCTAGGATCACGGGGGACTTGCAGGCGAGTACACTTTTAGAAAGCCCATTCCCTAGTCCCATTCTCCCCCATCATTTATCTTCTTCCCCCAGATTGCCTCCTGTGCTTTCTTTGTCTGTCCTGCAGTGTTTCTGGCTGCAGGTGGTCCTAGGTCTGTTCTGGATTTTTTTCCTTAGGCCTGGGTCTTAGGGCGCAGGAGTTAAGACCCTCCAGGAGGCAACTCACTTGATTGGGCCCTGTCTGCGTGCACTCTGCGTTCTTGTCACAGCCGCCGTTGTTCTCCAAACACGGATTTATTTCTTCAAAACAAAAACCAACATGTGTTGAGAGCGTCAGGCTTTAGCTCCATGAAGAGGCATTTTGAGGGACTCCCCAGGGACTGGAGATGGCTTGGATAACTGGGAAAGAGCAGCAGGTGTCAACGTGGGATTCGGTTTTCTGGAACTTCAGAGGCAGAAGTAACTCAGGTGGTGGTGGTGGTGGTAGAATGGTTTCTCAAAACCGCCCCTTCCCCCCACTGGTCCTGGGTTGGGCTAATTCTAGCAGAGACACCATCTGTGGGCTTACACCTGCCCCTCTATGGAGTGAATGGGAATGTTTCGAGTGAGACTCTTAGCACCCAGTCCACTGGTGCGACACATGAGGAGTCCTGGGAATGAAACAACCACCATCGAAGACTCATCCACAGACGCTCAGTTCAGGACACTCAGAGGAGGACCAGACTGCTCCACATTGAAGCTTTTCCCATCCACTAACGGTGGCAAAGGGGAACGACTATGCAGCAGATAGCTTGGTAGCACTCGGATCCAGCGGTCAGATTTGTATCATAAACAAAGGCTGGAGGGAAACCCTGAGACTCGTGACAGCCTGCAAACGTTGCATGATTTTTGTGATAGTTTGGTCTGGAATATATAAGTGAAATCGAATAATAAAAAAACCCCTCAAACCCCAAATAAAAGACATGGTATCAAAGAAACAGACCAAAGAGCTAAGACACTAATGCAATACTCAGTCCTCCAAAGACCGCACATTAGAGAAGTATTGGGACAGTTGATAAAATAGGGGTGTGAATATAATGAGAAAAAGTATTGCAGTGATACTCAATTCACTGAAGTCAGGAACTGGGTGCGGTTACAGACCAAGTTGCCCTTACTCTCAGGAGACACATACTCAGTTACTGGGGACAAAGGCAACATGACTTACACAGCGGAGTCTCAAATGACTAAGGAGAAATATGAAAATGTTCAAAGAGAGCAGAGGAGAAAGTGGGCAGCAGACTACTGTTAGCGAGAGAACGTGGGGCAAGGGCACACGACTCTTCCTAGCTTGACTGTCGCAGCCCATTTTGGTGAGTTAAGACTCAGACAGTTTTCTAGGGCACGCCTCTAGAACAGAGCTGTGTGCCCTTAGCCGAGCACGCTTTAAGCACTACACCGACTTTCAGGGAATTATTCTGTTAGCAGTGTTGAGTATAAACACTGTGCATCGCGAGACTGTTCTGTTTTTGTTAAAACCATCTAGGTGTATAATAAAATGCGGTAATGTAAAAATAGTTTAAGAGTCCCTGCCCTTAGATACACACCCCTTAGCCTTCTGCAATTTTCAAAATTAAGATGTGCAACATTGTAAATCAATGAAAGTAGCTATGAGAACTTTTAGCTGGAAGAGCTCTCTCCCTCCACCCAAAGTGACTTCTTTGGCAGCACGTCTTCTCGCCCCTGTGGGTCCGTCGTTTCTACAGCCTTGGGCTTTTCTGCCAAGGTCTATCGCATTAGAACCCTAGCAGCAGTCTTAACAACAGGAGCTCCTACAGAGGAACATTTCAACAGGGATCTGACACCATTTCCACCAGATGGACAAGGGATGATCACCTACCGAGGCATACAATGCCGTCACCTGTATAGCCTGCCTTGCACACACACACCCGGCTTCCTGGGGTGGTTCTTTTACAGTCGGCCTTGGCAGAACATCCTCCGTTGCTGACCTCACAGGCATTGATGGCTGTAGAAGAGGAGACAGACAGGAGGAGTCAGGTGTTTTTTTTTAAACCTGTGTCATTGTCTAGAGCTGTGGAACAACTCTAGAAGGCATTGGACCAATGTGGTTGATTACTCAGTGAGAGTGTGCTGTCTAGTTTTATGACAAGTTGACATAAGCTATGCTCATCAGAGAGGAGGGAACGTTGATTGAGAAAAATGTCTCCATAAGATCAGGTTGTAGGCAAGCCTGTAAAGCATTTCCTTAATTAGTGATTGATGGGGAGGGCCCAGCCCATCGTGGGTGGAGCCACCCTGGACCTGGGTGCTGGGTTCTATGAGAAAACAGGCTGAACCAGCCAGGGGGAGCTAGTCAGTAAGCAGCACCCCTCCACGACGCTTGCATCAGCTCCTGCCTCCAGGTTCCTGCCTTGTTTGAGTTCCTGTCCTGACTCTTCAATGGCCAACAGTGGTGTGGAAGCAGAAGTCAGACAAACCCTTTCTTCCCCAAGTTGCTTTGGTCATGGTGTTTTACTACATCAGCAGTAACCCCAGGTAAGATAGGGGCAAGAAAAAAAATCACTACTTGTCTTTTCCAGCTGTTTTTTCACTAGCAGCTGTTTACTTCCTCTGCAAGAGACACGTGTCCTCAGGGTCAGGGCAGCCTGCACGCTCTGAGAGACACGTGTCCTCAGGGTCAGGGCAGCCTGCACGCTCTGAGAGTTCCTAAGGCTACCACGGTCTAGAAAACTAACTGCTCTGCCTTAATCTGGGCCAAAGCATCCAAGACAAGGTGCTCAAGAGAAAAATGGTGCCAAGAGCTTTTGGTGTGTGTGTGTGTGTGTGTGTGTGTGTGTGTGTGTGTGAGAGAGAGAGAGAGAGAGAGAGCGCAAGCAAGCCTGTTCATGTGTGCATGTGAGCGTAGGCCAAAGGTCAACCCCAAGGGCCGTCCCTTAGGATGGATTCATCTGTTTTGTTTTTACTACTTTTCACTGTAACTTTATTAACAGTGTCACACTGTGTAATAATGCATCCTGGTTAATATAATAATGCACCCTGCATAATAATCTCTCCCCTGCTCTCTCCTGTCTCCCTTCCACCCCTGCTAACTCCTGACTCCTCATGGGTCCATTTCTCATGTTCCTATCTTTTTGCTCTCATACTATTGAGTTTAACCAGGCTGTCCATGTGACCACAGGCTTGGAATTCTCCACTGGAGATTGACAGGCTCATCAGCAGGTGCACAACTGAAGACAAGGACTGTCCCTATCTCAGAACTACAAACAGCCAATAGTTCAGCAGAGAGAGGGGCCCTCTGAGCTCCTCCTCAACCCTCAGTTGGGTGAGAATAGGTCCAGCCTTGGGCAAACCCAGTGCCGGCAACTGAAGCTGAAATCATGATTGCAATGGCCACTCTTTCTCAGAAGACAGCATCTCCAGGCCCTTCCCACTAGCTTTTACACTCTCTCTGCTCCCTCTCAGGGTCCCCTGAGCCTCAGATGGGGTGCTTACATGTTCTGTTTAGGGCTGAGCACCCAGCTGTGACTTATTCTCAGCACCTTGAATGTCCATGAGTCTGTGGTCACTACTGTTCACTCCAAAGAGAAGTTTCTCTAATTCAGGCTGAGAGCAGCCTTTGTCCCGGTGCCAGGCAACTGAAACATTGCTGAGTTTCTTCTTTTCCAGTGCTACGTATGCGTTCTGTACCCTAGGAACAGTAGCTCCCATCTCAGCAAGTGCTACATATGCGTTCTGTACCCTAGGAACAGCAGCTCCCATCTCTCAGCACTTTACAGGCACGACTACCCAGTGAAACGACTCTCGATGAGCAGATGGCGAAAGGCACAGCCAAGCAACACCCTGAAGTAACACAGATTGTTAGCACTGCGGTTCAAACTCAGAGGTCTAATGATGCAGCAACAGTCTGACCTCTGACCCCTGCCCTACTCTGCCACTGTCCTCAGAGAGGCCATTTCATCCTTTATAGTGCTCTAAAGGGAAGATGGTTTGATGCTTACTTTACAAATGAGTAGAGGGGCTCAGGGTAGCTAAACGCCCATGCAAAGTTACAAGTCCGGCAGGAGGAAGAACCAGGACTTAAACCCTTTACTGACCCACTCCTGAGCCCTGATGGCTCACACACCTTCTATCAATCAAATCCATAACTTTCAAAGCCAGGAGCTGACTCCAGTTGCTCTCAAGGTTGCGCACGACTGCTCGGTTGCAGTGTAGTTGCACGTGAAAAATGCATGCAATGGCCTGCCCATCCCAAACCAACATGCCCCAGCCATGCAGAGATGGGCACCGTCAGTTGCTCAGTCACATGTGAGTCACCACCAGTGGCTGGCACCAGCTCCTGAGGCCCAGTCGGGTCTCTCAGCCCACACAGACTCTCCACAGGTCCCACTCCACCTGCCTGTGCAGACTGTTCCATTCCCTTGGAATCCTGCCGCGCATTTGCATGAGGCTTGGCCGTCTGGATGGAGAAGACAGCTGCAGTGGAAAGGACAAATGACGTTTTCAGAGAAACACCACGTCCCTCATAAGGCTTAAACCCCTTCAGCCCAGCATCCAGGCTGCCAACTCTATGGAGCACTCAGAGGCTCTGCCAAAGGCCTGAGGGGACAGCCACTCCAGGCATGGTCACTCGTCTTCACAGTGCTACCCATGTGACTGGCTGAGCTTTGGGCCTCATGTTGTCTACAGGTAACACAACAGCCCCTGAAAGGCAGTGTGATTGTTAGAGCCATTTGTGAGGGAAGACACTGAGGCAGGGAGGAAGTAAAGGATTGGCTCCAGGTCAGGCGACTGTGGGTTCTGGTCTAACCCCAGCTACTAGGCTTATGTGCCCATAGGAAGCGGCATTAGGCCATGGACTGGGACAGTTTACTGCAAGTGATGCCCTCTCTTTGAAAGAGCCCTTGTGGCATGGGCTGGGTGACAACTGGCATTCTTGTCAGTGTGCTAGGTAAGTCAGTGGCTGCTCATGGAACATGCTGGATCTGGCCAACTCGTGGTGGTTTCTTCAGAGACATCCAGTTTCTTCCTTAGATGGATCCTACATTCTGTTCAAGGATAGGGCCTGAGGTGAGAACTACTGAGTTTGTATTGTCTCTAGAGGTCAGAGGATACCTACTTGGCACTGGTATGGCAGGTCCCATTGCAATCGTCTTTCGTGATCTCTGAAAAAGAAGACCAATTGTTTGTGAATTCTTTTTAAAAAGTATTTATTTATTCATTTTGTATACAATATTCTGTCTGCGTGTATTCCTGCAGGCCATAAGAGGGCACCAGACCTCATTACAGATGGTTGTGAGCCACCATGTGGTTGCCGGGAATTGAACTCAGGACCTTTGGAAGAGCAGGCAATGCTCTTAACCACTGAGCCATCTCTCCAGCCCTGTTTGTGAGTTCTTGCTTTAGTCCATAGTAGTAGGAAAAGACTGAGTTCCTTGAACTGACTTTTAACTATGTAAATCCTTGCCACTGTGTAAACACTTTTCATGTTGGCTCCAGGGAGCCCAGAGATAACCCTGAAGGTAATTTACACTATGATAGGGTGTCTCTCAGATGGATGCTAACTCTGGCCGGGGTAGGCACTAATACTCACTAACCAGCTAGATGCTGGCTGGTGCCTGGCCTTCGAATGCTCCTGGTGGGGACTCTGAATCTTGTATTGTAGGTGATGAAAAGCCAAAGCAAGTTATCAAGAAGTCCTGGGGGTAGAGTGCGCTGAGAAACGTTACCTGTTTTGTGTATGTTCTGGAAAGTTCTTTCTTGCAGTTATGTGGAGGATAGAAAGGAGAGGGATGGGACCTAGGATGGAAAGCTAGATCACAAGCCTTCTGGGGACGGGGGCAGGTAGAAGAGAGATTCCAGAGTTGTGGATAACAGAATATTCAGAGATGATGTTAGTGCAGGGTGGACATGAAAGAGAAAAGGTGGCTCCTAGGCTGGGTGGTCTATCTGTCCTCTTCCCTAATTGACCACCGTCCATGTGCTGCCTGAGTCATGGTCTGGGCACCACCCTCAGCATCCTGCATCCACCAGTCTCTGCTCCATTTGACCCCCAGGGCACCACCCTCAGCATCCTGCATCCACCAGTCTCTGCTCCATTTGACCCCCAGGGCATTGTCCACATCAAAGCCCTGCTGCTGCCTTATTTAGGAATTACACCATTACAGGGATTGTCTCCTGGAAAGTTGCCGTAGCTTCTAGGCTCTTCCCTGTCCTTTTAAATGAGCTTGGTTTTTCATGCACTGCACTCTGAGAAGCTTAAAGAGAGGGGAAAGCATTGCATTTATTCTAGTGGTTTTCTTGGAATGTCTTCCTGCTTATGTGATCCCCCCATGTACCCTCTTCCAGACTGCATCCTGATTCTGCACCCCAACATCTGATGCCTGCTCTGGGATGTCCCCCCAGTCTGCAATCCTTCAGATTCCCCACTGTGGTGTTTTTATAGTTCTGCCTTCTCCTGGAGCTTTGCAATGACAGTCCCTCAGACAAGCCATGTCACTGGAGCCCTCGCAGGACTGGTGGGCACTTGTGACCTTCTTTCTAGTTCCTGTCTCAGAAGGGACAACAAGGCCTCTGATGCTGGCTCCCAGGGTCATTTTCTTTAATCTGCTGCCTGGTTGATTTCTCTTATATACAAATAAGATATCACTGCAGCCATGTTTAAAACTCTTCAATGGCTCCTGAATAGCTTGAGTTGGGAAGCCAATGTAACTAACTTTTAGTGAGCTGGCTCTTGCATGCCCCATTATTCTTCTCATTCAGTTCGCCTCTTTGCCTCTGTTCTCACATCCTGCAATCTTTTGGATCTCTAAACATAATCAGATCTCTTGTCTCTTTGAAGTCATTCACTGCCTATCGTCACTGTCCCCTGGGGTACAACTAAAACCTCACTGCAATGGGAGACTGGAGACTGGAGCCGATGTGCTCTCCATCAGACCCTAAAGTTGGGAGAGTGATACATTGCTACTGGACTATTTGGCAATGAGCAGCTAAACCCTCCCTGAGAACACCAGCTCCTGTCAGACAGCCACCTCGGAGCTGATCACATGAATTAACAAGGCAAATGTGGGCGGAGGTATATAAAAGATGCTCCTTGTGACACTGTTTATGAGCAGGATTAGTTTTAGAAAGTGCAGCTAGGGAGGGGATGCAGCTCAGGGCTAGACGGCTGACCTGTCAGGTGTGAGGTCTTGTCTGCACTGTGGCGAACAAGCACACAACAATTGGGTTTCTAGTAGCATTATTATTGGCACTGATCCCAGTGCGTCCACACAGAGGAAAATGCCCGATGTGCTTGTGGAGTGAGAAAGGAGGTTATAAAATATGTCGTCTGGACCTGCACACATACGGCTCTGCACTAAGTCACACAGGGTGTCACTAAGAGGGGTTTCCAGCTTTGGGCATCAGCACTAATGGTGCCGTTTCTACTTTAGAAAGGAACACAGGTTTCTTCTGAGAGGCAGGCAGAGGACAGAGCGCGGCGGAGGACACACTCTTACCGATGTCGCAGTGCACGCCTCGCCAGCCGACATCACAGTCGCAGGAGCCGTCTCCTGAGGGTCCTTGGTTACACCGCCCATGGACACAGGAGCACGCTAAGTAGAAAACATGACCAGACTCATGGTCAACATTCCCTTTACCGTTTACGGGGTGTACTTCTCTGCACCCAGTAAGCCAGTTTAAAAGCCAAGGGTGTTAAACAAAAACTCCAGTGCCAGGCGTGGGGTACTTCCTTGTGAGCTGTTGGTCACGGAGGCTCCAAAGGTTCCCCAAACTCTGTAGGTTTTTGTCACTCCAGGCAAGATATGACCACTAGTGCAATAATGTCCACTGTTAAAGGAGAAACCAGCACATTTCTTACTGGATCTTAGGCCTGTTCCACAAGAGAAGCTCAGACATGGTATTGCAAACCTGGCCAAACTCAGGAGCTGGGAAGACAATGGTTCTAGAGGGGGCTTATTATGTTGTTTCGCTGAATGGACATAGCGTCAAAGCACCCACTAAACATTTATGTGCATGCTTGTGAATTAGTGTTTCTCTAGGTCCTGGTCAGAAAGGCATTTATTTATTTATTTACAGTGGGAAGTAGTTAACTGGTTAATGCAGAGGCTCATGATTGGTTAACGTGCTGAGAACAGGTGACTGTTGAATGTTCAGTTCTGATCAGCACGTTTATATATCGCACCTGTGGTGGTCTGAATAAGATTGGCTCTCATAGGCTCATATATTTGAACGCTTGGTCCCTAGTTGGTGGGACTGTTTCGGGAGGCTTAGGGAAGTGGGGCCTTGTTGGAGGAGGTGTGGCCTTGCTGGAGGAGGTGTGGACTTGTTGAAGGCACATCACTGGGGATGGTCTTTGGGGTTCCAAGATCCCATACTGTTCCCAGATAGCTCCCTCTCTGCCTCATGCTTTTGGCTATGCTCCAATGCCATACCTGCCTGCGTGCCGCCATGCTCCCTTACATGATAGTCATGACCCTCTGGAACCATGAGCCCCCACATTAGACACTTTCTTTCGTAAGTTGTCTTTGCCATGGCGTTTTATCACAGCCATTGAAAAGCAGCTAAGATGCCTCCAGACTCAGGGCACAGCATGGAAGAGGGGGTGGGAAGGACATAGCGGGAAGGAGTGCTGTGATCACTGTCGTCTGGACACGATGCGGCTGTTCTGCGCCCATTAACTCAGATTGGCATCGTTATAGTTCATGGTTCAGCCACTGCTGCCCCCACTAGACCTATGTGACACTGGGCTTATCAACACCCAGGGATGACAGGAGTTTGTAAAGCCCCACTCCTTCCAAGGGAGTTAAAGGTTACGGCGGGAGCATAGGGTAGCCATTGGCACACTGACCTTGCTCAAGTAAATTACCACTGACCCAATCTCACACAGTCAACCCTAATTAGATGCAGTGGTTCATAAAAAAAAAAAAGACATGAGAATAGGAGGGGGGCTTGGGAAGAAGAGGGGTTCAGTGAGAAGGGCAGGGGAAGACAGACGATAATGGTGGGAACCTTGATGAAAGAATATGATAGATATGTGTTTAGGAGGTTGTAAAAGAATACACAAGCAGCCGGGCGGTGGTGGCTCACGCCTTTAATCCCAGAACTTGGGAGGCAGAGGCAGGCAGATCTCTGTGAGTTCGAGACCAGCCTGGTCTACAAGAGCTAGTTCCAGGACAGGCTCCAAAACCACAGAGAAACCCTGTCTCGAAAAAACAAAACAAAACAAAATACACAAACAAAAAAATACAAACTTGGTGAAAGCTGTGAACGCCACTGCTCACCAAAAGCATTCAGCTCAGGGAGTCCCCCACAGTTCTAGGTTAGGAAGTTCTACCTGAATGGAAGCAAGTCTCCCAAACAGCACTGGAAGGTAAATCAGCAGTCTAACTTCAATGACATATGGCCAGATTTCAGCCACCCAGTTATGTATTAGCTGAGTCTGACTTAGGTCGCTGGTGAAAGCAGCGATAGCGGAGGCGATGGTCTTAGGATGGGCAGGAATGAGGAACTATCTTCTAATCTAATCAGAGTTCTCCCCGGGGTCCCTGGATGTGGAAAATCAGGAGGACTTGCTGCAAACTGATTAAGCATCAAGGCATGGTGCTTGCTGGTGGTGGGTCAAGGAGAGACCTTCTCAAAGAGGACAGTGTGATTTAAGAGGCAGGCTTTGGGGTCCAGAAAGGTATGTATCCAGAATTGAGGTCAGCTTCTCATCAGCTGACCTTGGGGAAACTCATTTACGTACCTGGCCTTAATATCCTAATTTGTGAGATGGGTACAGCAGCCCCAGTGCAGGTGACGTTCCGTTGGGGTTAAATGAGTCATTAGGACAAATCTGTCCTCATTCCCCCCATCCCCCGCCACTAACTATTGAATGAGCCCACAGAGAAAGTTTGATCATGGTGATTAGCAGACACAGGCAAACTGAGAGATGGAGTTGGGCTCGAAATGTCAGCAAACAATTGGAGGGCGGTGGATACATCCAGATCAGTGACGGGAAATGTTTTGGAATTCTACACTAATAAAACAGCACAGGCTACAAACAAGCAAGCAAGCAAACAAACAAACATCAGCGACTCTCACTGTAGCCCAAGCTGATCTCAGACTCAGGGCATTTTCTTGCCTTAGCTCCCCGAGTCCTGAGACTACTCTAACTGGCTCACAGAGTCTTACACTTTGCAGTATAATGCTGGGTCTTTGCCACTGCCCGAGGAGAAGCTGGGCAGAGGGTATTGAAGCTGCTGCTCTTCCACCCCACGCTGCTGCCCAGTCTCAGGACTGAGGGGGCCAGGGTCTGGGCAGGGGCGATGCTCACCTTGGTCACAGTGGACACCGTACTTGCCCTCTATGCAGGTCTCGCAGGCCGTCCCATTGAAACCCTGCTCACATCTGCATGTGCCGATGCCATTCACACCATCCAGACAGAAGCCGTTCCCAGAGCACACATTCTGATCCTTCTTGGGGCAGGCTTGGCATTGTGGGCCAAAGAAGCCAGCACAGCACGCTTTTGTCTGAAAGGGAAGGATGAGGAGGTGCAGGTATTTATCTTCTGCTCTGGGGACTCCAGGGATCTCGTGTAGACCTGCCTCTTTCCTAGACTCCAGGGTTTCTTAGGGACAGGGGACAGAGTCCTCTGAGGACGGAGTGGGGCTCAACCATGTCCTAGGTCGCTTGCCAGCCCCGCAGGCAGGGAAGGATAAAATCAAAAGTCGTGAGATGAAAATGGAGAACGCCCAGGAGGGAGGCAGGAAGAACAAGCCAAAGGGACCAGGCTGGTGGTGCACGCCTGTCGTCCTAGGACTTAGGGGGTGGCCAGTACGAAGCCAGTTTGGGCCAGATTAAAAGTTTATTACTGTTGTTGTTGTTGTGACAGGGCCTCATTTAGCTGGTGCTGCCCAGGAGAGCTGAATATCCCCTACTTCCTGAGCCCCGGGCTATAGGCTGCGGCTCCAAGCAACAAAGACTAACACAGGTGAGCCTGGAGGGCTGGGAGGACCCAACAAGCCTTCAGCACCTCCAAACCGGGGACCCTTCAGCTGGATGGTGCTTCATCTACAGAAAGAGTGGATGCTTTGGCACTTTCCGAGAGCCTCTTGTGAGGCAGGGAAGCCCCATTGGAGGTCTGTTTGCCTTTGCTGCCTTTATCCTTAAGTGCAGTAAGACATAAGACTCTCTCCAGTCCCATGCTCTGCAGTGTACAAGCCCATGGAAGAAGGGGGCTCATCCTCCGGGGAAGAAGCAGGACAGTAAGTCATAAGGAAATTTTCAGAACATTCCAAAGTGACATTCAGAGATCCTGGGTATTGGAGTTTCATTTTCTGCATGACCGAGTGCCCTTGCCGACTACGTCCTTTGTCTCCTAGTTACATTTAATTAACTAATTAATGGAGCTAAGTATCACTGCAGAAGCATGACGTGAGAAAAGGGCTGGCTCCTTCACCTTCCACCCCAGTTTCCTCCTAACCCAGCTGAGGCTTGGCCTTTTACCCACTTTCTGATTTGCGGGCTTTCCCACATTTTCCTGCCACCGGCACTACGACAGCAGTGATGGAGATGAGGAGCAGGTGGGGAAGAACCCCGCTGAAGCACTCTGGGAAGCTGGTGTACGAATGACTACACTGATAAGTCACTCAGAAGGCTCGCTCATACTCACGATGATGGTCCTCACGCACTTTGGCTGGCACCCCAGGAAGACGGACCTCTTCCCCATGAAGTAAATGGTGTAGATGCACTTCCTGGTCTCGCCCTGTGAAGTCACTCCTTTAGTTAGGAAGAGAGCGTGCCAATTCCTCTAAGTGAGGAACTGGGTGACCCTTTTTCCCTAACATGTTCTGGAAAGGGTGGGTTGTGGCTTCTTGGTGCTACGTCATAAGCAAGAACACAGGTGAACCCCAGTGCTGTCCGCTCTAGGGCAGGGGGAAAACCCAAAGTTATACTGTAAAGCAGTGGTCGCCAAGAATGTTTTTCTAGAAGACTAAATCAAATTTGGAGGAATTTTTTAAAAAAGCCAGATAATAATATCCTTCCAGCCCCGTATATTCATTAAACTTAAGCTTTAATTTTGTTTATTGATTTATTGTTTGCTCATAAAGACTTATAATATATACTACCAAATTAAAACCAAGTGAGAAACTTGGTATTCGCTGTTTATCCTGAATTATACAGAGACTCGTTCTCTGTCATGGTTGTTAGTGGAAGTAGCTTTTATATAAAAAGAAGCTATAAGAAACAGATTGATAATAAATTTAAAGATGTGCCTACCTTTTTAACGTTTATACCTGTTTCTTTGGGAAGGTCAGTTGTGACTTCAATTATAAAAGGGAACCAGGTGGGAGGAGCCTATCAGGCCGGCTACGGGACATGGCGATGTCCATTGCTCATAGAATAGTTTGCTGCTGTCCTTAACCAGTTAGTATAAAAAGATGTAGAAAGTGCTTTCTTGGATTGCACGGTGGTTTATGGGCCTCTTTCTATTTTCATTATTAATTAAATTTCCCTCAGTCCCTCACAATCCCGTATTCAAGGCTATGAAGACGCACACCAATGGGAGAAGGGTGGCCAAAGCATATTCTCCAGGCGTGACACAGCCATTGCAACCATGAGCTCACGGCACTGGGCTTGCCCAAGATTGGGCCTGTCAGCCGTCAAGGATCGGGGAGGAGCCCATGGGGCCCTACTCTTCCCAAGGAAACTACTTGATGGATAGGGTAAGAGGAGTCATTGTCTTTGGTTCTGTCTCCCTTGCTGGAGACACGTTCCCATCATGCTCTGTGGACAGTCCCATATCCATGGCGACAGTAACAGCCCTGGTTAAACTCAGTGGGACATGATACAAAAGAGTGTGGGCAAGAGAGACTGGCTTGTGTGGGCTGACGGGTAAGAGAGGCTGGGGGTGGGTTTAATCAGAATGTATTTTTTTTTCTTTTTTTTTTTTCAGAATGTATTTTATATATGCTTAAGGAACTGCCAAAGAATAGATTTCATTAATAAAAAGTAATAAAAAGATTAAAAAAAAAAAAAGGAAGTGAGCAGAGCCCAAGCCACCGCAGCCCCGATTCTGGACGGTCTAGCAGTGTGCCCGGCCGCCACAGGCTCCTGCTGCTGGGAGTTCCCCACCACGGGGGCCAGAACCTCCACCTGGAAGCCAAAGTAACCCCTTTCCTTAAAAAAATGCACAGTGCATAAAAAGCTAGAAATAAACCCAGGGAGGGAAGGGGGCAGAAGAAAACACATGCTTTCCAATTTGTACTCTCTCTTTTCTGGAGGACCCCCCCCAACTTTTTTTAAATAAGAAAAAAGTACTGTACTTACGAGTGGTTTTGTTCCAAGTGGGCAGGTTGCTTCCTGGGAACACTTCCCACAAATTCCCTTGGAAAGAAGTATAGAGATAAAGAGGTCATGTCAAGGTTATTAATTTCAGTGCAAAATGAAGCTGCAAATAAGAGTTTGGAGGGGCAGGTTTTAGAACCTCTGCTCGGCCCCCCTAGTGTTCTCTGGGACGGGCTCTTGGCTCCGGGTCTCGCATGTCTGAACACCGCTTTCATCTACAGTAGGTCCTAGGAATCCAATAACCTCTTAAAACACAGAGACATTGCCCACCTAAATCTGAATTCTCTAGCACCAACTGACTGATGTACTGGAAGCCTTGTTTAGTGACCTGGGTCAGATGAAGAGACAATGTGTCACACACAGAGCCTGCCTTGACAAAACATGGTGCTGCTGGGGGCTGCAGGTCTGGAACCCGCCATCAAAATAACACATACAGAGAACACAAGACAGAAAGGCAGAAACCTCTGAGTGCCACTTTCCAGACGGAGAGAAGGTCACTGTGTCTCTACTGGTTCCTGCCTGACAGTGAAGCGTCACTTTGTGAATTGTTTCCATGGCCAGGGTGCCCAGATATGAATCCCGTCTCTGCCACTTGCTACCATGTGACAGAACCTCCCTGTGGCTCCTTTTCCATCTGTAGATTGGAGACAGTCAACGTCCTTAGTTTTTGAGGGGTGTTGTGAAGATCACGTGGGTTAACACGTGTAAAGTGTTTAGATTGCTGGGTAAAATACCTAATAAGCCCCAGCAGCTGCTCCTATCACCGACAGGTACTGTCGCACAGACTGCAGCCACCGGCTTGCTCTTCTGCATCCGTCCCACACCGAATCCACTCTTTCCACGCGCGTCTTCTGGCCCACCAGCCTTAGTCAGTACCTGTCTCGGGTGAACCACTGACCTCTCCCTGGTTCCCCTCTGCAGGGGACCCGAGGCTTCAGAATCTTGCTGTCATCTACCTCCCCTTCCCCAGGCAAGCCAGGCATAGCTCGTCCCATTGATGATAGCCTGGCTCGTCCCTGCTATCTACAGCCTTGCATTCTTTGTTGGTACGTCAGAGACGCTCACAGAGCAGACGCCTCTTCAGTGCTCAGGATCAAGCCCAGGCCGCACACACACACACACACACACACACGAGGCCAGTGCTCTACTTCTGAGCTATGGCTCCAGTCATAATGAAGGAGGGGGTTTGAGTTAAATTGAGATCATCTCATAGAAAACCCTTAAGTAAGATTGTTATTAAAGATTTTTATTACATTTTGTGTGTGTGCGTGCATGCATAGGTGTGTGCACGTGTGTGCAGCTGTACATGTATGGAGGACAACTTGCAGAATTCATGTTGCTCCTCTCACCATAGGGATCTTGGGGACTCGTGTGGCAAGCACCTTTACCCACCGAGACATCTCCCTGGCCCCGTTTAAAAGTTTTTTAAAAATCGTAACCAATTATTTTCCCCACTGGCCCTTGATATAACTTACTCCCACAATGGTGGTGTCGTTTTCGTCACATCTGTTCTTCTGAATTTCCAGAACTTTCCCCAGACCATGGATCACTCCTTTATCTGTGGCCACGTTGGTGTAGTTTATTGGAGCGTCGTTTACAAACAGCTGTAAGGAGAGAATCCGACGTGGTTTTATTAAGGTGGTATTCAGGGAGATGCAGAAGACAGGAAGTGGGGCCCTCAAAAATATGACAACGGTCTGGGAGATCTTCCGGTTTGGCTGGCATGGAAAAGGGGAATCTGAATCACAGTCCTGCAACTGACCCCATGAAGCGGTGTGGTATTGTGCCAATGGCTTTCCCAAACCTCAGCGTTCCTCTTAGTGAAAGGAAAATGTCACTCTGCATCATCTCCAGGATATGTCCCATCTCTCAGATTAACTGGTTTATGTTTGTTTAAAACTGGCCTCCTTAAGAGCCCAGGCTGTGCCAGCTAACAAGCTGGCTTTATGGACATGCTTGTCTGTGCTGTGTGGTCCACAGGCATGGGCGTCTCCCCTAACCAAGACACAGGGAACACAATGCATCCTTTCTGGGTGTCTCTAGCTCGTGGCTAATTCTCCAGCAACTCCTAGCAAGGCAAAAAAGACAATGAGGATGGGAGAGAGGGAAAACTTAGTGCATGGAGCATAATGTGTCAGTCTTCAATAAGTTAAAATTCACAAAATATCAAACGGTATCATCAACTCTTCTTACTGTTGAAATCACTACTGAATATGATTGCTGGCAGTGAAGAAATCTCTGTTTGGATGTTGGGGTATGTGAGGACTGAGCTCCACACTGCTGTTTCAAGGTCAACGAACACTGAGAAAACTGTGAGGAAAACTCATTTAGGCTCAAATAGTGATGACAGCACAGACTCCCAGAACTCCAAGATGTCGGGCTATTTTTGAGCACCCGAGAGCAGAGCATCTGATGTGTTCCTACTTAATCTGGCACTTAAAGGATCTGAATCGTTTCCACCATGAGATATATGCAGGGAATTATGGGTTTCGTTGAAAATTTTACATAAACACACCTACTCAATTAGAAAGCACTTTTCCTCTGCTGCCATGGCTACAGAGAAAGCAGAAGCAATGCCTCTATTGTTGAAGTCTGCTCCAGATCGGGAGCTTTCTGGGCTAACAGAAAATGAGCGTCACAGCTCTGACGGAAGCTCCATTAACAGCATTAATATCCATCTCTACCTCACGGAATAGAGAGGAAAGACTAAAAATAACAACAAAGGAAAGTTTTCCGTCAATAAGATCATTGCTATTTCTGAAAAAATAAATAAATTTATAAGGAAAATGTATTTGCTAGACTCTGAACACCGATACGGAGTGAGAGATAAATGTTTGGGATTAGATTATTCTACAAGCAATGAAGAAAGTAAAAGAGTTCTTTATAAAAAATCTCTAATTTTTTTAATTTAACATTATTTTTAATGTTAGTTTTGGTTTTCTGAAATAGGATTTCTCTGAATAACAGCTCTGGCTGTCCTGGAACTTACTTTGTAGACCAGGCTGGCCTCAAACTCACAGAGATCTGTGTGCGCTTTTACTTCCCAAGTGTTATGATTAAAGGCATGTGCCACTGCACCTGGATTTAGCTAGGTGTTTACATAAAATTTTTTAAAGGTTTACATACAAATTTATTTATTTCAATGATGGCATCAGTGAAGAAATTTTAAAAGATTTTATCTTGTTAAAGGATCAAATAATATTATTGCTTCTAAGATTGCACCATTAAATGCTCATTCCAGTACAGTGTGCTTGTACTCTCCTGCTGCCCTCCATCTCCCTCTGGCAAGTCCTCGCTACGTAGCTGAGTGTCTTAATTACTGTCCTGTTGCTGTGAAGAGATACCACAGCCAGGGCAACTCTTATAAAATAAAGCATTTAAGGGAGGGCTGGCTTACAGTTTTGGAGAGTTAGTCCACGCTCATCACGAAAGGGAGCAGACAGGCATGGCACTGGGGCAGTAGCTGAGAGAGAGACAGAGAGAGAGAGAGAGAGGGAGGGAGGGAGAGACAGAGAGAGAGAGACAGAGGGAGGGAGGGAAGGAGGAAGGGAGAAGCTGGGTCTGGTCTGAACTTTTGAAACTTTAAAGCCTGCTGCCATACCTATTCTAAAAAGGCCACACCTTCTAATCCTTCCCAAACAGTTCCATTAATCAAGGCCCAAGCATCCAAATGCAAGAGCCTATGGAGGTCATTCTCATTCAAACCATGACACTTGGGTCACCTTAGGACTGTCTTAAACTTGTGATCCTTCTTCCTTAGCCTCTGTGCTGGCTAGTTTTTATATAAACATGATGTAAGGTAGTGCCATTTGGAAGAATCTTAACCAAGAAAATGCCTTTTTAGGATTGGCCTGTAGGCACATACATAGGGTCTTTTCTTGATTGATGATTGATGTGGGAGAGCCCAGCCCATTGTGGATGGTACTACCCCTGGGCAGGTGGTCTGTGGGTATGTAAGCCAGCTGAGCAAGCCAGCAACAAGCTGGTAAGCAGCACTTCTCTGTGGCCTCTGCTCCAGAGCCTGCCTTGCCCTCTCTCATGGCGTTTATCACAGTAACAGAAAGCTTCACTAAGACTGTTTCCATAATCTCCATGCCTGGATCCACAGTGGCTCTATTTTTTTTTTTTTTGAGATGGTTTCTCTGTGTTTCCCTGGCTGTCCTGAAACTCACTTGGTAGACCAGGCAACAAATTTTTCTTCTGATAATTTATTTTAGAATTATATTGTTTCTTGTTAAATTTTCATACAGTTTTAAAATGTGGCATTTGAACTACAGGAGCAGAATTTTATATCACAACTATAATAACTAGTTTCAGGAAGTCTTTTTTATGAACGCTACCCATTTAACTATGTAGGTATCGTGTTAGGTGATCACTGGAATGCCACTGTGGTGGTGGATGTATCCCTGTGATTATGCAATATTAATGTTCATTTGTTTGACTGCAGGACTTAATGTATATCACTAGTGTTATGGTTTAAGTAAAAATGCTGCAGATCCTCAAGTGGTTACAGCAGGCAGCAGACCATGAGATGATGCTGCAGGTCCCCAAAGTGGCGGCAGGCAGCAGGCGTGGATCCCGAGAGCAACCAGTCTCGGGCAGGGACCGTGCAGTTCCCCAAGTGGCTGCAGTGGGCCATGAGGGGCAGCGAGTCCCAGGCAGGGAGCTGTGTGGTGGGCGAGAGACCTCAAGGGGACAGTCAGTCCACGAGGAGAGACAGATGGATGGGCATGCCACAAGACCACGCCGCAGGTCTCCAAAGGTGGCTGGTTCTGGGTAGGGAGCCACGCGGCTGGCAAGAGACAGAGATATGGATAGGCACACCATGCAGAGTGAGGTTGGATATTTATTTAGTGGGTTATGAGGGGGAAAATGGGAAAGGGGGAGAAGAACAGAGAAAGAGGCAGAACAGAGACAGAGAGAGACAGGGGAAGGGAAGAGGTGGGGAGAAGGGAGAGACAGAAGCTGACAGAGAGAGATGGAAAGGAAGGGATTCAGGCTGGAAGCTTAAGTTCAGCTTGCCTTGGCAGGGAGGGAGTGGGCGTGGCTTGTCTCTTAAAGGGACAGAGCAGACCATTACAACTAGACTCCTGAATTCCTGAAGCCAGTGCCACACCCTGGAAGTTTTTTTGAGAAACAAACCTCCCTTCCATCTTGCAGACTGAAGATTCTCTATTGGGCTGAGTGCCTGTTACTGTTTGGGCTCCGAAGTTGGTAGGGCTTGGCTGATCACATGACCTGTGAATGGGAGACTGAGCACGTCCTTTATCCACTGCTTTCTGATTCAACAGAAACAACCTTTCCTTGTTGATAAGGCTTAGGAGGATTGGAGGTACTCTTCCAGTAAGGAAGAGATAAGGGTTGAGAGTCTCTGAGACACATGCTCTTGAGTTTTTTATTTTTTTTTAAAGAGATGTACCTGATCATTGTGGAGGAAGAAGCCGAGGAAATAGGAGAAGCCCAGCATGGTCTCTCGGTGCATGCCATTGTGCAAGTCATTCTTCAGGAGCTTCTCCTCCAGGACCACGTGGTACCGAAGAACATCTTCCTCCTGTGTCACACACATAAGGAGAAGTCAGCCAGTGGACTAGACTCGGCTCCACTGTGCCGGAGCCATGGGGCCGCAAAGAGAAGTAGTGCCTTGTCCGTGTGCAAGACACCAGAGCACAGAGGTATTAGGCAATAAGGCAAGCTGTGAATCTCCAGGTAGGACCGCCAAGAGCACCTAGAAGGGCATGATCCAAGCAGTGAGTAGATTTTGAAAATGATTACAAAGATTTCAGCCTCAAAAATTCAACGTAAAAAGAGCTTTAGCAATTAATATCATAAAATTATATTCTTCTAAATAAAATAGAAAATATCAGTGACAAGAACATGAAAATGATTCCAAATATTTCAGTACCATTAAAACAAAATATTCCCAAGTAGAAACATGCTTTCAAAAACACTATCCAAAATAACTGTAATCACTTATATCAATGCAAAGAGTTTTGAAATAAAAAAAAAAGTTGTGCTGGGTGGTTAGTGGAGCAGACCTTTAGTCCTAGCACTTGGGATGCTCTCTGCAATTTTGAGGCCAGTTTGGTCTACAGAGTGAGTTCTAGGACAGCCAGAGCTGTCACCCAGATAGAAACTGTCTCAAAAGACCAAAAATACCAAAAAAAAAAAAAAAAAAAAAACCACAACCCAGAATTGCAGTGGCAAAGGGGTAATTTTTTTTCTGACATTAAAAGATGACACTGTGGAGAAAATCTATCTGCGAATGCTCAAGTGGTTTCCACTTACATAATTAGTTTGGACTGTAATTATAGATAATTATAATTCTTTGATATGCAAATTAATATTTTCATATCTCTAATGAGATGTTAAGGACTTTTTTTTTCACATAAAAAGGGAATACAGCCGGGCGGTGGTGGCGCACGCCTTTAATCCCAGCACTCAGGAGGCAGAGTGAGTTCGAGGCCAGCCTGGTCTACAAGAGCTAGTTCCAGGACAGGAACCAAAAGCTACGGAGAAACCCTGTCTCGAAAAATCCAAAAAATAAAATAAAATAAAATAAAAAGGGAATACATACTTTCATGGACACTAGGTAAATTTTTTTGGTGCTAAATATTTTAGTTTATTTCTCTGTTGTGGAATGATCCTTCTGTATACTTTGAATATGCATTATTAACTCTCAATGGTTAATAATAAAGCTGATTGACCTATAGCAAGGCAGGATAAAGTTAGGTGGGACAATAAAACTGAGGACTCACAGATAAAGAGGGGTGGAGTCGAGAGAGACACTAGCGAGCTGCCCAAGAAGCAAGATGCCAGAGGACTGGTAAGGCTACAAGCCACATGATAATACATAGAGTAATAGAAATGGATTAATTTAAGATATAAGAGCTAGCTAGAAATATGCTTGAGCCATTGGCCAAGCAGTGTTATAATTAATATAGTTTCTGTGTGAATATTCAGGTCTAGGTAGCCAGGAAACCAATGTGCAGTTTCCTACACGCATACACACACATGCACACACCCACGCTCACAACCCCATTAAAAATAGAAGTCAATCTTAAAGAGAAAAATGTTATGACGCCGGGTGACACTTACTAGAGTCGTGGCTTTCTTCTCCCTGATATAACTCTCGATGGCTTCATTGTTTGGAGCAAACACAGTGTAAGCGTCTGCAGCCTCGATCGTGCTCGCCAGATTGTATTGCTGCAAAGAAAAGACAGGGCAGCCAGTGAGGGCTCTGCCCGGCCCCTGGCCGCTTCACAAGATGGTTATGCAGAGAAGATGGTACTTGCAATGATATAGCCTCGGAAGATGGAGTAGTCGGGCATCTGGTCCAGACGGGTGAGGAGGTTTGGTAGGGAGCCAGTCAGACTTCTTTGGGGCACCAGCACCTGGGAACAGAAAGCACCGAAATTCTATTTAGCAAATTTTGGTACAGTTTGCTGTCCACACGGAAGCCCTGTTGGGTTCTTTGGGGAGAAGTGACTAAAAACTTTTTGGTAATTTTCAGAACAAGTTATTCCAGGATGCAAAGTGACCACACTAGAAGAACTGAAAATATTCGTTCACTTTTAAGTTCTCCTTAAATTTACTCTCCATTTGGGGAAAACTTCCTCTCATGCAAAAGAGTTTTTAGCTCTCCTTAGGAATCCCCTCTAACTTTCAAGAACTTAGCCTTTGAATTCTTGGCTTCTTATCCTGGGACCCTTAAGTCTACTATAAACCTGAATTTGCCTTAAAAGAAAACTTGTTGCTTGGTAAAAAGCAGAAGAGATAGGACCATTTTCCATACATAGTTAGATTTCTGGCTGTGTGTGCATGCGATCCAGGTCTGGAGACCAGGGCCTCGGCAATGTGCAAATAAGCTGTTGCTGGAGGAAGACTGAGACCGGAAGGGGAGGAGTCGAGGCGCTGAGGCACTCGCCATGCTATTGGCTGCTGGGTGTGAGCATGCAAATGAAGGAACGTCACTTCCGGAGCTCTCCGGATGCCATCTTCGCCATCTTCTCGTGCATGCTGGTGCAGGAAGACGGACTGGTGGTGAGCAGCGCTGACAGCCGGCTGAGGAGCCGGCTTCGGTTCCCGAGCCAGGCGGTGACGGAGGTGAGTGTGTGGCTGGAGGCCATCGTGTGACTGGAGGGCTGGCACGAGGCCATTGAGTGCCTGGAGGGCGGGCACGAGGCCATTGAGTGGCTGGAGGGCGGGCTTGAGGCCATCGCATGACTGGAGGGCGGGCGCGAGGCCTTTGTGTGACTGGAGGGCGGGCGCGAGGCCATTGTGTGACTGGAGGGGGGGAGACGGGCGCTGGACCATTGCGTGACAGGAGGGCGGGCACAAGGCCATTGCGTGACTGGAGGGCGGGCATGAGGCCATTGCGTGACTGGAGGGGGGGAGGAGGGAGCAAGGCCATTGCCTGACTGGAGGGGGGGGGAGACGGGCGCGAGGCCATTGCATGACTGGAGGGGGGGAGGCGGGCGCGAGGCCATTGCGTGACTGGAGGGGGGGATGCGGGCGCGAGGCCATTGCATGACTGGAGGGGGGGAGGCGGGCGCGAGGCCATTGCGTGACTGGAGGGGGGGAGGCGGGCGCGAGGCCATTGCATGACTGGAGGGGGGGATGCGGGCGCGAGGCCATTGCATGACTGGAGGGGGGGATGCGGGCGCGAGGCCATTGCGTGACTGGAGGGGGGGAGGCGGGCGCGAGGCCACTGCCTGACTGGAGGGCGGGCGCGAGGCCATTGCGTGACTGGAGGGTGGGGAGGCGGGAGCGAGGCCATTGCGTGACTGGAGGGGGGGGAGGCGGGCGCGAGGCAATTGCCTGACTGGAGGGGCGGGCGCGAGGCCATTGTGTGACCGGAGAGGGGGAGATGGGCGAGAGGCCATTGCGTGACTGGAGGGTGGGGAGGCGGGGCCATTGCGTGACTGGAGGGGGGGGAGGCGGGCGAGAGGCCATTGCGTGACTGGAGGGCGGGCGCGAGGCCTTTGCGTGACTGGAGGGCAGGCGCGAGGCCATTGAGTGGCTGGAGGGGGGTGGACGGGCGCGAGGCCATTGAGTAGCTGGGGGACGGGTGCCAGGCCATTGAGTGGATGGAGGCCTTTGAGTGACTGGAGGGTGGAGGAGGGCGGGTGCGAGGCTGCTGTGTGGCTGGAGAGCATGGCCGCAGGGCATGGCGGGGAGGCGGTAGGAGGCGGGTACAGGCGGAGGAGCTGTGGCACTGAGCAGAGGCTCGCCTATTGCAGGGCCCACCGTTTCCGCGATGTTTCAAGTTCCCGTGGACTGCCAGGACTTCATCAGGATCCTGCGGCCGTGGGTGAAGAGCGTTCTCCAGGACGTAGGGCTGCAGAGCTGCCGGGAGTCCTTGCAGGCCCTTCAGGCCTTTGCCCCCGGGGACAGGTACTTCCTCAATACCTCCTGGCCCGACGTGGCCCCCAGGGGGCTTTTCAGAAAGAAGGTGAGATTCAGAACCAAGCCGTACAGCTGCAGCCTCTGCCCGTACTCAGCAGACATGCTCTCTTCTCTCAAAAACCATCTGCATCGGTGCCATGAAGACGAGGCCGACCAAGAGCTGCAGATCCAGTGCCCCGATTGCTCATTCGTTTCACGGCCCAGTGTGGTGAGCAGGCACTTCTCGTTATTCCATGAGATGGCCATGCAGGATCAGAGTGCACAGGATGGGAAGCCCTTGAAGGGCTACATAAAACAGTTCACGTGTTTGAAGTGTAGCTTTTCCAATACCACCTTCGGTAGCATGAAGAAGCATGTGCTGCTCACCCATTTTCAGTTCTTACTTAATGCCTACGTTGGCTTTCAGAGTCAGGAAGAACAGGCGCAGCCAGAAGCCAACACTCTACCGGCTGGGAGATACTATTGTAAAAAGTGTGGCGCCACTGAGTGCAGCCAGGGTGGTCTGATGTCCCATATTCTGACATCAGATCTACACAAGGACTTGGAGAATAAGCTGCGGTCTGTGATCTCAGAACACAACAAGCGGCCTGGGCTTCTGAAGCAGGTGCCCATTGCTCCAAAGCCACAGGCAGGCTTGGCCAGGGCAACAAACAGTGCTCCGCGCGCAGCTGCTAGGGCAAAGCCACGTCGGTCCCGTCCTGCCGTGTCAAAGAACACTCCAAATCCAGCCATTGCAAAGTCAGTGACCTTGGCCCAGCCTGTGACCACTGCCCAGGTACAGCCACCAGCGGGGGTCCCAGGCACTTCCTGGAGCCTCACTGATTCTGTGCCTATTGCTGCCCAGTCCCACACGGCTGTTGTCTCCAGCCCTCTACCGGTGGGCCAGACCAGCCTCACACTGCAGCCTCCAGCTCCCTCGACTGTCCTCTCCTCAGACAGGGCTTCACCTAATAAGCCTATCGACCCTCCTGTACTGCCCGTGAGTCAGCCCCTTGGGCCTATGAAAAAGTCTGTTAGAATGAGCGATCTCCCAGTGAGTCAAGTGATCCCATCTGGGCTTTCATCCCTGACACAGTCCGTGGGGTCTGAAAGTCAACCAGCAAGACCTCTGGTCAGATCAGTGAGGCCAGCAAGCAGGCCAGTGGAGCCCACAAGCAGACAAATCAGGCCTGGTACCCTATCTTGTGGTGTTTCTGCCAGTCCTGGGGTTCTGCAGACCACATCACCAGGAGCAATTTCTGTGGGTCAGGTGGTCTCGTTGGCAGTCCTTCCTGAAGGTCAGATGTCCCCTGCTTCTGTGATGCCTGTACAGCTAGCAACTTCTGGGGTCCTTCCCACTTGCCCAGCAGTTCAGCCCAGGGTTCTCCATGTAGATCAGGCTGCCTCAGCACAGGCTCGCCCCTCTTGTCAGACAGTGTCCATTAGGGTTCTCCCTGCAGATCAAGTGATATCATCTGGGTTGCGTTCCCCCAAACAGCTGATGATCTCAGATGTCCCTGTGAACCAGGATGTGAGCTCTGGTATTCCTCTGCTTGGTCAGCCTGTTACATCAAGAGTCCTTCCTGCAGGCCCACCAGTTAGACCCAGTGTGCTCCAGCTTAGTCAGTCTGTTGGCACCGGCATCTTGCCAGTGAGCCAGCCAGTGAGAGCTGAAACTTCACAGAACACCATGTTCCCCAAATCAGGCACTGTTTTCAGGAAGCTCCTCCCGACAGGGACACAAGTTAATGGGAAACCCATTTACATGCTGGACCCAGTGCCTGCCACTCTGCCTATTATTCCTCAGGGTGCTAGCCTCATGATTGTCTCTCCGTCCCAGGTGCCCAACCAAGTCCTGTCCCCCAGTGTGGGTCCACAGATGTTCAGTGCTCTACCCAGCTTGTCATCCTCTCGGGGGCCGGTAAACACTGCAGACCAGAATGTATTTGTTCAGGTCTCTTTACCCGAGGTGAAGGTGAATATGGTTGTCAGACAGGCCAAGCAGTGGAAAACCTGCCCAATTTGCAATGTATTCTTCCCGTCCAATGTCTACCAGGCTCACATGGAAGTGGCTCACAAACCAAGTGAGTCCAACTCCAGTGAGAAGCGTGAGCCAGTAAAGCTGGCAGTATGTGCGCCATTTCTGAAGTGGACAATGGAGAAGGTCGTGCGGTGCCTCTCCTGCAAATGCCTGGTCTCAGAGGAGGAGCTAATGTACCACTTGCTCACACATGGCTTGGGGTGTCTGTTTTGCCCATTTACTTTCCACAGCCTGAAGGATTTCTTGGAGCATAGCAGAATTAAACACCACGGGAGGAGGAAGCTGTCTTTGGAGTACAGTAACAGGGGCTTCCAGTTGAGCCTGGATGCTAATGGCGACCTGTTGTTCCCCTATCTTGATTTTATCATCACTCTGCCAAGAGAGAAGATGGGAGAACAGGAAGTCTGCCTGGCTATCCTCTCAGGGATACATTCCACATCACTGGTTCCCTTGTATGTTAAGGTGAGGCCTCAGGTTAAGGCTGTACCTAAGCTTCTTGGCAAACAAGAGCTGACCTGTCCCCTCTGTTTGAGCACATTCATGATAACTGAGGCCTACATGTTACATTTGAAGGACAGACACCATGTTAAACCGACAGCCTATACAGTATTCAATTCTCCTGCCTTCAAGTGTGTCCACTGTTGTGGGGTCTACTCTGGAAGCTTAACTATGGCAGCCGTCACTCTGCATTTGCTGCATTGTGAATGTGCTCCCAAAGACAACAGCTTAGACCGACAAATTGGGTCCGATTTTGTTGCAGGCAGTGAACTGCAGTTCGCCAATAGGGAAAGGATTCCTGATTCTAAGTGTCCAGTAAAGAGAAAGTGGCAAGATGGCCATCTGGGGGCAGAAGACGAGAAGAGGAATGAGAAAGTTTCCTTGCCTGTCCTAAAGGATGATGCAGCATCAGGTTCGGAGGAAGGGACTAGTGCTATGCTTTTGAAGAGACAAAGGACTGAAAGTACAACGGATGGACCAGTTGCTGATGATAATTTATTCCAGATCCTAGCATTAGATCCTAGAAAATACAAAGACTGCTCCTATGAGAAAAAAAGGCAGTTTCTTAAAGAGTATTTCCATAAGAAACCATATCCTAGCAGAAGAGAAGTAGAACTGTTGTCTTTATTCTTGAAGATGGAAAGAGTTAATGTGGCTTTGTTTTTTGGAACAAGAAGATATATTTGTTTGAAAGCAATAGAAGTCCACAGACCCTCAGTACTTCTAGGCTTTGATACATCTCAACTTAAAAATGTTAAACACAGACTGAGCTTTGAGTGTGAACCAGAAAACTCAGCTTAAAGTTCCAGGCAGTAGTTTGAGCTGACTTTGTTGTGTTGGTTTCTGTGGCTTTTCTCCATGTTTCAGGTGCTCAGGAAGACTTGGGTTAAGAAGCAAATGTTACTCCAAATGTACTGATTCCCGTAGTTCAGTCTCTTAGTGACTCTTAAGTGTAACCACTCCCCTGTCATGTGAATTAAGTTTTGATATTCCATATATGGCTTATTCTCCTAGTAGAGTCCATCAAATGATACAACCTGAAATCTACAAATACTTGTCTTCTCCTTTTAGGAAATTTCTGCTTGTTTGTAAATGACTGGTTGAAAATAAGAGTATTGTTCCGGAGTATTTTGGGCATCAACCAAGAAGACAGCTATATTTAGAGAAAAGAGCATTGCTATGTGTATGACTTTCTAAGAACACAGTTTTAAAATTTATATTTTATTTTATATATGAGTGATGTGCGTGACAGAAGAGGGCATCAGATCCTATTATAGATGGTTGTAAGCCACGATATGGTTGTTGGGAATTGAACCAGGGCCCTCTGGAAGAGTAGCCAGTGCTCTTAACTACTAAGCCATCTCTCCAGTCTCTAGCTCTTTTTTTGTTGTTTTTGATTTTCTTTTTTTGTTTGTTTTTTGAGTCAGGGTTTTTCTGTGTAACAGCCCTGGCTGTTCTGGAACTCACTATATAGACCAGGCTTGCCTGACTCTGCCTCCGGAGTGCTGGGATTAAAGGTGTGCACCACTACTGCCTGGCAAAGAATACATATTTGAACATTAAATTCTGTTAATATTAGCTTGCAATATTATACTTTTTATTTATATTTTCAGTTTTATCCTGAAAGCTTTAAAGAATACAACTCATAAAAAAACTAAATGTTTTCATTATTAAAAATATCCCTATCCTAGGGTCTTGTAAGCAGTTCACAATAAATGTTCCTTTATAAATCAAGAGTTTGCAGAGGCAGGACTGCATTCCAGTGTGGACTTTATAGTGACAAGTCATCTCTCCATTAAAAGATAAGACTTTTTTTTTTTTTTTTTTTTAGCACATTTAGACTAGAAATCAAGAACACATACACAGAACTCTTTCTTGCTTGAACTGTTCATAAACAGGTTGGAAGAGAGGTCCGTGGACACATATATACTATCTTTGCCTCTGTGCAGACTACTTGGAATGGAATATAGGTTTCAGGCTTATGGTAAAAGGGGTAGAGCAGGAGCTCTGTCTTTGTGGCTGGAGAAACCTAGTCGATGTGTTAGAGTTGGGAAGATGACATTTCCTCTGCCCCAGGTATCAGGCATTGCTAAGGAATCTGTATTGAATTACTGTGTTGTATCTTTTACAGATACCAAACCTTGTGTTTTTTACACAATATAAGGCATCAACGTTGTGCGTAGTAACATAGACCGGCCCAGTTAGGTCTGGAGTCTTTGCCTTTTTTTTTCTCCTAGCAAAACACTACTTGTGAGGAAGAAGATGTGCTCAGGAAGAAGAACAAACACAGAGGAAGTGTACTTGGTTTTTATTCTGAGGAAGGTGGTGATTGTGTCTATTCCCTATTGGCTGGGGTCTGACCTCACAATCTTACTCACTTGGCAAATCTGAAAAGAATTGGTGCACAGGAAGTGGAGGAAGGGGAGCAAGGAGTCACTGCTGCAAGGAGAGAAGGGCCATTGCTTCAGGCTATCAGACTCCTAGAATAGGAATAGTACTATTGAGTAAACAAACGTTTTACTGGGGGGGCGGATTAAAACATTTGCAAATCTTAAAAAATGAGAGAGACAAAAAAACCCTCTTAATTCCTTGTCCTAAATATAAGTTTTATAGTATTTGATAGAAAAGACATTTGATACTTAAAATTTTTCTTTTAAAACTGTTTTTTTTTTTTTTTTCAAACTCATTACTGTGCTGTTTTTTTTCCTGCCCTATCTTGGAATAAGAAACTACAATGGGGAGGAGGTACCTGTTTTGTAATAGCTTACTCAACTATCCTGAGTTAGATTCCTACTACAAAGGATTAGTTCTTTTTTTTTATTTTTTTGAATTAATTCTTATGTATTTTTCATTAACATGGTTTAGGTGAGCCTGCCTTTCTAGGGATAGTTCTTTGACCAAGAGATTAACCTGCCTGCAATGAAATGCTAGGTTGATCATTGCCTTTCGCTGTGAAAAGGAGGAGCTTGTCTCCCTTCAGGTGAAGTACCAGAGTGTGGGGCTCCAGGAAGCACATTACAGTGTGGCTATATAGATTTTCAGAAATGCAGCATTTGCATGCAATGCTTGTAACATGCATTCAGGCGGTTGTGAATCTTCTATAACTATTGGCTCACTCTAATCAAATCTGAGGGCTGCTCAGATCTTTTTGTTGTTGTTGTTTACCTATTTTTAGAGTATCTACTGTGAATTAAAACTTGTTATACCACTGCCAAAAAAAATAAATAAAGTTTTTTTTTGGATCCCGGTTTCAGAAATTTCTTATACATGTTGTCTGAGGGCTATTTTGTATCACAAAGGCAGAACTGAGTGAGTAGTGACGGAGATCGGGGACCTGGCAATTTAATATTTGCTATCTGGTTCTTTACACACAGATTGTTTCCAGTGCCTAGATTAGAGGAAGGCAGGAACATTTCTGAGTTTTGAAACCTTCCTCCTGTGGATTACTCCTTTCTTTCTTATTATCCTCATACTTATATTTTTATCCAATCCTTTAAAATTTGCTTTACTGAATTTCACCCTATAACTAAATAAAATGTTCTGTGTAAGCTGTCTTAAATAACTCTCACCCTACAACAGCTCTGTTTGTTCCTGATAAATCTGCAAGAGATCTTTTAGATGTGGAGAAACTGGCTAAGGGGACCTTCATCCTTTCTACCCCAGGCCTAACAGTTCTTTACATTGGTCCTCTATTTCTCCTGTTCTCTTCGATGCTCTGCAGCTCCCTGCTATTTCTAGCTCATTTCCCTGGCAGTGGGACCAGTCCCTGACACCCTACATCAACTCTATGCTCACTTCTCTGGCAGTGAGACTGCTCCACTGATGCCTACATCAACTCTGTACATTTCCTCTCAGCAACCTGCTGTTTCCCCTGCCTCTGTTCCTCCCTAAACCACAACCTTCCCAGAAAATCACTTGGTTTAATTCTGTTACCACATCATCTGCTTGCAGCTCTCTAATTATTTTCCAAGTCTCTTCAAGAATGCAGGGCAGCAATTGCATGACCCATTGCAACCCATCAAGTTAAGACTCCCTACTATATGACCAGAGGACTCCTTCTCAATGGACCCAGAACTACCCACTCCAGCAAAAGCCCTTTTCAGCAAAAAACAACTATAATGTCCCTGCTGTATGTTTTTATATACTCTTAGCATTAGGAATGATAGTTTCCTGCTAAAAGGTTACACTTCCCAGTTTCCCTTGTGGCTAGATCAAGCAGCGCCAGGAGCAAGGGACTATAGTGTAGTAGTTTTCACATATACAGCGAACGGGCTGCATCCCATCTTATGTAGCAGCATTTTTGGCATCCACACAGATGGTGACATGATAGACCCTTGCCACGAATAAACATGGTCCTACCTGTGCTATGTCAGCTTGATAAGGTTATCTGAGGAGAGGGAACCTCACTTAAGAAAACAGGATCAGGTTGTGTCAGGCCTGTGAGGCATTTTCTTAATTAGCGATGGATGGAGGAGGCCCATCCTATTGTGGGCAGTACCTTCCTCAGGCTGGTGGTCCTGGGTTCTATACGAAAGCAAGCTGAGAAAGCCACGAGAAGCAAGACAGTAAGCAGCACCCCTCCATGGCCTCTGCATCAGCTCCAGGTTCCTGTCCTGATTTCCTTTGGTGATGAACGGTGATAGGGAAGTGTAAGACCTTTTCTCCCCAACTTGCTTTTTGGGCATGGTGTTTCATCACAGCCTTATAGACCCTAAGACACCATCTAAGGTCAGATTCATGTCACACATTTATGAAGGCCAGACTTCATAAAAGCTACCCCTTGAGGAGGGTTTTTTTTTTTTTTAAACTCTAATGGGCACAAAGCAAAGTACTGTGGGCTGGATTTCTTGTGGCCAAGTACCTTTATGTAGCACACAGCCCACATGACTGTACATAATGGTGTTATCAAAGGTGGCACGATGCCAATTGATAGGAGTTTTTCAGGGAACTGCACAATCCGGGGCAAAGAAGAGAACAATCATAAACTTTTCATGTTCCCGTGAGTTATTCCTTAGCCCAGTGACTTAACTTGGAGTGTTGACATGAGGATGATAGAGCACTCACCATCTTAGTGTTGTAAGAAATAAAAGGGACACCAGGTGGGAGTGACGCTTGGCACAGTGCCTGGAACCTAATGGACCTTCAGAAATTCCAATTATCATATATAGGGCAAGGTGCTTGTTCTGCTGAGGGACACGGAGATGGGGCCACATGCCTCCCAGGATACAGTCACTAAAGGGTCTCAGGAAACAGGCATCACTATAGGACAATTGGTGGTTATGCCAAATAAGTGCCATGCAGAAAATCCCATAGGATTTCGAAGGAAGAATGGAATCAAATCAGCATTTGCTGAGGGTTCTTTAGTAGCAAGTCTTGAAGTAGAGGGTGTTATTTAATCCCCACAAAGGAAGATGGATGAAGTTCGGAGAGGCTGTGTAACTTCAACAAGGTCCTACAGCTAGTCATGAGGTAGGCTATCTAACTTCAACAAGGTTATACAGGTAGACAGGAGGTCAAGCCCAGACTAACACTTCCACATTTACTGTGTAGACACGGGCTGTGTGAGAAGGCCACAGAAGGGTTGGGGTTACTCTCCCATGGTAAATGAGCTCAAAGTAGGAGGTGTCGTCTTACTAAGGAAGTTGTGTTCATAAAAATAACATAAGGGAGAAGAGGTGAACGCGTGTGTGTTTGTGTACTCTGAGCCCAGAGCTCAGTATTTTGGCTGGACAGGCTGGTTAAAGATCTTTCTGTTTCTGTTCTCCTATGCTGGGTTTTCAGGTTCCATGAAGCTATACCCAGCTTTTTTCATGGACACTAGAGCTCCGAATTCAGCTCTTCAAGGCTGGTATGACAAACACTTTACCTACTGAGCCATCTCCCTGGCCCAATTTATATTTCTTTTTTTAAATGATTTTTTTATAAAGGTATTTTAGTACTCTGTGAAGCTAAGACTAAGAAAGTACAGATGCTGAGAAGCAATGTCACTTGGTATCACATGGAGTTATAATTTCCCATAAGCGCCGAATCTCCTGCTTAACAGTTGTGTTTTAAGATTCTGGATCTTGCTGAAGGATTGCAAAGACTAAAAAACACAGAGAGTCACAAATAACCTCTCTTTTGAACAGAAATAGTTGAGCTATGGCTTTTAAAAACTGAATATATAAGTACCAAGGGAGAGCAATTTTTAACTAAAATGCAATTAATTGTTCCCTTAGCCCTCCACCTTCTGAAAGTTTCCAGTGTACTCTCAAGTTTTCAGTGTAGTAACTGAAAATTATGGGTTAGCTTACAATCCCGTTTCCCATTTTTTTTCTTCTTGTAGTATTCTGTAAACACTATTGAATTGGGACTTAGGTGAAAGATGAAAATCTTAGGGTAGTTTTTCTGTGCTTTCCTATTTTTTTCTCAGGGCTTTCTGTACCCCTTCATTTTAGGATCCAATAGTGCAGGGAGGAGAGTGGATAGTGGTAGCCAGTTGCTTTCCCCTCCCCTCTGTTCTTGATTTTAGGCTTGTGCCTCTTAAGATGTTTCCATATCCAAGAGAGAGTATACATTTAAGGCCACATGCAACGGGAGCCCAGCTGCAGATGCAGGTGGCATGAGGTACAGCCGAGTCTGACTGAGTGATGAGAGTCTTCATGAGGTTCTAACCAAGATGAAACACACTTAAGGTTCATTTGATATTAAGGCTAAGTATTTTTATTTGCCCCCAAACAGCACTATATAGTAAACCATCACAGAGGGGGAAGCAATTCTGCCTGATGGGTAGGGGTATCTTTACCTTGTTGATGACGTGTATCACTCCGTTTGTGGCTGCATTGTCACCGTCCACAATGGATGCTCCCTCAATGGTGATATTCTGCAACCACAAGCACAATTGGGGGGAGGTGAGTGTCCTTGGGGAACTGCATCACCTCTGGGGTGCCTGCCTCTTGAGCTGCGGTAACCATCAGAGTTTTGGGCCATATAGACAGTGACTGTCTACCAATCAAGAGCGATTGAGCACTAATCGTTTTTGTTTCATTTTCTTTTCCCACCTCGGTTTACAATCCCTCCTAGATCTTAGGGAGGAGGGATGTTTGCCTAACCCTGAGCATGCACGTTTCATGAACAGAGGTCATGGAAACACACCAGACCACCTGTCACATCTTGTTTTGTTAAAGGGGATGTTTTTATTGTGTTAGACACAGGAATGAACTTAAGAAAAATGTATGTTTAATGATTATCTCCTCAGAGTCAGGGCCTTGACTGATTTATCTTGGGACCTGGATAGCCTGTGACACCCCAGGTGGATGTTAACATTGCTAAGGAAATTGTTGGTTTGGAACACCAGTGGACTAGCCTTATTACAGTAATCACATGTGAGTAGACACAAAGGCATGTTGTAAATTAACGAACAATTTATGATGCCTACCTTTTGTGTGCACTGTGGTACTTCAGTATGTTATATACACTGTGCAATGATCTAATTAGGGTATTTTTGGCTCTGTCATTTGAATCATTCTTTCTTCCTTGGATGACAACATTCAAATCCCTTCTTCCAGCTATTTGACCGATTTTCCGAGAGCACCCGAGGTTGAATATAGGACTTCACATATGTGCTCTTCCACTGAGCTACGTCTCCAACCCACGTTTTACTTTTTATTTCAAAACAGGGACTCACTAAGTTGCCCAGGGCTGGCCATGACCTTACTCTATATCCAGGAAGCCTTGAACTTGTAGTCTTCCTGCCTGGGCCTCTGGAGTAGCTGGGATCACAGTTCCATGGCACCAAGCTGGGCTCACCTATTTATTTGTAGACTGTAGTGTTGTTAGGCAGATAGACACAGCTGTACAATATTCCTCAGTGTTCTTTCTCACTAGCTGAATCTTTGCACCATTATCTTTTGTAAAAAAGTATTTATTTTTTTGAGACATGGTCTCACTGTGCATCCCTGGCTGGCCTGGAGCTTGTTATAGAGATCAGGCTGACCTTGGACTCACAGAGAGCCACCTGCTTCTGCTTTCCTCAGGGCTGGGGTGAAAGGCATATGTCACCATGCCCAAAATATGTACCCAAAATCTTTATCTCATATATTTTATTTAAACAATTCAGAATATAATATGAATGTCATTAGAATTTCCAAAGATTTACAAAAGAAGGTTTATAAAATATCTATGGAAGCCCTTGTTAGTCTTCTGCTATCTACATTAGCCAACGAGCCTAATGTTTAGACTCAACTCAGTGGGTTCTTTTCTAATTCTCATAGGCTGAAAGGTAAGCTGGGAAGTTCTGGGCCTTTTCTGCCCATGGCTGAGGAGTCATGGTGGCGGCTGTTCCCACTTGCACGCTAGAACTCTCATTTTTCTCCACTCACGGGAAGACTAACATTTGATCACTCGCAGCCACTGAGCCAGAATTCCCCCTCAGATGGGCACGTGAGTCCTTAATAGACTCCTGGAACGCCAGAAAACCAGTTTCTCTGGAATCTCACTCTTCCATGGCCACTGCCCAGGCTCTAGCATCAAGATGCACGTGTGTGCACACTAGGTACTTATTACAGGCTTGCAGTCCGGCTAACTCACATGACATCCGGTTACTGGCGATGATTCTGTTAGGAGCTGTGGGTTACCAGTGTTACTTAACTCTGCACCAAAGCTGTGGCACTCACTGCCCTTTTCCCTCTCTAGGACATGTCAGGAGGAGCTCCATGGTCTGCATTTTGGATCACTGCTTCTGAAAGTCTTTGTCTTCTTTCTTAAATTTTTTTCATACAATATATTCTTTATCATGTTTTCACTTCCTTCAAGTCCTCCCAGATTCTCCCCACTTCCTTCCCTGACTTTATGTTCTTCTCTCTTACCCCCCCCCACAAAACACAAAAATGGGAATTAAAACAAAGGACAATAAGACAAAAGACGCCAAACAAAATGAAAAGAAACAGGTTCATTTTGTGTCAGTCAACTACTCCTAGGCATGGGGTCTGCCCTGGAGTATGGTTGATATACCCAGTGGCACTCCACTGGATAAACTGATTTTCCTTTAGTGATGGCTAATAGTGATTGTCGACTTGGTGGGATCCCGAATCACCGTGGAACAAGCCCCAGGGAATGTCTACAAGGGACTTTAAAAACTAGGTTAACCGAGGCAGGCCGACTTACCTTACGTATCAGAAACATTAGTGTATGAGCTGGAGTCTGGACCGCATAAACGATAGAAAGCTAGCCACTCTCCCTATTAATTTCTCCTGACTGTAGGCTGTGTGATCATCTGCCTTCAGCTCTTGCCATCATGACTTCCCCTCAAACTGTGAGCTGGACAAACCTTAAGTTGCTTTTCTCAAACGCTTGATCACAGTGACGAGAACATTAATGAATATACTGCTGCAGCCCAGTTGTTTTTGTTTTTTAAGTGTGTACATGTGTGATCATTGTTGCAACTGGGTGATGCTCACACAAGCTCCTGTAAATTCCCATCACAAAAACAGAGAGGACAGGATGAGTAAAGGTATCATGCTGCAGACAGCCGGATGACATCGTTCTTACCCCATCCGCCTTGTCCAGGTGAAGGAAGCTTCCTTGCAAGGATGTTGCTAGCATGCCGGAGGATGACAGGTTCTGCAGATCGGCTGCTCCGTATGTGCCTTGTACTGTGTGATATCTACAGCATCAGATCGTAAGGGTCACAGTCAATATCCATGCATCAGCTACTGTCACTGACCAGGAGAACAAGTCCTGGGGCAGACTAGCACCCTCAGACTTCACCTTTCCCCTGCAGTGGTCAGTCTCAGCTGGAATTAGTCATCAGCCACTCTGTGCCTTGCTGTAACATCTATCAAACGGGAATAAATTGTAGCATCTATCTCAGAGGTGTTGGCAGGGCTAACCAAATGATATGCAAAGCCCAGGACTTGGTTTAGAGTCAGCTGTTAACAGGTAAAGTCTCCTGACCCAGGGGAGGGTGGCTAGGGACGTCCTAGGACAGGAAGCATCACGTAGTTTCTCTGCACTGATGCCAGTCACACAACATGGAAAATAAGGTAAATGACACCCACTTTATCAGGGCTGGAATATTGTTCCGTGACAACCAGAAGTTTCTCTCATTCTTGTCCATGTCCTCAATGGCTTGCCGGGAAGGCACGAGGACAGTGAGATTCGGGGTGGCAGACAGCATGGATTGCAGGGAAGCATCCTGAGTCACAGGAGGAAAGAAGGTGGCCCGAATAGTGTTAGAGACTAGCTAGGCTGGCTTACGCCGTCAGAGATGATGGCTTTCCACGTGATATAATTCTAGAGGGAGAGAGGGCTGGGAAGATACTAGGCTTTCCCTCCCCAAGCCCACCCAGCCATTGACTGATGACTTACATTCTTTTCTGAGAATTTTTTTTTAATGTGTGGATTTTTATAACGATACAGACTTTCCTGATTGGGTCATACTTTGTCATCATAACTCTGAACGAAAAGCCAGTTAAATAGCCTTGATGTGTATGTATGTGCGTTGTGTGTGTGAGTTCTTTGATGTTTTTAGAGTGAGCGTTTGAGGAAAGTAGGGAGAATGAGGGCCTGGGTCAAACTTAAATGCGTCTCATTCATGCCCAGAAAGTCTACTGCTATGTTCAACCATTGTATGAAAAAAAAAATCAACCAAAAATGAAAACCAACTCCAAACACTAAATCTTGGTTTAGAGAACTTGCTGGTTTTCTGCTGGATACTCATGCTGGAACCGATGCGAAACATCCAATGCTATAGCATTAAAGCAGGTTGGGAGAAGTGTGTCCTGTCTGACCCGCTCCAGGGCTGGCATCGCGTGTGGGGGCGACACCGTTGTGCATGTGTGGCTGGAGGGAAGCCAACCTGCTCGGAGAGGGACCAGTTCCTTGATTGCCTGCAGGAAGAGGTGTACAGAGAGCCTCCACTGTAGAAACAAGTGGTCCCTGGAATGTTCTAGAATGGATGGGGAGCTGTTCTCTGAGGGAGCCCTGGCTAAGCAAGACCTATTTTGGTACAAACTTATTTAAAGAGACAAAGAATCTGTTAGGGTGTCTGACTAGGTCAGACATTGGAGCAGGGTGAGTCTGGACTCTGTACAATACTCTAGTGGGGTGAAGAGTAAGCTCTCCCAGCATGCTGAGCAGAGAGGAACAGAGAGCCAAGCATATACGAAGACGCTAGTGCACTAAACCTTGGTGCACTAGGGCATGAATTGTGTTATGCTTTCAAAGAGAGAACTAAGGTGGATAGTACCATCCTTATGTATTTGAACTGCGTGTAATTCAGCTGCCCCAGCTTAACCCGGGTCATCACTTCCCAGCTTGGCTCTACATGTTAGCACCAGTGTCCAGGCCAAGCCCCTGACTTATCAGATCAGAGTCTCCCGGGGTGCGGTGCCCCATGATTCTAAAGGGCAGGCAAGGTGAGGAGCTGCTTTTCAGCACCCCCCATTTCCTACCGCACAAACTCCAGTCCTCTAAAACGATTTGTGTTGCTGACATGAAGGTGCAAATGCAGGGACTCACATTTATCCACTGGTAAAACACAGCTGCTTCAGAGAGACGTGACAGTTCCTTATTCATTTGTTCAAGGGAGGGCAGGAGAAGGGGAGAGAACACAGAAACATCATCTCAGGGAGGTTCTGGACAGCCTGCCCCCGCCCTCGTGAGCTGTGCTCTCTGTAGAGCCAGGCTTCCCAGTCTTCTGTGAGAGCAAGAGCTGCAAATGGCCTTCACACTCAGGGGCCTGATTGTCCTCCAGAGGACATGACGGAGCAATGTTGCTATCTACAAAGTTCACACTTGAAAACCACATAACAAAGAGTAAAGACAAAGAAAAAAATGCAAAACAGATCTGATAATGTTTTCTATAAATTTTATAAATTTTGGATCATAGCTATTTTGGGGTGCATAGGCTTGTGGTCTATGGTTTGGACATTGCCTGTTAGACTGAGGTAAGTCTAGATTTTCCAATGTAAGGTCTTTCACATCAGAACTTAGCTGGTAAGAAACGGCAACTTAGACCCCAAGGAGATTTCGTGAGCTCAGGAAACAGCGCCCACTCAGAGCCAGTGAGGAGCTGAAGACTGGGGCAGGGGGTTAACGTGCCTGGACTCACACTGTGACTTTGCCAAGGCCTACGGACAGCTTCTTTGGAGGGATCTGAGCCATGCCTGGGTGAAGATGGGGCAGGGACAGGCAGGAACAGCAGAGGCTTTGAACTTTAGTTTTTTAGGAAGGTTAGGGACTTGGTGGGGAATTGGAACTGCTGGAGGGTTTGGGGACATGGACAGCACATGGGGGAGTCCAAGCTCCAGGTGTGGCTTAGGGGCAGCTTCTTGATGAATGAATGCCTATGAGAGGCAAAGGGTGGGGCCTTCCTGAACATTGCAGGGGTGAGTGTGTATGTGGGGGGCGGGGAGAGGTGCCATAGGAGCCTGGGGACCAGCTCTGGGGTGGCTTTTGTTTGGGAGGCTATAGGTCCTGGGGAATTTCTGGAAGGAAGGTTTCAGAGAAGAGGAACAAGAACCCGACTGCGTGAGAAGAACAATGGTGAGGAAAAAAATGTTAACAAGCCAGGACAAACTGCTAACAGAGGGGCCTATTGGCATGACCACCAGGTCTCCCAGCATCCCTCAGTCCCCAGCTGTTACAGGGTCCTTCTGGCTGTCATACCCTGACCCACTCTGAACTCTCCAGCCCAGAGGTTGGGCTGCCCTTCCCCCAGAGGCTCTTCCCTGTGGAATCGGCCATTTTGGCCACGTGGTCCTTTCGGACCTTCTACGTCTAGGCCCAGGCCACCCCTCTTGGTCAGTGGCTCCGCTCACACTGTCCTCTCCTCACATGGCCTGGCTCAGTCTGGGCTCTCCCAGGTGTCTGCCTCTGGCTCTGTTTTTCCTTTTGTCTATAACACACCATACCTAGGAGCAGTCATGTCCTCCTTTTCATTTCTTTTTTCATTTATCTGGTGTAGAAACCCAGGATTTTGATAACTGACAGAAATAAACTCCCCCACTTGATATTTATAGTGCAGTGTGGGGTGGGGTGGATGGAGAGCTAGTGATTGTTCAGTGTGACCCATACTGCATGGCTAGAACATGCTATACTGTTGATTAAATGTTGGGCCTGGAACTTAGACAGATACCAACATTTCAGGCAAGTAAACGTGCTTTGCCTTAGTTTATGGACCTGAGAAATGAGCATCATAAATGGCATTAATCCCAGATAGCTGTTGTGAGGTTTAAATGAGAAGCTGCTGCATAAATGACCCAGTAAGACACCTGGTACACAGAGGGTACTTGTGTGTGTACATGCTCGCACACACACACACACACACACGCGCGCGCACACACACACACTCCACCTCATTCAGGGTGGATAAACCCAGGGTGTTCTGGGTACCCAGGGGAGTCATAAGACCCAATGGAGAGCAGCCCAGCAGAGGTAGGCCAGCTGCTCACTTGGGAAGTTTGTGAGACATATTGGCAAACAAAAGTCATCAAATCTTCTCTGTGTGCCGAAAGCGCCAAAAATAAGCAGCTGCAGCTTGTGAAAACAAGTACCCCCCCCCCCCCCGAACGTGTGAGGTGTCTGCAAAAACCAGGCGTCCTCGTGTAGAGCCTCCCGGACAAAGGGTCCACAGAGGAAACACGTCTCAGGCTACCTTGGCCGAGACGTCCATTTTCCGGCCGTGTGCCCTCTCTGACTTTGCACGTGAGGGTCTCCCTAGGGACTTACCATGAGCACGTTCCCATAGCACAGGAGACCATTTCCCTCATAGCCCTCTTGACAAACGCAGCCCCACACGCCAGAGGCGTCGGCTTGACAGGCGGCCTGAGAGAAACCAAGATGGACATCGCGACTTGCTTTGATCACTCCCCGCTCCTCACTCGATGCTCTGCCTCACCACACACGGCCCAGAGGCCATACAGCCAGGTGACCACTCACTGAAACCTCTGAAACCAGGAGCCACGCCTCCTTCAAGTTGATTGCTCAGGGGTCTTGTGCTCGCCACAAGAAGTGGCCACACAACCTGATTTTTGTTCTTAAGAGTTTTCTGTGTTTTTAGAACTGAAGGAAGCATCATGTAACTCACCAGGGGGTGACATTTCTCTGCCTGTTCCAAGCATGAAATGACTGGCTCACAATCGATCCCATTTCCTCGGAATCCTTTCTTGCACTCACATTCATTCTGTAATTCCAGGAACACAGAAGGGATTACTGAAGCAAGCGCTCTCAAGCCTTGCACCCCGCTACACCGAAAAGCAGACCGTGGAAACCACAGCCATTCAACCCTCCTAAAGAACAGAGACTAGATTCCAGACTGCTAGTCACTGTACATAGCCAGCTGCCTTTGATTACTACATTATTGGTTACCATTAGCTCAACCACAGTCCTTTTTACTTTCTCTTAAAATCTTTGACTTCACAAAGGTCTATAAAGAGAGCTGAGACTCAATGGCTCTCGCAATAGAAAAGCCGACCCTGTTCCTAGAGAGAAAGGTTAAGCAAGCTGTGACTTGGTGGAGATCCATGGACACGCTATTGCCAGCTTGATGACACTCTGCTTAATTCTGATAATGCCTCCCTGTCGAGTAGATGGATTCAGGGCATCACTTCTGCATGGACAACCCACAGCACGTAGCCCAGCAGCTGATGTAGCTTCATGTAGCTAGTCAATGCCTCTCCTTCTTCAGGGCTTAGTCCCCTGCTACAGGAGGCAGGGTGCAGCCTCTATTCCAGCCCTCACTTGCCCCGTGGGGAGAATCAGTAGCTAACCGATAACATAGCGGTGACAGTGACATAGACACAGGAGAACATTTTCAGGTCCATGGCAGACAATGGACAGATGAAGCTACAGTCCATCACTGCCGTGTAAAGGAAACAAACTAACAACCTGAGCAAAGAAAAGGCCAGAAGGAAAACCAGCCACATCGACTAGTAATGAATTTCCCATCTTGTCTCCCCAGCTGTTTCCCACGAAAATGCAATATCCTGACATTTCAAACACGATTTTAAAAGAATTTCTTCAATTGAGTTAAACAGCACAGCTGTTTGGTTTAAATGTTAAAACAGCTGTTTTGGGGTTATCGGGGAACCAACAACAAACCCAGAGAAAGACGGAAGTGCGTCAAAAGATGAACGAGAAGGGTCTGATCTTAACAAACGGAAAAAGAAGGGACACAGGATTTGTGGAGTCACTGGCTGCTAAGGTGCGTCTGGGGCTAGACTACTGTTCAGAGGGGGTGGGCGGGCTTAGAATGGTCTCTGAGGATGCTCTTTTAGAAGTGGGACCCTGCTGGGCCCTGAGGGAGGACAAGCGAGCAGGGGAAGGCATTCAGACTGAGGGAAGCTGTCAAGAAAGATGAAGAGATGTAAGGAAGTTTGACTGACTGGAGAAGGGCTGTTTAGGGTGGGTTTTGGAAGCATATATACACCCCAGTGGGAGCTGACACAAGATCTTTCAGCTGGAGGAAGAAGTGAACAAAACTTCCATTGTATAAATTTTGTTTTCAGCAGCGGCGCCTGCTCTGTGAGCTTTATAAGGCAAGCGTGTATATTATATGTGTGTGGACACTATTTTATATCCACATGAAAGCCAAGCGCACCCTGCGTATGGTTGACCACAGCTCATCAACTAGAGGCTTAGTTCCCTCCACCTGCTGTCAGCACAGCACCTCCGTGTCCCCAGCCCTAATACTCCTTCATGCCTTTCATCCAGACATGGCTTGTCTCTTTAAAGCAACATTCGCTTTAGTGTGTCTAAAACCTTCTAAACCAACTGCAACCAAGTGAAGGCCCTCTTAGGCGGGGCTTATTTGATTTCCTAAAGATGTCATAGAGGCCCTCTCTTTCTTCCATCTCCCCTCATGGCGTTTAACATTTGTTTATAGGAAGAGGGTACAGATGCTGTCCATGCTGGAGTCTCTTCTTCAACCTCGAACTCATCTGTTAAAGTCCTGCAGCCCCCAGAACATGATCTTGTTTAGAAATAGGGTAGTTGTTGTGCATGTGATTTAAGATGAGGTCCTGTTGGAGTAGCCAGGACCCTGACTCCAATCTGACTCTAGAATCCATGTGAAAACATGAACGCAGGAGATGTGTGCACACAGAGAGCACGCCATGGGAATGCCAAGCTGGAGGTCAGTTAATGTGTCTCTACCAAAAAGGGCCAGCAGGCCACCCAGGGCTAGGGGAGGAACAGGGGACAGGCTCCCCCAGGGTCCCTGAGAAGGAGGCATCAGCTGACTTTGATCTCAGACCTCCAGATTATGAGACAATATGTTTGTTGTTCTCTGAGGCCCAGCTATGGCAAGGCCTGGAAAATGAATACAGACACCAGGGCATTTCTCTCTGCCCTTCTCAAAGGCAGTCTGGTAACACAACGAACCAAGGTGCAGTCATTTTCTGAGTGCTTGGTGAGGCGTGAGTCTGCAGTGGTCTCCGCCATGATTATCCTCCCGAGGGCTCATTTGAGAGCTCCTTCTCTCTAGACCCCTGCGCAAGCTCTGCTGTCAGAGAAATCAGAAGGGTAATGGGACAGCAGCCACCAGACACCGTGATGCGACAGGCAGACCATGTGCTCCCTCGGCGTGGGCTTTAAAGCACTCGTCACTTTGTCACTCAGGTGGGTCTGCCACCTTACATGAGATCTTTTGCCTAGCATGACTTGTGGGCCTTGGCCTTAGTCCTTGATCGTCTCCCACAACCAACTCAGTTCACAAGGAGAGTCAGACGAGTGAGAGACCGTGCAAATGCTTACGTAAGCATCTGTTTTATTTTGTTTGCTGCCATCTGCTCTCTTTCTAGAAAATAGCATCGGGGACACCACTATTCTCTCTTCTGGTTTATGTAACAGAACATGGTTTCCCCTCAGCCCAGGTCCCCAGCAGAGAGCGTAAGATTGAGTTTGTCCCTGCCTGTACAGACCCTGGCCATGGGGCCTGATTTCTGCCTGGGCTGACAGGAATGAGGAGGTCATGAGAGTGATCAATTTGAGCCAACAAGAGAAAAGGGATCCTGGGTTTAGGTAGAAGCAATCACAAGATGTACGCTGTTGTGCCTAAGAGAGCAGGAGCAAGGCTGGAGCTGTCGGAGGACGTCTGACCCAGGAGACTGGGCAGAAGTTGGGGCCAGACAGACCACCATCGTGTGTCCCTGTGAGCCCTGCACTGTACCACACCTGCATCTGCATGTGGTCATTACAGCTGTGCAAGCCATAGAACTCCCCCATCCATCTTCTTAAGGATTTTTGGTAAAGCATGCCTGATCAAACTCACCACTGCAACTTCCATTTCACACTCCAATGGCGTCAGCCATACTCCTACTGCTGCCCCTCCTCCATCACTGTCGCGGCTCCAGAACTTTCCTCATCTCCACGACCTGAAACCCCCTGCTCATGACCTACCCCATCCCCCACACCAGGCCCTGGCAGCTGCGTTTCCACCCTCTGCCTTTATAAATCTGACTCCTCTAGCGATTCCATAGGAAAGGAGCCATGTCCCCCAGGCTGCTTCTGAGGTCTCCAAGTTCATCTAGGCTGTGGCATGGGCCAGAGATTCCTTCCTAAGACTGAGGTTTCGTTATTTGTTGCTTCAAGTTTTGATCAGTGTGAACCATGCTCTGAGCATCATGGTTATACAAGTATCCCTCGGAGGCCATGCTTTTAATTCTTTTTGGGCAGTTGAATTATTGTTTCCTATGGCCATCCCATCTTTAATTTTCTGGAGAGTTGCTATTCTATTTTCCATGGCCATGCCATTTTTTTAATTCTCACCAGGAATGCACAGGGAACTGGATTTTCTGTTACAACCAGATTGCCCAATGATCCAAATATGTCCTTATACTTTCCCCACTCCTAGTCATCACTGCCTAAGAAACACCCATTGTGGTCTGTGGTGCTTTGAATGAGAATGGTCCCCATAGGCTCAGATATCTGGATGCTTGGTCCTTAGTTGATGGAACTGTTTTGGGAAGGATTAGGAGGTGTGGCCTTATTGGAGGAGGTGTGCCTTTGTTGGAAGAGGTATGTCACTGGGGGAGGGATCTGAGGTTTACAGAACCTATGCCAGGCCCAGTCTCTCTCTGCTTCCAACTTGTAGATAAGATGTAAACTCTCAGCGACTGCTCCAGCGTCATGCCTGCTGGCCTGTTTCCATGTTCTCCACCATGATAGTCATGGACTGACCCTCTGAAACTGTAGACAACCCCCAATTAATTGTTTCCTTTTCTAAGTTGCCTTAGTTATGGTGTCTCGTCACAGCAACAGCGCAGTGCCTAAGACATGGTCTAAGTCACTGAGATATTAGCATAATGAGCCCTCAGCGCTATGAAGAGACACTGACCTGAAGGGACCTAGAAGGTTCCCTGGGCTGGGTAGTGTTCTGCATGCTGCTGGCTGCACAGTCCCGTTTCCTCTTACCCTGTCTCTTGGTCACCGCACTACCCTCTAGCCACCTCTGAGGGGATCACACTAGAAAGACCTCCAAGAAGACCCCTTTGTTTGGTGGTGATGAGATTCCAAGGAGCCCCAGGACTTCTGTCTGTTTAGGGGCCAGCCACCCTTTTATCACCCTGTAAGTGCTAGCTCTGAACAGCTTCCACAGGGGAGACACTCGGTACCTATTCCTGGCGCCAGGAGGAAGGAGGAGAAAAAACAGCATTTGAGGCTCCTAGAGACCTCCTTCCCTGGCACCTCCTTCCCTGGCACCTCCTTCCCTGGCACTTTCACTAGGCCAGAACTTCACTGGTTGGGTGAATTCTGTCTGAGAGCAAACAAGGGGCATGATCTAGCTTCAGGATCTCACCAAGCACCATTCAAGGACCGCAATGCCCCAGTTCCTAACACATGTAAGGGAATGTGTCCTTTAAAGCAGAAGGATCATGAGGAAAGGGCTTAGAGTCATCACAGGAAGCAAGGTTAGGCCTTGCACAGTGCCCAACTTCATGGGAAACACACATTTCTCAATGAAACAACCTGCAGGTTTAACAAAGTCCAGCAAAGTCTCACAGATGTGAGAGATTGTGTCATCACTCAAAGGTGTGTGTGCGCGCGCATGTGTGTGTGTATATGGGGGAGAGTGTGTGTGCATGTGTGTGTGTAAGTATGGGGGAAAGTGTGTAAGTGTATGGTGGAGAGTTTGTATGCATGTGTGTATGTGTGTGCGTGTGTGTGCGCGCGCGCGCGCGCGCGTGAGAGAGAGAGAGAGAGAGAGAGAGAGAGAGAGAGAGAGAGAGAGAGAGAGGAGAGCGCATATATCCTTTATATCCTGGTTCTTCCTTCTGGGCCTTGTGTTCCCTTGACCTTATGGAGCCTAAACTGTTTTTTGGGGAAGGAGGGCAGGTGGAACGGATGGGAAGTGGGCACCTGTCATCTCCTTTCCTACAATCTTAATTTAGTTAGTATCTTTTCCCCTGTAACTCCCTAATTAATTCCCAGGCAGTAGCCTCTGCCTCCTTTCATGAAATGAAGCCACCTAAAATTGGTAACAAGCTCTAGAGTGTTCTAGATACACACATGTGGTCCCTGGGGGTTGACTGAGACATCTCTGCGTTCTGACTCACATCTCTGCATTCTGACTCACAGCGAGCTTGATTTGCTGTGCCGCAGAGCAAAGTCACTAACTACTCAGTGTCTCAGCTCCTCTGCAGTACGGCGTCACAATGACGCCAATGTCACAGACCCATCATGATAATGCACCCATTCTCCCGACCACAAATGGGGGCAAAAGTCATAGAAACGTCAGAACAAAGTACTTCTATGGTTGTGACAAAAAAAGCCACAACAGGAATTCTGCTCCCTCTTTTCTTTCTCCCTCAAGTTACCTACCTGCCCGGGGCCTACGTATAAACAGGTGGCATTGTCATGGCAGCCGCCTGTGCCAGGCAGCAGGCAGTTGTTGATCGCCACACAGTCTCTTCCGTCCCCTGTCCAGCCCTGCTGGCACACACAGACATGTGCCCCTGTGCCAGTTCGGATGCACTCAGCCTGCAGGAAGAACAAAGGCAAGACCTTTGAAACCGTAGTCCCCCTTCATGGGGCCCAGTGCCGGAAAGGATCTGGAAGAATGTTCTAGAAGCATGTATTTGCCTGGCGTGCAATGGAAATGACGACGATGCTTATTCACACAAATGTAATAAACCAGCTGGGTGATCTCAAGGGGAAGGTGTTGGACCTGGTCAGCTAAGGGCTACACCTCTCACTGCCTTGTGTTACCGATTCAGCCAGAGATGGCTTTTATTGATTTATAGAAGCAAAGAATCCTCTAGAGCAGCGGTTCTCAACCTTTCTAAGGCTGGGACCCATTAACAGTGCCCCATGCTGTGGTGACTCCCAACCATAAGATTATTTTCCTTGCTTCTTCATAACTGCAAGTTTGCCACTGGTATGAATCACAATGTAAATATCTGATATGCAACCCTGTGAAAAGGTCATTTGACCCCAAGCGGGTCATGACCCATGGGTTGAGAACCGTTGCTCTGGAGAACAACACTGTGATTATCTGTATTTTACAGATGGGGAAACAGGCCACCAGTGTCACCCAGCTACAGAGAGAAGCACGACTCTAGGGCTCCAGGATACTAGGGTCCAAGATCCTCTAAGCGATATTACAGCTCTTGATCTAGGGTTGGGATGGGCAACATTGTCAACTTGGCAGCGTCTAGATTCACACAGGAGACAAACATCTGGGTGTGTCTGCCAGGAGTTTCTAATTAGGTTAACGGATGTGAGAAGACCCACTCTGATCGTGGCTGGAACTACACATCTGTATAGAACCCAACAGGCTTTGGCAGATGTCACTGCCTTCCACTATCTAAGGGAGCACGGCAGGTTATTTTTTCCTTTAAGAAACGTCTTTCGTCTCCACGGAGTGACTTCATTTAGTGGTTTCTTGCTGTGTTACTTGTAAAAAGCAAACAACATGAAAGGAAGCAAAAGCCAGGGCTCTTGGCTCTGAGAAACGGCACTCACGTTTGAACTACAGCCTCCTCTGGAGGTTGATCCCACGCAAGGGTCCTTCTTAGAACAGAGGGTTCCGTCTCCTTCGTAGCCCTCATTGCAGACACAGCTGTGAAGGACAGAATGCGTACAGTCAGCCCAGGATACCCAGCGCTGGCTACACAGGTGCATGCAGCCAGCTAGGGAGGAGCCCCATGTGCCCGGGATCATAGTGGTTTGTTCTGTGCAGAGAGCCTGGGTGCAAGCAGGTATGGATGATTTGGGGGTCTGCAGTCAGGACTCTACCTTAGCCATTGTGTGGCCTGCCTGAGTCTCTTCACGACTGGGACACTATCTTCTCATTTGGAAAATGGCACTGATACTGCGGGGAGCTCATCAGAGTTCACTGGCGCCATTGGGTGCAGTGGTGGCAGCTGGCCTGCTCTGACCGGACCTGAACTGCACTGTTTATTACCCGTTCCATGCTAGTTTTATTCCTCTGCTTCAGCAAAGACAAAAACTGTCTGTGGCACAGGTGTGAAGATACTTGAACATGTTAACAGGTGAGACCCCTCTCCCCTTCTCTGGTCCTTCACATAACACCCCCAGACAGACAGATGGACAGACACACACTCATGTGTACCTCCTGTGATATGACAATTTCTGTCTTATTCTGCTTTCAGACATCCCTTTCAAAATACTCTACCATAATACTTTTGCTGTCTAATGTGGGTCATTTGCTCATCCATTCATTGGTTTGATCAAATCTATTGAACGCCCTGTGATAGAGGCCGGGATACCATGTGGCTTCCCTCAATCCTCCATGTCCCCCTGAAACTTCAGCAACATGTGCTTAGAAAACTATAGACTATTTATCCAGGATCAAGTTTCCCAGAGGAAGTGATTTGTCTGGCATTCACACACAGAGAGAGTTTGATTTGTTCCAACACAGGTCTCTGTGCTGCCTGAGGTCATGCAGAACATGCAGACATCCCGCTGCGGGTGGGCTGGTACTCTCACAGGCGATTTTAGGCATACACACTGCCATAGTTCCCAGTTCCTGAGGCAGACACATCACGTAACCACAGGAAAGACACAAAGCCTGCTCTCTTTAGGGTGACAGTCCCCCAAAAGTAACTATTCAAATACAACTTAAGGAACCATGCCAGACAGGGCTGGGATTGCGGACATCCTCTGTATCCTCCAGGGTACTGGAGGTGGATATTGCCTCTGCACCAGAGGAGAGCAAGCTTTCTGAGGGCATTTGCTACCCCTAAAGCTGCTCTAGCTCTTACACAGTTAAGGAAATGGACGGCAGTCCCTTCCATTGTTCGACTTCATGGCGAACGCCCTTCACAGGGGAGCTGCTCTTGACACCTTTGGAAGTAAAGATGTCTTCAAAGCATGGACAATTTATTGCTTCCTTCTGTGATGGTTTAACATTGACTGACAGTTTGATCGAACACAGAATTGCCTGCCTATGAGACAGGCCTCCGGGCGTGCCTGTGAGAGACTGTCTAGCTTAGGTTAGTCTCTGGGCACATGTGTGAGGGGACATGCATATTTGGTCAACTGGATGGGAAATCCTACTTGAATATGGGCAGCATCATTTCACAGCCTGGGGTCCAGGACTAAATAAAGAGAAAACTGAGCACACGTGCTCATCTCTCTCTTTCCTAACTGTAGATGCCTTGTGACCAAGTGCTTCAAGCTCCCGCCACCATGGAGTCCCTGCCAAGACGGCTGGACCTTGAAACTGTTTGTGAGTCAAAATAAATTCTCAGCCCTTAAGTTGCCTTGTTGGGGCATTTTGTCTCAAGAGTCACACAAAAAATGCTTCCTCCTTCCTCCTCTTCCTTATTTTCCTTTTGTTTTTTTTAAGTTATGATTTATTTATGTGTGTCTGTGTGTGTGTGCAAGCACATGTTCTCACACACACATGCAACGCGCATGAATGCACCCCTAGTGGCCAAAAGATGGTGGTGGGTCCCTTGGGGCTGTAGTTGCGGGCATGGGTGTTAAGAAGACAACTCGGCTCCTCGGGAGAAGCAGCAACCGCTCTTACCTGCTGAACCTCCTCTCTACCCCCCTTTTTCGGATTTTAAAGCAAGGTCTTGCTGTAGCCCTGGTTGGCCTGGCACTTGCAGCAATCCCCTTGGAGTGCAGAAATTGTAATATGTATACCCGTAACCTTCATTGTTTCTTAAATGTGCTCATAATAAGGACAGATCCAGGCCGGGACACCACGCTTTTACATTCTTTTCACCGCTACCACTGTTGTTAGGCAGGGTTCATCACTACCGATGAGGAGAGTAAAGCTCAGAGAGGTAAACTAACTTGCCTAAGGTCACGCAGCTGGTGCATTTCAAAGCAAGGGAAAGCTAAAAGCTGGATTCCGCTCGTCTTAGCTCCCACAAGAGCCGCCATACTGTCAGCCGGGCAGAGCGTGCCTGACTTTATCAAGCACGTGGTCCGGGCTGGCTCCACCCACAGGTGGCGCGGCTGCCTTCCTTTCCCACGCCTACCTGGCCGTCCCATTGCTGTATTCACAGGTGGCATGGATGTGACAGAGCTGTACATAGGGCCCACAGGATGAGGGCTTCTTGTCGCAGAACCTCCCGGAAGTGCCCTCTCGGCATGTTCCCGAGAGGCAGGCTCCGTCGCTGTCTATGCGGTTATCACACGCTCCGTGGACACACAGGCAGGCTGCAGGAGAAGGACACAGGCTGTTGAGGGCCTGGAGGACCGTTTCCTGTTGGAACACAGTACTGTGGAGGGTGGGAACTGTCTCCACCCCCACGCAGTGCTGTCGAATCAGGAGGATATACTGGTTCCCAGTGTGCCCTCTGCATCTGTGTGTGGGCGTGGAGGAGAAGGTGGTTCGTGATGTGGCGAAAAGAGCCAAGGAACCCGATTTCCAACTACTCTGTGGTTGGAGACGCTAGCTGAGGAGTTTCTCACTTTTTGAAAACATTCGAGAATAACTAGGCAAGATTTCTTCTGTTTGTAGAACTCCGGATGGGATCAGGTGTTCATTCTGCATTTGGAATCACAGCAAACCTAGTGATAGTTAGTGGCCGGTATCTGGGCCCGACTTCATTCGAGGTCCTGGCCTGGCTTCTCGCCATCCCACTAACCTCCCTCTGTGCCACAGCGTAAGTACGTTCTACATTTTAGATGCATAGGCAGAGGCCCAGAGAGCGGAAGCAAACCGTCCAATTGGTCTGCGAGTTCCCAGTCAAATACGCTGCAAAGGAAGGGTGTGTGTTCACACCAAATGTGCGGGGCTAGTGGGGGGTAGCAATAAACGTGACTTGGTCTATTGATTGTTTAGTAGATATAATTTCTGCGCTAGAAGCCCCTAGTTATGATCTGGATTGATACTGTGAGCAACCTGTGATGTATTCTTGAAATATATATTTGAGACAGGGTTTCTCAGAAGCTTTGGAGCCTGCCCTAAAACTAGCTTTTATAGACCAGGCTGGTTTCGAACTCACAGAGATCCTCCTGCCTCTACCTCCCAAGAGCTGAGATTAAAGGCGTGCACCACCACTGCCTGGTTCCTGATTTTGTATCTGTGACCCACAGATCAAAAATATTTAAAAAATCTCTATGTCTGTTTTAAACGTATCCATATCTTTCTCTTGTCACCATTGTCTAAAAATTATAACCAGGCTTCTATAGTATTTGTAGGTGACTCCCCTGGAGGGCACTCACGTGTGAGGCTGTGTATGGGGTCCAGGCAAAGACAAGGGCTTTTAATGTGGAGGACTAGAGCAGCTGCGCCATTCAGTGGCAATGAGGAGTGTTGGGACCAATCCCCAGGGCTCTGAGGACAACTCTGCAACCTTGTCTTCATTATCTGAACAGAGACACTGTAACACTTTCTCCACTGAACTAGAAATAAGCATTTGACTTTTTGGCTGGCCTGACTTCATGGGAGGCTCTGGCCTATTCCTTTCACTTTGTTACATCCTGATTTTAGCTTAGACACGGGCATCTAAAAATGCATACAGTTAAATATACATATGAAGTCATTTTAAAGAAGGCTCCTTTTCTGCGAGTGTTAGAGCTACCTTTGAATATGTCCACAGTGGGACTTTCTATATGTTCTACAGACTTTTTGATACCTGTGCCCCTGAGGTGTGGTTATGGCTGTCATAATAACAGCAAAACAAACAAGCAAACAAAAAACAAAAAACAGTAAGAGGTCACAACAGTAGCCAGCATGTTTTCAGTATGTATGATGTGCTAGGCGTGTCCTTGGGAGAGCTTTCCACATATAAGTTGTGATGAATTTATAAAATGCTTATTATTGCCTCTGCCTTTATCTCCTTTGCTCTTTGAGGGTGCACTCATCCAAAGTCACGATTCTAAAATGGAGGCACTGGTGGGTAAGGATCATTTGAGAGGGAGCAGATCTATTTCTCGAAAGAGACTCTATTTACGTCTTCACGAACACAGAAAGTGTTTTCTAAAGTGTAGTGGCCAGATCAGCACTGCCGGTAGCCCCCTCCCCATCCCCGAAAGCTGTTAAAAGTGCATTTTCTCTGACTCATCCCAGAGAGAATCAGAAACTCGGCCCTGTGTGCCCAGCTGTCTGGCACATGCTGTAGTTTGGGAAGCATCACTTAATAAACCCATGCTGGGATGATAACGACCACAGGCGGAATCCACAAGACAGCAGACCACATCATCAGCATCCTTGGGATGAGCACGAACCCACGGACAGGAGCTAGAGGCCCCACTTACTTCTGTTACAACGAGGTCCATATCTGTTGGGGTCGGAGCAGAACTGGCACCTGGAGCCTTGGAAGCCATCCTCACAGATGCAGGTCCCGTTGCCGCTGAGGCCATCTATGCACTGAGAACAAAGGCAGTCCCGTGGGCCATTAGGACACATGTGACAAAGAAGGAGAAGCAGATGCTTTTGATTCATGCCTTGAACTTGAACTCAGGCTCGGTCCCACCGGAAGTGACTTCCCACTCCTCACAGAGGTTGAGTCATCTTGCTATCACGTAGGATGTAAAAATAGCACCCAGCTCGGGCATCCTGATCTAGGATTTAGAACCTTAAGGGACAAGGTGCAAGGGTGTGCTGTATAGCTGTTTCCTCTGAACTGAAACATTCTGCAAGGAGCGAGGCTCAGCACGGCTCAGGAAGCTCACAAGACACGAGAACCAAGAAGCCTAAATGATTATGACCTCAAGGAGCCTCAGGGAGCTTAGGTGAGCAGGGAACACTGGCTGAGGCCGGAGACTCTTCTGTGGGGTCGGAGAGATGGGCAGGCAGGTCCACTGTGGACACAGCTTTCTTGAGTTACCTACCACTAAGGCTGGGGTGGGCCTTTGCAGTGATGTGGCTGCTCAGCCACCCTTGGATGTAAGCCCAGTGAACTCACTGGTTCGTCAAGACAGACCCGGATGACTTGTTTCTCCCCAGTACTCTCTCTGGGGTGAATAGAACTGTTCATGTCTCCTCAGAATGAGCCATACCACAGAATGTGAAGTGAGACACTTCACTCAATGCTGAGGGGGTGGTAGTAATCATCAGAGGCCTTCAGATGAGGTTGGGCTCTGTTCTCTCTACATCCTTGCTTGCTCAGTGTGTTACCTCCATTGTAAATCTCACTTGCTCGCCTACTGTTTTGGTTTGAAGGAAAACGGCCCCCAAAGGGAGTGGCACTATTAGGAGGTGTGGCCTTGTTGGAGGAAGTGTGTCACTGTGGGAGCGGGCTTTGAGGTCCCTTTTGCTCTAGCTTCCCTCAGTACAGAAGTCAGTTGACTTCCTGCTGCCTCTGAGTCAAGATGTGGAACTCTCAGCTCCAGCACCACATCTGCCTGCATGCCGCCATGCTCCCCACCATGGTGATAATGGACTGAACCTCCAAAACTGTAAGCGAGCCACCCCAATGAAAGGTTTTCCATATAAGAGTCACCGTGGTCATGGTGTGTGTTGACAGCGATAAAAACCTAACTACGACACCTACCTGCCCAGCCCTGCAAGACCATGTTGATATCAGTTACTGCACATCAGAGTTGGGTGTGGGCTACCTTCCTACAACCACCAGGCCCCAGGCAGCACTGCTGCTCTCTTCCCACCTTCTGTGTGAGACACCCCGCCCCCACGTGTCTTTCCATTTGCAAGAGCAGTGGTGTAGATGCGGATCTATGAGATTTCCAGAGCTATAGTTTTCCTACATTAATTTACCATTCAGTTTTGGTCTTGACCTCCAAATAGACAAGGTAAGCTTCGGCTTTTACATTTCACTAGGTTTTGAAGTTGGGTTTGAAACACGACAACAAAGCGGCCATTATTATTTTTTTGAAGTATCACGGAAACCTTTGACATAGGATCTTCCACAGGCTTGGAAAGTGACGTTCAGAGAGTTTTGAGTTGTTCAAGATCTCATGGGGAACTTTAGGGAGGCAGAGATTAAGCAACATTCTCCCTTCTTCCTTCCCTCTCCTGTCCCAGACTCCTATGCTGCCAGGCACCTCCTGTTTCAACAACAGCTCCAATTCTCTTGATTCCTGGGAACGCTGGTCAGCGCTGCCACTTTCTGGCTTAGGAGTTTCCACCATTACTGCATGACTTCAGAAAGGTCAGCACACACGAAACAGTGTGAACCAGGGACTATACTCACCTGCCCATTTCCAGAACATGGATTCAAGAAGCCTCCCGGACATGGGTTGCAGTCAGGCCCAAAGAAGCCACTACAGCATTTTGGTATCTGCAACACACAACACACACACTGCCCTTGGGGACCCCAAGGAGGACATGGATTTCTCAAAAGAGAGGTGTTTTGATTTCCACTACTGGGATACAATGCCACACCCTTCTTAGGAACTCGCTAGTGCTTTACCGCCAGCGTGTTGAATGTCTCTCATATGAACATGAGAAGGAGACAGATGAAGGCTCATGCTTATAGAGAACATACAACGGGGGGAAGAGTCAACACGGAAGAGGAAACAGAGAAACAACGGGGCTGGAGAACCTTTCAGTGCCTGAGTGCTTGCTTGCCTAGCCTTTGCAAGGCCCTGGGTTTGATTTCATAAACACACGAACAAACAGGAAATAAAAGAACATTCCTGGGGACGGTACATGCTAGGAAGACAGGTGTTGGGATGGAGTGGTGGCACGTAGAGGCGGTTGTCAGGCCTGCTGGGTCGTGACAGGAGGGCCTAGGTAGAGGGAGACCAGGAGATGAGCCAGTCCCTGTGTTTCTGGACGGGCATTCCGAAGAGAATGCCAAATACGCATAGCCAGGGACTTGGGTGGAAGGTGGCACATACGTAGGGGTCAGGGGCATGCACTCTATGTTAAGAGGCAGGGGGACTCAAGGATTCAGGGAGGTAGCAACCCCACCACACTACCCTGTCTGTGTTCTGATTACCATTCAGGAAAATATCCTACATTCCCACAGGTCATTTGTGACCATGCAGACTCCAGAACACGGTGGCATGGCTTGGAGCTTCCCAAGTCCTACTGTCCTGGGTGGAGCCCTGGCTGTCCCCTCCTCACCTTCATGGTGGCATTACAGTATTGGGCACAGCCACTTTTCAGGTTCTGTGTCCTGCTTCTGTAGACACAGTTGCGTGTGAAGAGTACCTGGAAGGAAGCCAGAGGGGAAGAAAGCTGTCATGTGCATCCCTGCATGCCCTGGACATTACACAACCTCTTCCTGTGCCAGCAAGTCTGCTCTGTAGTGCCACTGGTCCCAGAGCAAGGCCACACCAGCACACCAAGTCCAAATCAGACCGCCATGTTCATGAGGCCTCTTTCTTTGAACAATCCGTGGCACAAGGATCTTTTCATCTCCTCTCATGTTATGGCAGGCATCTCTAATCGATCACTAAACACTCTGATTTATCCTGCATGCAGTCTGGCTTCTCCCTCTCTCTGCTCTACAGCCAACCGTAAGCTCACGTGGGCATTCTGGAGCCAGGAAGTATTGATCTCTTCTATGTGGAAAAAAAAAATCCACCAACTGAAAAATATATCAGTAGCTTGAGACTTACTCTTAGATTTGGGGGTTGATTAAAGACATCCTTCCATTTGTAAATCTTTGATGCTAACTTCCATTTTTAAGGACTCACAATGGGCTAGGCACGGTGCATATGGCTCATCAGCTAGCCGATTCATGCGAATGTTTCTCATGTTTCTTTTTTAAGATATATAGAAATCGAGGAGCAGACAGATTAAGCTGCTTTCCCCTCTTAGCCCTGCTACAATATGGTCCAGAGACTAAGTCTCACGACTCTGTCTTCAGTATCACATGGTCTCTGTGGGTCTCAGCTGTTTCAACTGACATGGGACAATGATGCTGATATCAAATCTCCCCCTAAGAATTTAACTCTCAGCTCCGATTTTGTATTAATACATCTTTGTGTTGTTTATTCCCAGGTCTTAGGCTCTACCGAAGAATGGATCTTGCCAGGGCCACAAGATCCTAAAATCTTATCTACATAAATGCATCCTGAGATCACGAGGGAAGGAACATTTTAGGTAATGAACCAGGGTGGATCAAGGCCATCTCAGGAGATTTTATGTTTCTTGCTGATTTCTTTTTCTCCCCCTCTCCCCCACCACTTTAGTTTGAGGCTAACTAAAGGTGTCAGATGCAGAGTCCTGATCCTACCACAGGCCGTCAACTCTGTGTCCTCGCCTTGATGACGTATGTCCTTCCTAGTTTGATGGTCGATATTAAAGCCACAGGATCTAGCATCACCCAGAAGACACACCCTGGGCGTGCCTGGGAGGGAACATCTAGATAAACTGAGTTTATCCATCCTGAGTGGGGCAGCACCGGTCCATGCCTCAGGGCCCCAGACTCCTCAACAAGGAGGAAGCTAGCATGCTATGCTCTCCCTTCCATGGGAAACTGTGTCCCCTTGAGATGTGAGCCGAAATGACTTGCCAGGAACTTTATCCCAGCAACTGAAGAAGTAACGGATCCTCTAGGGTTGCCGCATAGAGCGGGTACGATAATGTCTGTCATCCAGCTCTCACTGATACCAACGTGTTTCTCCTGTTTCCTGGCTGACAGTTTCTCCAAGGACTTGTGGGAAATGACTTCACTGAGCACAGCAAACACTTGAGCACCCATACCTACTTATGTTTAATATTCTCCTTTATTAAGCATTTCCTACTAGGAGTGTATTAAAGATCTTGTCATTTTCAATAATGATGTAGTCTAGTGTTGAAAGAATCTGCTTGGAAAAGTCTTTCTTAAAGGACAGAAATTTTTGTCATCCTTGTGTTAGAACATGCAGCCACGTTGCTTTCTCCAACAGAGTACTTGGTATGTAATTAAAGATTACTGTGTTATATATACTGAACTTCTTAAGGCAAAACCCAAACCAATACAATATCCATTTGCCCATAATCAAGCACTGTTTCTAAGATATGATCAAACTCCAATAAACATGTAAAGAACCCAATTAAACATAAAAATTTTAAAAAGTTTCAGTGTAATTTCCTGACATTTCTCTTTATTTTTTTAATTAAAAAATTTTATTTGTGTCTGTATATGGGTACCCCTGGAGGCCAGAGAATGGTGTTGGATCCCCTGGAGCTGGAGTTGATGTGGATGCTGGAACCGAGTTCCTGTCCTCTGGATGAGCAGTTAGTGCTCTTTATACTGAACCATTTCTCCAGCCCCTATTTTCATTCTTACTGGCAAATAACAAACATGCTTATGGGGAACAGTGTGATATTACATGTTTAAGCTAATTAATTTCATTATTCCCTCGTCTATCTATTATCTCTTTGTGGGGAGAACAAATCTAGTCTTAAAAATCTAGTTTTAGCATTTTGAAGTACACAGGATTAGATACACTAGATACTATCATATACAGTTGGGATACCGTGCCTAACCTGGGACTTATTTTTCTTACCTAACTGAAAGTGTGTAGTCTTTCATGATCATTTCCTTTGTTTTCCTCTAGAATTATGATTGGTAAGAGAAAATACCAACACTGGCTTTATTTGGGGAGGAGAAGTACAGAGGAAGTTCTGAGAGAGACTGCTTACACTTGGCTATTGTGAATTTTATTTATACTTAAACCTGTTGTTATCTACAGAGAAAGAAACTTAGGATAGAGAGGTTAAGCAACGTAACCAGGGCCAGCTAGGTATCAAACAGGTGTGTGGGGCTTCTTCCTCCCACTGCAACTGTGGTAAAAGCCAGAAGGAAGCGGGCAGAGCAGATGAGACAAGACAGAGTGGGCTTGCCCCGGCTGCCCAGGAAACCGTCTGACCACACTCACCATGGGCTCAGAGTCAGCAGGACATTTGCTCCAACGTATCAGGGAACAGCTCACACAAGTGCCCTGAAAGAGTGACAGCGGTCAGTACACCCCATGAGGCCTCGGGGAGACAGCCTTCAGGGGTGTCGGCTTCCCTCCTCGTGAAGGGGGCTCCTTTGGGCTCTCCCACTGTCCTCCCAGTTCCTCCCTGGGGTGCAGGAGGGAAGCCAACACTGGATGAGAGTTGTGGAATCTGGATATATCCCACGTTTCCCTTCTCTCTCTGGGCAGAGCAGCGTGTAAACAGGCGGCAGCATTCTGATCTCTCTGATGGAGAAGCCCCGGCCCGCAACGGGACCCTTCGGCCACGCCAGGGATTTAGAGCAGGCACCTAGCATTTATAAAGCTGAACAATAAAACTCAGCCTTCCCATTCTTGCCTTTGCCTCCTCTGGTTCTTAATTTGGGAAGGAAGAGACAAGATGTAAGTCCGCAGATCTGTCCATTCTCTGTAATGCTCTGTGACCAACTTCTGGCTGGCTGTGACCAACTGGAGACACCAGCAGGTGCTTCTTGCAGAAAGAGAGCAAATCAAGGCTTTCCTCCCTGCCTCCACACTGGTCAGCACACTGTCCCTAAGCTCTGCACTGGTTGGCACACTGCCCTACAACTCTCTGTATTCTCCTTTGCTTTTCCTACTCTCATGGGTATCCCCGCACCTCACTCCTAACTCTTTGGCCATGGGTGGAATGGTTGCCGTGGTTGTTTATCCCTGATTACGCTTGTATCCACCTGTTTGCGTTCCATTAAACCATCTGTGATAAATCCTGCTTCCTGCAGGGACTTGACTTAAAAAGTGCTATTTATTAAACCTCTAAAGTCCAAACATAAAATGTCCGAAGGCCACCATGCTCCCAGTATATCTAAAAAGGAAATTTTAGGAAGTTTCAACTATTTCTACTCTTTATAGATTTAAAGACATATTTTTCAGAGGAATCACTTGGGCTTTTAAGACAGCTTTCCAATCCAAACCACCCCGAGCTAAGCACAGCAGGCAGGGCTGGCTTTAAACCTAGAGAAATGATGAGGGCTAGGTAGTGGAGGAAGGGTTCATTCTTAGATCCTGGAGAGTTCTTTTCCCTATCAAACCACATTTTTTTGGGTTGTTACTCAAGCCCACATCTTGAGTTTGTCCCTGAGAGCGATGAAGAAGTTTTGAGCACCCAGAAGCAGAACACGGCCAGCAGTGGGGCTGCCCTTGCTTGTGCTACAAACTTCTTCCTCTGGACAAGCAGAGATGCCTGTGGCAGAAGACTCTGACGAGCGCATTAAATGATCAAACCCCATTCTCTTTCTCATTTCTGCAGGTCCCTGTTTTTCTAATAGGTTCACATCTGGGTTAGGAGGGAGGCCACTCTCTCTGGCTTAAGCCAGGCAATGTGCCCGTGGTGATTATTTCCAAAGAAGGAACCAAACAGGTTGCTGCAGAGTAAATGTTTCAACCTTCCTTTAAGAAGGGCTGGTCAGAGTGCCATAGCCGTCCCCAGATGGCATCTGACTTTCAGAGGTTAGGCTTTATACAGCAGAAACCAACCAGTCATTGGATCAATCAAGAACCCTGGGACCAGAAAGCCAGTCACCATTTAGCCTACAAGAGAAGAGGACAGGAAGGTGGTTTGCTGGCACATGCCTGGAATCCCAGCACTTGGCAGCTGATCCATGAAAGCTGTGAGTTTGAGGCTAGCCTGGGTTACATATTGAGACCCTGTTTCAAAGAGGAAAGGATGAGGTGGAGAAAGATTACAAAGTAAGCATAGGTGTTTTTCTCTTGTTCCCTTGTTCAGTGTTCATGTTCTGAAGATACTGTGAGATCAATTATCACGACTGAAATATTTTACAAAGAAAGATTCTTTGTAATTTGGGCTTTGTAGTCCCAGAATTAAGTTAGAGATTGCCTATGGAGCGATCTTGGTAGTAAGGGTGCTTTGATTAGAACTTGCTGAGCAACAACAGCTGATACTGAGTTAGAAAAGGTCATTAGAGGGCAAGAAGCTCACGAAGAAACAGAAAGTCGTGTATCTGGAGAAGAAAAAATTACAGAAAGACAAGCGAGTTCCTCAGCCAGAGCATCCACCTGCCAAGGTTCTATTGTCTGTTCTCCGTGGAGAGAGTAAAGTGGGGGCCTTGAGCAGGTGTCCCAGGTGACAGGGGCAGTGGAAGAAAAAGGAAGGAAGGAGACCGATCCTGCACCAGGGGGAAAACCCTGCCCAGATTTCACCCCTGTGACCGAGTAGGCAGAATAGCAACACTCCTCCAATGCATGTCTCCCCAAACCTCAGAATGCAACTTTGTCTGGAAATAGAACCTACAGATGTATTCAGGCCGGGGAGTCCCTAAATTCGGTGACTGCTGTTCTTACAAACCCAGGAGAAGACACACGGGGAGCAAAGCTACCAGAAGTGAGGGCAGAGATGGATGGGCGAGTGTAGCTAAGAGATGAAGAGTGCCCGGGGCTTCTGGGAACTGTCAGGAGCTTGGGAATTAGTGAAGCAGCGTGCGTTTATGTTCCGAGCTACACAGGAGGCAGAGGCAGGGGAATCTTCAGAGTACACAAATGTGAGCCGTTCTTCAGAGAGTCAAAGAGTCCTGGGATTTCAGAGCCTCCAAGGACACGACGGCCTGGCAGATAATTTGATTTCAGATTTCTAGCACCCGTAAATGTGATAGAATAAATGACCAACAACTATGGTAATTTGTTATGGCCACATAAAGAACCCTGCACACCTTCAGGCCACCTCCGGTGGAAACCCCGTAGGACCTCATAGAGATCCATCTTTAGGGGGTGGTTTTAGCCGGCTCAGAACAGACAGCATAGAATGCTGCCTGCTCTCAGTGGCTGGGTGAGCACCAACTTCCCAAATTTCCCGAGTTCCCTTACCAATCTCATTTCTCTCTTTGTTTCATCACATCGATGGGGAAGGATCGGGACGATGGAGGGAGGAGCAAGGACGCCGGTCAGAGTGTAAATTCGGCCGTTTTTGGCAGCGACCTCGGTTTCTCCCACTGCCACATCATTTACCAGAATCCGTCCCTGGAAGAAGCAGAGACACCTTCCCTTCTGATGCGAGAGCTGGAGTAATCCCCAGGCAGAGGTGCCCAGTAAAGACTTCTCTAGGACCCCATGGTTTCTCCTTGGAGGGAAGGCTACTAGTGGTGTCTCACTGTCAGCAAATGATCGCGTCTGTGAACTGAATCCCTTCCTGGGCAAGGCTGTCCCTGCACACGCTGATGTGGGACAGAGGCCTGTCTACTTACACTCACATAGAACTTGTTTATTTTACGTCTTAGTTCTCAAGCAAAGATTCATCTGTTCAATACATTTATTGACCTCAGATGACTGCTTTAGGCCCTGTGGAAGCATCAGACAACGAACAGACATCCTGCTGCTTTTCAGTTAGTGGGAGGCGGGACAGAAAATTCGTCAAGATTTCTGAGTTCTACCTTTCCCACGCCTGCCCCCCTGTAGATCAATGGTGGCTTCATTCTCGTTGCCCAGGTCAGAAGCCTCAGAGTAATCCTTGGCTATCTCAGGCCTTATCACTTATCAAATATATTGGTGAGGCACTTGGGAGGCAGAGGAAGGAGGATCTCTGTGAGTTCGAGGCCAGCCTGATCTACATAGTGAGTGAGTTCCAGGACAGCCAGGGCTACATAGTGAGACCCTGTCTCAACAAAACAAAATAAAACACATACACACATGCACGAACCCACATGCGCACATACACATATCAAATTTTTTTGGGTTTATCTTCAAAATGAATTCACAATTTAACTACTTTTTTACTATGTCTCTGGCCATGCTTGTGTAAGATACCGTCATTACTTATTTTCTTGTGTGTGTGTGTATGTGTGTGTGTGTGTGTGTGTGTATATATATATATATATATATATATATATATAGAGAGAGAGAGAGAGAGAGAGAGAGAGAGAGGCCAGAGGTCAAGCCAGTCTTAGGTACTGTTCCTTAGGTACTATTTATCTTTTTTTGTTTTAAATCCATAGTACCCTGCTGACCTGGAACTCATCAAGTAGGCTAGACTCATGGCCAATGAGCCCCAGGGACCCACCTATCTCTGCCTCCCCACTACTGGGGTTAGAAGTGTGTGCCACCACACTCAGGGTTTTAAATGCGGGTTCTGGGCTAGAATTCAGGCTGCTATTTGCTGAAAGAACTGCTCAAAGAGTGGGGTAGCTGTGCAGACATCAGGACTGTGACATGGGGGAGAGAGAGCTCAGCTGGTAAAGTGCTTGGCTTTCCAGTAGGAAGGCATGATCCCTAGAACCTGTCTTTAAAAAACTAGGTACAGTAACATGCTCTTGTAACACTGGGGAGGTGAAGACAGATTTCTGGGGCTCCCTGGCCTATTTAGTGAACTCCAGGCCAATGAGAGACCTTATCTCAAAGGGGAGGAAGTCAATGGAATGATACCTAAGGAGGCCCTCTGTCCTCCTTGTGTGCACCCACGTACCTGCACACACCTGGACATTCCCCCAGATGTTGTCTAACGAGACAAGGCTTCGTGTCTGTGAGGTAGTGTAGAAGAATTATCAGAGTAAACACGTAAGAGTCAGTACCAGCCATGGGCTTCTCACTTACGTTGCGGGTTATGTTAAAGTGCACGAACTGGTTGGCTGTGGTTCTGATGTGGGGTGTCGAAACGAGAGTGGCCACTTCCAGCTGCAATGGGAAGAGATCGGGAAGTCACCTGCAGCAATGCACAGAGTCCCTATTTCTCACAGTCCTTGCTGCAAAAAAGTCCTTAACCCCCGATGAAATCATGGGAACTTGGATGTCATGAGCATTTGTGGCTTTATTTCTTTGATAAAAATATCACAGACAACAGTTATAGACTGAAGTTTGCTTGGAGCTAATACAAGTCACAAATAATTCTCTGGCCCCAACATATTGGAATTCAAAATTAGGATCTGGTATTTTAAAAGCAGAGATAAAATAGTAGGAGGAAGAATAGGACCAACCTGGGTAAACGCGACAATGTGGTATCTTACGAGTTCCAGAAGTTTCCGAGAGCCCTGCAAAGGAACCAATAGCCTATGTCAATCAATGAAGAAAACTCTACATGCTTCTTCTTTTTTGTTAGAGCCCTTCATTTTGTTTAATGATCTTGGATATTAATCACAAAAGACAATGACCCAACCTCCTTATTAGGAAACTGGAGATAAGAAACTCCACGCACAAATAGCAGACATTCATCAAATCTCTTGGCTCTTCCAAGAACATAGCACACACATTTCATGTAACCCAGCATCCCTGTGAGTAGAGCCCACTGTTATCCCATTTTACATGTAATAACACAGAACATCAAAACACACCCAAGTCACACAGCTTCCTCAGGATATGAACCACACTCTCGGCCACTCTGCTCAGCCTTCCCTCCGAACTTCTTAGGTCACATTTTTGAATTTTATGACATCCATCAATTTACGATCATCACTTGCCCCATAAATCAACATTTGCTTGTTAGGACACATATTGATACTTTAGGAGTATTCAGATCTAAGGACCCTATCACCTATTCTCTCAAAAGAAGTCACGCTTCTTCCAAGACATTTCCAAGGTTTCCTGTTGCTTCAGAATGCTGGAGCAATGATGGAAGAAAACAACCAACCAAACCAAACCATGGCAGCACAACCTGACCACTACCACAGCTAGGTAGGATCTGGGCCCTCTCAAGGAGAGCTGCAGGCAGGTGCACTGGAGGGAGCCTACAGAATGGAGGAGCCAAAGGTCTCATTCCCTGTGGCAGAAGGTAGAGGCAGTGGTGTCTACCCCTGCCCTGACTCAGTGTTCAGTGTTGATTGTCAACGTGGCCTAATCAAAAATCACTTGGGAGATCTGTCTCAAGACAAGCCTGTGAAGGATTGTCTTGATTGGTTAATTAACGTGGGAAGCCCCATCTTAACTGTGGAGGACTCCCTGGGCTTGGGGTCCCGGGTCGAATGAAATGGAGAAGGGGAGCTGTCTCTGTCTGGGTTCTAGGAAGTGAACTTGGGTCCTTTGCAAGGTCAGTGTGTGTATGTGTCTTTACGTGTGCCTGTGTCTTTTTCCCTAGCATTTTTATCGCAAGATGTCCTTGCTGGTACCTGAAGGAATTGTAGCAAGAACTATATCCATGAATCAATAAACCAGAAGGGGAATAGGTTTCAGGTTCAGCACAGCAGCGTGGCTGAGACGGCCTGTGTTACTGTGTGTGTGTGCGTGTGTGTGTGTGTTCTGCTCTGTTCTGCAGGTCTGTCTCTCAGTCTCACATTAGTACCACTGGTCACAGTGGTTGGGATCAGACCCCAGAACTTGCTTGTTTTACAAGGTCTCCAGGGGATTCCTGATCACACCGGAGTCTGGGAATCGCTGCTTTTAAAGAACTGGGCAGTTCCCATCCCCTACATTCTGTGCCATCAGTACTGAGCTGGCAGCGTGGTTTCTGGAAAGCCACAGAACAAACTTACAACCACCAAATGTTCCCATTTGTTTGTCATTTTAGTGGAAAAAAAAATCCGTAGCCAGCTATTTATCTCTTCAGATTTTGCCTGTTGGGTCCAAGAGATGATTTCAAATCATATTAACCTTGATCTTAATAGAAAGGAATTCACAATCTCTTTTTCAAGAGGAACTATGGCAGCACTGAAGAATTTAGGTAGACAAGAAAAGGGTCCTTGCAGAGAGAGAGAGAGAGAGAGAGAGAGAGAGAGAGAGAGAGAGAGAGAGAGAGAGAGATCAAAAGAAAAGAGAGGCTAGAGCATCTAACAGTGATACTTGGTCCTTTGAAAGTTTAATCCAGGCCCGACCCTAAATGACCCACTGAAGGTGTAATTCTCTGGGTGACTTTAGAGTCGTATGGAACAGAAAACATTTGCTTGTTTCCTTATTTACTTGTTGACTTGGTCTTAGTTCAGGGGCTCGCAGGATGGACATCGTGCAGAGCATCAGTGGGTAGCTACTCTACCTGTGGAGAAAGGAGGTAATCGATGGTGCCCGCCTTCATGCTATCCAAAGCTTCATTGCTTGGGACGAAAACGGTGTATGGGCCACCAGCACCACCTTCATCTAGGGTATGTCCAACATTGGTTCTCTGCATTGGAGAAATTAAATTTTATATTTTTTGTTCACTCAAAATAATACTTGAAGCAGCCATCAGAAAATGTTTAAAGTGGGCATCTCTACAAAGGACTTAACCAGTCTTCTTCTGAAATGTACAGAAGGGCATACCTCTAGCAAAGAGCTGAACCTGCCGAATCTTGGCTGTAGTATTTTCATGATGGTTTGCTGGAAAGAGAGATTTTGCGGAAGAGTCAAATCACAGAATGGTTTGGGGAGTATGAACCTTGGTGTTAGGAGATGTCGTAGGGTTAATGTGAAAGGTGAGCCTACAGCCATGGTTATACAGCTGTTGGTATGGGTGACCAGTTGTCTAAATCTGTGCACTCTACAGAAGTCTCTGGCCACACCATAGAGGGCAGGAAGAAGAAATTGGTTGACTCTGGCTGCCCTCCATGATACACAGGAGTGAGCCACTGGGACAATGGGCTTCAGACTGAGTTGTGTGATGTGGCCACAAGCGAGGTTAAAAGAATCTATAAAAACATCCCCAGAATGTCTTTTATTCTCTTTGCAGAAGCACTCAAAAGTCTACTGAAAACTGTCTTTTTGCAGCTCAAGACCCTCCTTGGAACAGGAAGGCTAAGTGCTGGCAAACACTTTCTTCTTGGGTGGTACTCCCCAGGCAGCAAAGAAGGTGGACATGGGTTGACCTCATTTATTATTTTTTTTAATACAATATTTTCTCATCTTACATAGCTATTCCTGTTTTCACTCTCTCCCCTCCTCTAGCCCCACCCTTTCCCACCCTACCCGCCATCCACTTTTCAGAGAGGGTAAGGCTTCCCATGGGAAGTCATCAAAGTCTGGCGCATCTCTTTGAAGCAGGACCAGGGCCCTCCCCTCTGTATCTAGGCTGAACAAGGTCTCCCCCCATAGAGAATGGGTTCAAGCATAGGGATAAATCCTGGTCCCATTGCCAGACCTCACCTGTCCTTGACTTTTCTCACCTCAGGGTTGCTCTCAAGTGTGGGCTCTGTCTTGTCCATGGCTCTGTCGAGGATGTGTATAAGTCCATTTGAAGCAGCTATGTCCCCCTGGATTATCTTCACCTTTTCGCCTCTATCAAGTTTGAGTTTTAGTTGATTGTCCTAAGATATCAAAGAAAGAAAAGGTAAATAAAATGAATATTTTGTTCTGGGATCAGATGTCAGAAGACCTGTGGCTGTGATACTTGGGGTAAGTCCTAGGATCTTACATGAGGATGAAGGTGTCTGCCTGACTCACCTTGCACGGTTTCCACTAAGTTCAAGTGAGATACTGTATGACATCACTAATGAATATCACATGCAAAATTTGGGTAAGTCAGTGTCTGCCCTCCTCCAGTAAGCTGCAAGTTCCACTAGGGGATAACAATCCAATCGATTGCATTGCATCTTTTGTTATAATACGGTAGCTCTCAATCTGTGGGTTGTGACCCCTTTGGGAGTCGAACAAACCTTTCACGGCGGCCACATGTCAGATATTCTACATATCAGCTGTGCATTACAATTCACAACAGTAGCAAAATTACAGTTATGAGGTAGCAGTGAAATAATTTTCTGGTTGGGGTTGCCACACCCTGAGGAACCTCACCTTTAGGGAGAGATATCCCGTGTGCATGAACAGAAAAAGCTCGATTTAATTAGTCACTTGCTTTAATAATTTGTCCATGATGATGGGTCAGCAGTCTTTTCCCTCACCTCTGTGGGGTTAAGAGCGCTAGCCAAATGATCGTTGCCTTGAAAGCTAACTCAAGCCAAACCCAAACCAGACCCCATAATCCCCTTCTGTAACAGTTTCCCAGACTCCCTCTGGCCCAGCTGTTGCCCTGGTGCTGTCATGGGAGTGAAATTCGGAGACATTCTGACCTTATCCCTGTTGAAGATTTCCCCCGGCTTTCCAGTCAGTGTGTAGAAGGCATCCGTGTCATTCATCTGCCTGGTGCTCATTTGCCCGGCAATGATGTGGAGCTTCACAAAGTACCGAGCCGCCACGTTGTCCACCAGAAGCTCCTTCACCTAAGAAGAGAGAGCCGGATGGGATGGCATTGGAAGGAAATGAGCAAAGAGTGTGGTTGCCTTTGTCCTTGTCTAGAAGCTCTGCTGGAGGGTAAAATGAAGAGTTCTGAACTCATGGTGTTAGCAGCAGAGATTTCAAGACAGTCTAGCACTGACTGTGCCTTATGGCTACTAGTAACCATTCTTAGGCAGATCTACAATGAAGAAGAGCAAGTGCAGCAAGGAAAAATGCAAACATACAGTGTGATGAAAAAGGAGCACCAGGAAATGCAATGTTGCAGCAAAATCCTGTGCTTAAAGAGATACAAAGTTAAGGAAAAGTCTAATGCCAAACACTGGGCAGAATAAAGGAGGTGATGTCCTCAGGATATGATCTCAACCAGGGAATCATGCTGCTTGTAGAATGGAAAGCTTATGCAACAAAGAAAACCATCAAGTCAAAGCTTATGCAGCAAAGGAAACCATCAACAAGTCAAAGCTTATGCAAATGTGAACAAAGAAAGGTAACAAACTCCAACCCAAGCAAGCAAGCAGAAGAACTTGGCATCTTGAGAGTAATTGAGGTTTCTCAATTTAAATGCTGCCTGCTAAGGCATTTTATATTGGCCTCTCAGAGGGGGTTATTTTAGCTACTCACGTTGAATCCTTTTAATCCCTTGTCTGAGGGCAGCAGCACAGTGAAGGGTCCCAGGTTGCTCAGCGGCCAGGCGTAAGTTCTGTCTTTAGAGTCCAAACACATAGTGGAAGAGAAATGTCACATGGGCCAGAGGTACATGGAAAGTGAAAGAGGCCAATGGGTCTAGAATCAGTCTGTCTCTGGAGGCCAATGGGTCTAGAATCAGTCCGTCTCTGTTCTCACTACTCTTTGGTGACCTTGGTAAACAGAGGTTCTCTAAGAGCACACAGTACTGGATATGCTGGCCTTACATATTTCCAGGAGACTTAGCTGTGTCTTTCCAGATGATCTGCTGTGGAAGAGCAGAGTGGGACAGGGCCTGTGGACATCCCTACAGTCCCTGACATATGCCTGCCTGGCTTAGCTGCCCATCTCCACATATAAGGATACAGCCCTTGGTTCCATCCAAGGGCAGTTCATGGGAGCCCACAGTCGACTGAGTGTTCCATTGGCGCTCTCTTGAAAAGCAGAATATTTGAACACAGGACCTTACATTTGCATTCTGCTCTGAGCCTTGCAAGCTGGGTAGCCAGCCAGTTTCCATCACCAAGGGGATGCTGGGACATTATGGCAGGTTCTGTGCTTTCACGTAGAAGCCAGATGCCCGGGGAAGGTGAAACGCAAGCAGGGCTATGTCTAGGATGTCTAGGATGTTTGTGTGTGTGGGTCTGTCCTTCTAAGGACACTCTGCACCTCCTTCTATTCTCAGTTAGTGTCCTGAGAGTTCCCAGCTGAAGGTTGGAGTTGCTGCAAGGCTATTCTCAGCCCAAGCCAGGTCTGTATCACTTGATTCTCCCTGGGCAGCCTTGCAAAGGGTGGAATGTCACACAGGAGCAATGGTGAAAATTATTCAGAGGACACAGCATTGACCTGCAAGGACACTGCCTCCTTTACTGCGTTCTTTCCAGGGAATTGTTTTAGCATACTTGGCCAATTCTAACATAAATGCTGATATTTTAAGAATTCTGTTCCACCAGGTCTGCGTTTTATGCTTTTGTTGATTGGTTGAGGTGAACAGCTGTAATGCTTCGTCCTTCAGAGGATGTGGCGTAACAGTTTGTAGGAGGCATTTGGAAAAGCGTAAGCGTGTTTCGTGCAGTCATGCTCCCTAGGCCCGTGAGAAGATGTGTCACTACTACAGGCTAATTGGTAGCTTCCGGCTAAGGGTGAACACAGGCAAGATTTGTCCAGCATTCAAATGATACCTTCCTCGCTGAATGTGGAAACCGCCGTGGGGCTCAGGTGACTCTCTATTCTCAGTGTCCTCTGCCAACTTCAATGCATCCTTGAAAAGTTCAGGAAGTCACGGAAAAAGGGGGACAATCTTTTACATCAGCGACTGCCCCTCTTGCTCTTATCGCTAGTCTGCCCGGCTATGGCGAAGTCATGACCCTGGCCTCAGCTCTCTGCCTACTAATCTTCGCTCTGCTAGTCTGCCTGGCAAACAGCTGTCTCCTTGGAAACAGCCCTCTGGTCTTCCCCATCACCTGCATGGCTTGTCCCTACAAGGGCTAGCCCCAACGTACCAGCTTCGTCTGCCCCTTTCTACCTGCTTGTGTCTGGTAGACACCCTGGCCTGAGAGAGGGCTGCGCTTGAGGAGGAAAACTGCATACCCAGGATGGAGATGAAAGAGGTCAGCCTCCCTTGCCACATTCCTCTGGGTTCAGTGTTTAATTCTCTGAGTCTCTCCATGATGTTTCCATAGCAGGTCAGGCCGTCGCCCATGTAACCTTTCCGGCAAGTGCACCTAGAGAGAGAGTGGAGTCACATTCTCAGGGCCTTGGAGCCATCAAGAGCCGAGAGTACTCAGCGCAGGGCTCCGTTCCACAGGTTTCACAGGTGGGGAGAACCATACGATGCATGGGATTGGAGAGGCCGGGAGAGACACAGACTCAGTGAGCCATCAATGTCAGAGCCTGGTTTAGAGTTGCGTTTCCAGAATAGATAATATCACACACACACACACACACACACACACACACACACACACACACACACAATCGTCAGATAACTTTGCATGTTCCTTGCAGAAGTAACTTTCAACGTGCAGTCCAGACCCCATTTACATAAGAATCACTTGTAATGCTTGCTACAAATGTAGACTCAAGAGCCTCAGGGCAGAATAAGCCAACCTTAGTGATTAAAACTAACTGCCAACTTGATTGGCTATAGAGTCACCTTGGAGGCAAATCTATGGACGTGCCTTTGTGTGGTTATCTAGAACAGGTTTACTGAGGAGGGTAAACCCACTTTAACCGTGGGTGGCACCACTCACTGGACTGAACAAAAAGAGAAACAGACTGGGCACAAGTGCTTCTCTCTCTCTCTCTCTCTCTCTCTCTCTCTCTCTCTCTCTCTCTCTCTCTCTCTCTCCTTCCTGACTACAGATTGCAGTTGTCTCAAGCTCCTGGTGCTGTGGCTTCCTCACTGTGATGGCTCTCACCGCACTGTGCAGCCCCTGATCAGTCTGGTCATGTAATAAACATCTACTTCCCTCTCCAGTGAGAACACAGGCTTTGAGTGTCTTTGTTCACTGTGGTCGTTCCAGAGTGTAGAACAGGGTTGGAAATCTTAATAAGTAGTCACCCACTAAGTAGAAACTGGGTCAAATATCTGTCTGTCTGTCTGTCTATCTCTCTGTCTCTGTCTGTCTGTCTATCTGAGGAGCCAGAGAAACCATAGAGATTTGATGCAATAGTTCAGTCTCATAAGAAGATGTGAAGATATGCTAGTTGCAGCATGTGATGCAATAGTTCAGTCTCATAAGAAGATATGCTAGCTGCAGCATGTGATGCAATAGTCCAGTCTCTGTGAAGATATGCTAGCTGCAGCATGTGATGCAATAGTTCAGTCTTTGTGAAGATATGCTAGCTGCAACATGTGATGCAATAGTTCAGTCTCTGTGAAGATATGCTAGCTGCAGCATGTGATGCAATAGTTCAGTCTCTGTGAAGATATGCTAGCTGCAACATGTGATGCAATAGTTCAGTCTCTGTGAAGATATGCTAGTTGCAGCATGCTGGCAAATGTCAATCGTTGTCTCTCCAGGGGCTGGCGGGAAAGCATTGATTGACAGCATCTGGCAATCTCCATGGTTTATCATTGTACCTTGGCTAATTTCAAACTACTAACATGGTGTCAACAAGTCTGGGAAGTTCCTGAAAATGTAGCACTCGGCTGAGTCAGGAGCAGAGGCTCTGAGTGGCAGCTAAAACCGAGAAAGTGTGTAGGAAGGTGAGATTGACTAGGATCTGGGAGAGGAGCGAAACCAAACAGGAGGAAGGGGAGGAACTTTTTAGACAGTAGAGCTAACGGGAGCTGCAGAGGTACTGCTAGGTTCCCATCAAACACAGAGGCGATGCCTTCGGGGCTGTATCCCAGGGAATCGCTACACTCTCGTGAACCCAGGTGTGCTTTTGGAAAACAGCTCTATTTTCAAGTCTGTGGTACAAACCCCTCAGAACCCCGGCGCCTGGGCTGCAACCCTGGCTCTGTAACTGGTCTTTCTGTCCTCTTGTTCTGCTCTCCAGTCCACCCTTCACTGAACCTCAAAGCAAATTCCTCCAAAGAGAAACCTGTTGCCGGCATGTCCCTTCCCTTACAGGACAATATACAGAAATTGGGCCTACCATCAGCACCGGAAGCACTAAACTGATACACGTTTTAAATAGGATCTCACTATGGAGTCCAGACTAGTCTCAAATTCTCAATCCTCCTGCCCCAGCTTTCCGAATTCTTTGACACAGCTGTACAATATCACACTATGTTTCCTTTTCAGTGGCTATTACGTTCTTCCTCTGCCTGCTTCCCCTCCTGGCAGTACTGACTCTTTATCTGACTGTAAAGGACCACACCACACTAATTAGGAGTGGGAGCTAATTTAAAGATTATACCTCTTTGCAGCAATATGGCCCTCAACAAAGAGGTTTAGTCTCAGTGCAAGCCACACAGGCTGCATCTGAAGACAATTGCCAGGACACGATGTGGAGCTCTTGCCAGCTCCTAAGGATGTTTCTCTCCGTAAGTCCTTATGAGGCCAACGGTTTATTTCATGGGGAATGAGAATCCTGTCTTAATGGCCTCAGCATTGAGGAATGTAGGAGACGTAACTATTTTTAATTTTTACTTTAACCCTCAGGCCAAAGCCCAAGCCTTTGTGATTGTTTTTTGACTTGAATCGTCTCGGTTTCCCTGTGGCACAAAGAGGTGGAACCTACTCCCCTCTTTGGGGAACGGGTTTTTAATTGAGTACAAACATCTTCCACTATCTTAAGGCTTTAAAAACACCTATAAGTCATTCGCATTTTATGTTATTCACTGACATAAGTAACTCTGGATGCTGTGTAAGCTGAGTTAGTGTAGTTCTTCCAGGGGTCTCAGGTCGGCTATTTCCTTCATTTCTTTTATTCCTTCATTGATTCATGAGTCGTTCCAAATGCTCACTCATCCCATTGTTCAGACAGTGATAGACACTAGCATCAAAGGTGACTACGATGTAGCCTTGCACTAGTAATAACTAGCATTTATTGATAACTCCTAGGCCAGGAATGCTTCTAAGAGAATTCTGTATTATCTAATTTAACACAATAGGAGATGAGAGCTGTTAAGAACCTTATTAAAAATTTAAATGTGTAAATTGAGTGTGTGTGTGTTTGTGTGAGTGTGTGTGTGTACAGTGTCTCTGTGTGTCTGTGGGTGTGTATACTTGAGGGAAGTGTTTGATAATATCAGAGGTGTCAGATTCCCGGGAGCTGAAGTTACAAGTGGTTGTGAGCTGCCAGATATGGGTCCTGGGAGCCGAACTCGGGCCCTCTGCAAGAGTAGCATGTGCTCTCAATTACTGATCCATCTCTTTAGCCCCATTTTAAAATGAGGAAACAGAGACTGGGGGCTTCCATATCTCTAGGTGTGCCCATTGCTCCTCACAGATCTGGCCCAAAATGCTAGAGTAGATGTGTCCCAGGGAGCCCCGAGGGATGAGCACAGGGGAGGACAGGGGGGCCATCCCAGAGGAGGAGAGACATCAGCTGAGCATCACAGCACCATGTGTGTCCAACTCAGATGAAGCAGGTGTACGTACATGTTGGAGGATGTTCTACATGGAAGAGAAGACAGGACGCATGTAGCTAAGAATAACATGGCACAGAACAGAGTTTGGACTGATGGGTTATGTCCCTCCTTAAATTCTCATACTGAACTCTCCCTAGTGATATGTTAGGAGCTGGGGACACGTTAGGTCATGAAGGTGGAGCCTCACCGATGGGATTAGTGCTCTTAGGAAAGGGACTTGGAGCACTTGCTAGCCCCCCTCCTACTGGATGTAATGAACAAAAGGAACCTGACTGCTGATCCAGAACGTCATCAACGTTCACTACTGTTGTGCTTTTGTGTGGTTGGAGTGTGAAGTTGCTGTTTTCACGCTGCTTTTTCAGCGTGTCTCCGTCCGGCTCGGCTTCTTTTCAGCCGAAATGAATTATGTCAGAGGAAGCTTCTCTCCTCTACCTATTGCCCCTTGCTTCCCACCCTCACTGGGAAGTAGAATGGGAAGCCATACCCATCGCAAGAATGGCGCCATTCACTCTTTTAGTTATAATAAAAATAGAGTGTAGTGGGGAGAAATGGAGCCAGCTCTTCGTGGAAAGGTATAATGGTCTCTTGCTCTCTCATCAGGTAAGGAGACTGTGCTTAGAGTTCAGACTTCTCCAAGAAGATCTGAGCAGTGAGTGGCCAAGCCTACATTTGAGCCCCTTCTTCCCTGCTGCTGACCTCCTGTGACTAACAGTGTGGTCTGAGATTCTGCAGAAACTTGCCGTGTTGAGGCATAAGTTTAACAAATCCTTTAATCCAGATCAACTATTGTACATCGCCCTATGGCCATGTATGGCTTCTCATTTTTCCAGCCCTGCCCAGCCAGACTTTCTATCTCGTCCTCTTTAAGGTGAAGATGACTTGCTTTCCTGGGGAGGAGGAGGGTTGGGAAGCTGACAAATGACACGCACCATCTTAAAATTCATCGTTAGTTCTGCCGAACACCCTAAACCCAGGTTATGCGGAAGTTTACACTGTTCTGTCTGTATATTTCTGTCTTTGTGAACATGACGGTGAGAGATTCTATTAGGCGGTCTACTCAGACCTTCTAGCAGGGCAATAAATGAGCAAGCTGATTGATTTATCTCTCACTTCCTTCTCCGAGGAAGAGCTGTACCTATGTCCACACATGTCTTGGGGGGTCGATGTACCTCAATGCATGGCTGTGGTTAGCTGGTGTGTGCTATTTCTATGTCAGTCTCTGCCTAAGGAAAAATGAAGATATTTTCATTTGGTCCTCATCACAGCCCTGAGAGGAGACACAGTCCTCTGACTTTATGACTTAAGAATATCAGTTCCTGCCGGGAGGTGGTGGCGCATGCCTTTAATCCCAGCACTCTGGAGGCAGAGGCAGGCGGATCTCTGTGAGTTTGAGACCAGCCTGGTCTACAAGAGCTAGTTCCAGGACAGGCTCCAAAACCACAGAGAAACCCTGTCTCGAAAAACCATATATATATTCCTGGAGGTTAAGTGCTGGAGTTGTGAGCTAAGCCCAGGAGCAGCCTGGCACTCCATCCTCATCTAGTGGGTTTATCTACAGAGAGTGTGGTGATCATTAAATTCATCTGGGAAAAACCCTGCACACTCAAGACCCAATTTTAAAGGAATAAATCTCGAGAAAGCTGAAGTGACTGGCCCCAGAAGCAAAGAAACAGTTTCCTGATTGCCTGATTCAATGTAGCCATGTTTTTGAGACTACAGGTGAGGCCCACCAGTCCTTCACCAAGGTGGTGACTGTGAGAACTAAGTAGTAGAGAGATCGTCTGAGGGAGGAAGGATGTGGATGCTAGCTTCTGCTCAATTCCTGGCGAAAACACAACAGCCCGGCTCAGGGTTTGCACAACAGTGTTTTCTCATGTTATCCCTGCTTCTCTGTGGAGTAGACATCACTTCTGTGTGCACAAACACGTGATGCCCCTTTCCAGGGGGCACACACTGGGTAGGTACCAAAGCTACAATTTAACCTCAAGTTTCTTTCTTTGTTTTTTCTTCTCTCCCTGCTTCTCTCCTTTCCTTCCTTTCTTTTTCTTTCTTCCTTTCTTCCCTTTTTTCTCTTTCTTCCTTTTCTTTCTTCCTTCCTTTCTAATTCTCTTTTTTCTTCTTTCTTTCTTGAGACAGTGCCTTATTAAGCCACTTTGGCTGCCTTGAAACATGCTCTATAAACTCACAGAGATATGTTTGCTCTGACTACCAAGTTCTGGCATTAAAGGTGGGTGCCACCATGCCCAACTAAACCTTAGGTCTTTAAACTCTCCTCATTATTCCCCTCCCACAATGAAATTTGCCCCTGCTTTGGGAATTTACAAACAAATGTTTTCCCTCATGGCAAACCTCTTCTAAAACTTGGTATCCAGGAAATAACCTCTCACACTTATTTGCTTTTTTTCCCCAGTCTTATTCTGTATCACCCACAAGCACTGTCCCTAGAAGGCTGGAAGAGAAGGCTACATTAGTGGTCTAACTACTGCAATCCCAACAGCCATTTGTTTCCCCAGGCATAGTGGTTTCCTTTTGGATTCCTTTAAACCCAAATATTGGGCCAAGTCAATGCTCAGAGCATTCTCATCATCATCAGGAAGGAAATAACGATCGACACACTCATTGATTAAGCAGCTCTAGGGAACGCTTACTATGCTCCTTGCTGCCACTGCTTGCGTTGGAGTAGATATAGGGCCGATTAAGAAATGCTTCCTCTCCTTCAAGGAACTTACCACATTGGCTGGTTCCCACTTTCGCCATCTGGGACAGACCTAGTGAGATGGAGGAGACTTACTGGGCTTGGCCTGGTGCGACCGTGCTGCAGTTTGCATTCTTGTGACACGGGTTGTTTGATTCACAGACATTGATCATGCTGCACCCCACTCCGGGTACAAAGTTGTGGTAATGCTCTCTGCACTCGCAGTGAGACTTTGGGACGTAGGGAGAGAAGAGAAATTGGACTCTGGTTAGTTTCATCAGCTGCTATTATTCTTTAAGCTCTGTGTAATATTCTCCCACACAAGCTAACAGTAAACGGGACTGAAGTGTGAGCTTCCCCAAAACCCTTGTCAAAGTTTCCCGAAATTTAAGTCTTGGTTTTATAACTTTCCTGTTAGAAAGCTCATAACTGCTGTTTGTAAAGTTCGGATTTTTAGTTTTATTGTTTCCTGAACCTTAACCCCTGCCCCCACAATTCCCTTTAGACAGTTTGCAGGTCAATAGAGGCTGTCATTCAGATGGGAGGCAAGATTCCTCTAGAACACTGGTTTGCAGTGGAGGAGGAGACCTGGACGATCTCTAGAGAAACTTTTACTGTCTTGAGAAGATAATGGGCATATTAGAACCAAGATGCTGCTATGCACCTTATCCAACAAAGAATGCTGCAATTCAAAATATGCACAACACCAGGATAAAAAGTCTGAGGCGATGCAATGTCCTGCTTCTGTGCAATCCTCCACATGGACATGATGGGCGGGCGTGGCCACAGTCAGCATCCACTAAATACTTGATGGACATGTTTTACGGGGGGCAGGTCTCTTTCCACTGTTCTCCCTCAGTAGGGTAGGTTCTCCAGGCAGGGGCAATTTTTTTTAAGTCACTTAAGGTCATAACATAATTCAGAGGGATGGTGTCTCACCCTGGATACCCTCAGTCCCTACAACCTGCCAGTGCTACTGACTCTTGCTCAGTTCCCATCCTTTTGGGCTCCCAGGGCCTCCCTTAATCTAAAAAGATAATTCCGAGATCAGAGAATTGAAGGGGGATGTTGAATGATCCATATAACTTCGGTTAAACTAATCTAGTCTAATTTTGAATTCTATTCACATCCTGTCCAGTGGTTTGGGTGAATGGGGCTCCTTTCTCTATTTCTGAACACACGCATCAGTGTGGTGGTATTTTGGTTTTGCTTTAACAAATAAAGCTTGCCTGAAGATCAGAGTATGGAGCTAGTCACACTAGTTAGTCACAGAAGCCAGGCAGTGGTGGCACACCTTTAGTCCCAGCCCTCGGGAGACAGAGGCAGGCAGATCGCTGTAAATTCAAGGCCACCCTGGGCTACATGAAATTGATCAGTCTCAAAAAGAAACAGAATCAGGGTGGGTGATGGCTCAAACCTTTAACCCCAGTACCTGGGAGTCATACGCCTTTAATCCCAACACTAGGGAGGAGGAGACAAGTGGCTGGGTGGAGAGAGGAATAAAGGCAGGAGGAGACAGGAGATCAAGGCGTTCAGTCTGAGCATTCAGCCTGAAGACTCAGTAGAGATAAGAACTCCTGGCTGACTGCTCTGCTTCTCTGATCTTTCATCATAACCCCGCTAATTGACTCTAGGTTTTTGTCATTAAGAGCAATTGGAAATCGCACTGCACATAAATTCCATGTGTTCTTAGCTCACCTGTCCAGGTCCATCGTATCTGCACACCGTAGACTTTGTAGGGCAGTTTCCAAAGTCTGTTTGGCAGGGGTCTACCGGAAGACACACTTGGCCATCCCCGTGGTAACCTTTTCGGCATGAGCAATGGTGCCGATTTGGTCCCAGGTAGGTACAACTCGCGTGAGGGTGGCAGACGCTTTTTAAACATGGGTTGATGGCTTGAGAGACAACGAGACAATAAGAGGTGGATAGTTAGCGCTCTCAGAGGTGGAGGAGCGAGAAATGCGCCGCCAGGGAATGGTGGCTCAAATGTGTCATAGGCACAAAGGCAGTTGGGCCGTGTTCAGGAGGAAATGCAGACTTCAGTCCCATTTGACCACCCCGCTCCACCAAACGGATCACACGGGAACATCAGGGACTGTAACCGTGAATGCTGTGCTGATGGCTGATGTCATCTCTGTGTGTGCTTGGTTATAGAGGTAGCGTTGGCCAAGCTTTGAAGACCACCAAGCTTTCGGCTGGAGCTCTGTGTATCTCTCTCCGAACTATACAGAAACACAGAGCGGGTTCCTACTCACGCTTGCAGTGTTGGCCGTCGCCTTGGTAACTGGGAAGGCATTTGCATTTGAGTTTGGTTTCATCTTGGCTGGAAGGTGAACATCTGGAGTTCTCTGGGCAGAGCAGGGCCGCACACTCAGGGATGGCTGCGTAAGAAAGCGACAGAAGTTCTCCCATTAGTAGGATAAGGCAGTTTGTTTGCATGTTTGTTTTGACATGGGACCTCTTGTGACTCAGACTGTGCAAACTTGCTATGTAGTCATATTTTTTGAATTAGGGTCTCTCACTGAACTCGGAGCTAGGCGCTAGGCTTGTAGCCAGGAAGCCCCAGTTATCCTCCTGTCGTCGGGTCCCCCAGTGCCGGAATTCTATGTGACAAGCCACACCCAACTCTGGGCGTTTGAAGTCACAAGCCACACCCAACTCTGGGCGTTTGAAGTCACAAGCCACACCCAACTCTGGGCGTTTGAAGTCACAAGCCACACCCAACTCTGGGCGTTTGAAGTCACAAGCCACACCCAACTCTGGGCGTTTGAAGTCAGGTCCTCAATGCTTACACAGCAAGGTCTCTGATCCATGGAGCTGCCTCCCCACCTCTGGAACTTACTTTTAACCCCAACAACCACTAACAGGGTGGCTGGGCAAAGATACTATGTCATGTAAAAAAATGTAGCGTAACCTATGAAATTATGAACAAAGCCAGGCTAGCAGGTCTTACGGCATGGGTCAGGTATGTGTTTCCACTCTCCTTGTTTCTCCCAATAATTTAAATAATCCCGAAGTACTCATGGCTTCGATGTGGCTCCCTGGTACATGGCCTGAGGACCATTATGTTAAACACTTGAAGTTTTTTTGTGTTTATTTCATATAGAAGTTGGCATTAACTAGTGTAGGATGTAGCAAAATTTATTCATCCAAGTTCAACATTTAGATTATTTCCAGCTTGTTTTTTCTTACAAATGCTATGCTCTGGATTTATTGGTGCATGCGTTCTTATCTACCCATTCTCAGAATCCCCCCTTCAAGGTAAACTCATAAAAGTTGAGCCACAGCGCTCCTTCCCCAGCTGGCAGGAATCCATGCCTTCCCTGACATTCCTCTCTGCCCACAGATGGTCATAATCCACGTGCAAACTGAGAAATAGAATGGGCAAGAAATCAAAACTGAACAAAAGCACGCTCCAGAGTGGCCATCCAACTTCAGTCTGAAGTGAATTTGACAGTATTCTTCCTTGGGAGGTTTTCTGGGAGGGCCATCTGCTCCCAGATCTACTGGGCCGTCGGGTGGGGCTTGGAAGGAGGCTGGTCGAGGTTACAGAGGGCCCATGGGAATCCCTGGTTTGCAGGGCTGTCTCCTCTGCAGAGAATTCCAGTGTAGAATTCCAAACTTTTCTAACCTTTTTGTTCCCTAGGAGACTAAAACTCAGATGATACGCCGACTGAGCCTAGTGTCACAGGCTAAATTTTTTTCTTTTAAACATCTGGGCTCCAATTCATCCTGTGTAAACCGCTTTGCCATAGGGCTGTAGTAGGCCTGGGATGGGGTGTGAAAGGCCGGGTGAAAGGATTTCGCCTTTCTAGAGAGAATTAAGTTTTGCCAGTAGAGGGCGCTGGCGCGATAGTGTAGCAGGCAGGCATAGCTCTGGGACGCGGGGCAAAGGGTTCAGTGTGGCGCCTCTGTCATATTTGCCCTTGCGGCAGCTAACAGTCCTCAGTGGGATGTCTGCCCAGGCAGTGCACCCAGAATGCACCCTCCCTCCTTAATGCTGCATCCTTGGCATGGACCCAGTGCTCACTTTCCCACACCCCTCCCCACAGAGACACTGAACATTCTAGGTGAACCTGCCCCCTGCACCCTGACACACCAGCTTCTCTCACCAGGTCCCTAGAGGGCTGCCCGTGACTGTCAGGAGACTGTGGACCAATGCTGACCTGGGCAAAACAGCCAATTTCTCTGCCTTCCGTGTCTGCCGCCCTACCGTGTCTAACAAGGCACGGGGATGGCCGCCTCCTTCCAGGTCCTTCCTTAGGACTCCAGGCGCCCTAGAGTTCTCTGCGGTTTCTTCCGTCAGTGTCCTGGTCTCCCACCATCTCCCCTTGTTTATCTCTCCCCTGCTCTTCATCTTCTAACTGGACCCGGCGTCATAGACTGTTTAAATAATTTCCCACGGATCCCAGCGCTTTGAACCCCCATGCTATCTGCCATTCTGGTGCCCTTGGGTAAGTCACATAGGAAACTGTTCTGTTGCCTGTGGCTGTTCATGTGTTTCTGTAACTGAGAGCTTACTTTGTCTCCTTTATGGACTAACTTACCGGGATAGCCCCTCTTGGCCCCCCAGCCTGAATATTTCCCTCCATACTCCCTTCCCGGTTTGATGCCTCCTGCTCAGCCTTCCCACAGCACAGCTCTGACCACAACACCCTCCCCCCTTTTCTCTTCTCTTTAGCTTTTCTTCTTTCTTTTTTTTTCACGTTTGCTTAATATTTGGTCTCCTCTTACAAAACATTTGGCAATCCGCCCCCCCCCCCCACCCAGGTGGAACACCCTTATCTCTTTGGTCTGGGGCAGCAGTGAGGAACCACAGTCACTTACGCTTGTCACACCTGGGTCCCCTGTATGCAGAGAAGCACTCACAGGTCCCGTCACCGTTGAGCCCGCTGTTGCACACACCGTGGACACAGCTGCACACTGTAGGCATAAGATGGGGCGGGGTCATAACTCGCAGAGATGGCTCCTAAGGACCCAGGAAGGGTCACGGTCTCAGGCAGCCCTTCCGAGACTCTGTACAACGAGGTGGAGGAACCTTCCAGAGAGGCACAGTTTGAATCTTGGCTTTGTCTCTCTTTTATTCAAGTAGGAATTTTCAGTGAATGAGGTAGACCATAGCGCCTGTACTAACACTGTTAAGAAAGGAAATGGATCTTCAAGCATGGTTTTCTTCCCTACTGTTGGCTTTGCCTTTGGATACCCCTACTGCAGGACTTGGAGTCTTGGTATGAAGAGAAGAGCTCCTCCTGTTGGCATCTGATATCTCTGTAAGCAAATCTTACTTCTTGAAAGACAAGGGGCAATGCAAGGGTCAGAAAAGAAAAGTAACCCATTAGGGCCCGGAATGACTGTGTCCTGTCTTCTGCTCAAAATAGATGGCTTCTCAGCCCACTGAGAGGTCATGGATGATCAAGGAAGGGGCTTCAACAGAAACTGTCAACGCTCCAGTGCCCAGCTGGTGGCTCATCTGTTACACAGTTTACTCTCCAGTCAGCTCCCCCAATACTGAAACCAAGACGCCCACGAAGCCCATTATATGAGGTTTCTGTTGTTACTGTGACAAGCCATGGGGGGGGGGAGGAGCCTGAAACAGTCCAAGCTCACTTGATAGTTCTGGAGGTTGGAAGTACGATCAGATTAAAATCAACATTGCGGAAAGGGTGTGTTTCTTCTGGAATCTTCTATTTCCTTTCCTAGATTCTAGACAAATCCCACGTTTGTTTCCAGGCTCATGACCCCTTTCTTCACTTCCAGGTGAACTAAGTCCTTCTCACACTTTTGTCTCTATGGTTACCTCCTCCATGCCCCCCTTAACTGGACTGCACCCACCTGTCCATCAACAATCTTGTTACACCAAACCGACTGGTTAGCAGCCCTGACCCCTCCACAACCCTAATTGTCCTCTGTCATGTAACTTAATATGCTCACAGCTTCCAGGATTAGGACATGGCTCTTTGTGGGGTAGGGGTCATTGCTCTGCCTACTGTACATGTTTTTGATGCAGGTGAATACATTTCATATAAGCTCAAATGAGTCCCAATTACAAAGAGGTACGTGCTTAACGACAGAAAAAAAAATATTAGAAACTCAGGAGCTACTAAGTTTAAAGTTTTCTGAACACCAAAAATTGCACCAAATCCTTCATGTTTTATGTCCGCATCTCCGTCCTTGACATCCTGTTCACAGTCTAACTGGTCCTGTCCTTTACCAGGTCCTTCCCAAGCTTTGTGTAGACGGTTGCAGTAGCATTACGCGGCACTGTCCCCAGTTTGCTGCCAGTCCATCCGCCACTGCATTTTACATGTTTGATTTCTAGGTGTACAGGATGAATCTGGTTTGTTCCTTTCCTTCTTTCACGATTAGCCAGTAAACTACCGTGCTGAGAACACTGTGCTAGTCACGTGGTCTTCCGTCACCTCGGCTCCTTTACCCAGTAAATAACATCAGCTCCCAGAGGTGCAGAGGAGATCGCGGGTGGGAAACCTCTTTTTAGACTGTCGGGCACACAGTAAGGGCTGATTTAGGGGTTACACAGAGAGAGCAGGTTTTGCGCTGGGTTCCCGACAAGGCACTGAGTATCTCTGGTGCTGGCGGCAGAGATGAGAGCCACTGGCGGATGTAACTCTGAATCACAACAGCCTGGTAAAGGAGCATCCTGGCAGCAGGGAAAAGTCGGCGTTAAAAATAGATGATCCCGCCGGGCGGTGGTGGCACACGCCTTTAAGCCCAGCACTCAGGAGGCAGAGGCAGGCGGATCTCTGTGAGTTCGAGACCAGCCTGGTCTACAAGAGCTAGTTCTGGGACAGGCACCAAAGCTACAGAGAAACCCTGTCTCGAAAAGATGATCCCTGGTAGAGCTGCTCCACTTTCAGGCAGGAGTGCCCCCTCCTGGGACCAACACCCCAGTGGGTGAGACCACACCGGCATCCAGAGGAGTTTGCGAGCTCCTTGGGCCTTGTGTTGGGGCATCGCCAGTTGCCATGGTTACCCATTCCTCCTCCCACCTAACATGTGCTTCCATGGGACACAGTAAGAGCCTGGCTGTGTTGTCACCCCTAGGGGGTAGATAACAGTCCTGGAGCCAGAGCTCCGCCAGGGTCTATAGCCTGGGCTTCAATCCTTTCACCTGTGACCTTTGGAAATTGTGCTTCTGGGTCAGGATAGTGTCACTGCGGTCACTCAGTCATTCATTCATTCTCACACTTATTTGTTCACGAGGCTGACAAGAGCTGTGTCCCCTGCAGTCAATCCTATAGAAGCTGCCGGAGAGAAAAATTCAATGGAGTCTTGCCTTCGACAAGCTCACGGGTCAGAATGAGGATGCCTTCTCTCCGCAGCCAGCGAAATATGTTGTAGGACATGCCAAAGAACTTACGGGGCTGAAGTATTTATGCGTTTATGGATTTTCTTGCAAACAATTTCCGAGATGTGCCATATAACCCTGTGATCCCCCTCCTGGGTGAATTCCTAGACTCCATGTCCTACCCTAGAGACACTTGCTCAGCCATGTTTATTGCAGCTCCATTCCCAGAGCTAGGGACGTGGAACCAACCTAGCTGTCCATCAACATAAGACTGTGCTATGAAAGTGTGGTACATATACACTTTCTGCCTCCCAAGCTGTGGGCTGCACCAACCTTCTCTCAACTAACACTCCACTTGCGTGATCTTTGTTACAGCAACGGAAAACTAAGACAATCAGTATCTTAAAACAACACAAATCCATACATCCTTGGAGGCCAGAAATAACCCCTATTAAAAACTGAAGTAACCCTCCCCGGGGACTTGAAACCCTCACAATGCATTAAACGGACAAAATTCAGACCTACCTGAGGAACAATTGGGCCCAAACACGTTGTCAGCCGCACAGGTTTCACAGGCCGTCCCACGAAAGCCGGCCTGCAAAATACAGGTGGATGACATCAGACTCAAGGCCATCCCGAGGAACTCCTATGCTAGCCAGAAAGACCCTGCACAGCCCACTGACGGTCTGGCCTGCATTTGCCTCTCTAATATGTCTTTCCCCTGGGCCTTTCTTTCCTCAGGCCGCTTGAGGTCTTCGTGTATTTCCAGCTCTGTTTTTGTTTTCTAAATTTTCTTTTGCTAAAGGTCTAGAGCCCTAGAGAAGAAGGCCGCCAGCCCAACAGCCTGTTCACCATCTTACCCAAGGGTGGCACCAAAACCCTTCCAGGTCTGTTCTGAAGGGAGATGAGCTCAGTCCCCTTTAGAAGGAGTTGTGTTTAATTCTCCCTCAGTTTGAGATTCACAAGTCAATTGTGTTAGATAAAGAAATCCTTCAAAAGCCACAAGCCCGTGGTGGGCCCTGGGTAGCCTAGCAGCTAACAGTAGCAAGATGTGACAATTTTGTACCCATAGATGGATTCATAAGATAGTTTTGCAGATGTGACCTCATGTGTCCTCAAAGGAGGTTCTTCCGTGGGTCATTGCTCGGGTTGACAGGCAGATGTAAAGGTGAGAGGCCGCCTTGTTTCACATTGCAAATTCAATTTATTAACACTGTTTACTCTCAGGGACTTCTATTGTGGGCTGTAATAGAGGTGGATTAAAGGTAGGAAGGGGGAGGCAGCATGTCAGGGGTGGAGCAGCTCTCTGAACTTACTCGGCAGGAGCAGCTTCCAGTTCCTTCCATGCCTTCATTGCAAGTGCCTCTGCCATTGCATGGTGACTCTGCTCCTCCTGGGCATTCTAGAATCATCAGACAGATGAGATTCCTTCATTCATTCCAGACTGGGTAAATAAAGGCATGCTGCAAAGGCATGCACCTACGGGCACGTGCCACTTAGTGTGTTAGTTACCGGGGACAAACACACACACACACACACACACACACACAACAAAAAAACAACTGAAGATCCTGTTGATCTGATCCCAAGCTGGAAGCCAGCTGGACCTACATAGTGAGTTCAAGGTCATCATGAATCACGCAGCAAAATTTCGTTCTTCTAAAAACTGAGACCGGCCCCTGGCTTCCAATCTCTCTAAGTCATCTCTTTTTTCCCTGTGAGTTTCTGTCACACTGCAATACAGCTAAGATGGCCCTCACCAGAGCCGAGCCCCTGCAGCCCGATGCCTCAACTCCAGATCTGTCAGCTTCTCTTTTTTATACAGTTAGGCTGCCTCCGGGGCTTTGTTCTAGAAACAAAACCAGACGGCCACATAGGGGCAGGACACAAATATCCAGACCACAGAAGCAGTTCTTAAGTGACTTCTAAAGATAGAGAAAGGCTGTTCTCTGTAAGATGCTAATGACTCTCTCAGGAAGTTACTGCGATGGACCCTCATCGAGCAACCAGATGGGCCAGGACCATGACACAGGTGGCAGAAATGTTTGCACCGTGAGGGGAAGAGAAGCTGTTTGGTCCATGTGACACTGACAGTCACTTTTGAGAATGAGATGTTGGTATATTAGTGTCACCTCTATCCCTTGAAGAAAAACTGAAAGAAAGGAAGTGAGGGAGGAAGAAGAGAAGGAAGGAAGGAAAGAGAAGAGAGAGAAAAGGCTTGTCTAGGTGTTCAGCCACTGGTAATGTGAGAGACTGGTAGAAAGAGCCTGGGCCTGGCCACTGGAATCTTCTGAACTGGGATCCCAGCCGAGCTTTGCTGACCACGCCCTCTCTCCCCTCAGCATAGCTGGCGTCTGGCTCTGAGGTTCCGGTCCACGCTGTTCCCCTCAGCATAGCTCGCGTCTGGCTCTGAGGTTCCGGTCCACGCTGTTCCCCTCAGCATAGCTGGCGTCTGGCTCTGAGGTTCCGGTCCACGCTGTTGCCCTCAGCATAGCTGGCGTCTGGCTCTGAGGTTCCGGTCCACGCTGTTCCCCTCAGTGTAGCGTCTGGCTCTGAGGTAAAGTTCCACGCTGTTCCCCTCAGCGTAGTGTCTGGCTCTGAGATTCATTTCCACGCTGTTCCCCTCAGCATAGCTCGCGTCTGGCTCTGAGATTCATTTCCACGCTGTTCCCCTCAGCGTAGCTCGCGTCTGGCTCTGAGGTTCCGTTCCACGCTGTTCCCCTCAGCGTAGCTCGCGTCTGGCTCTGAGGTAAAGTTCCACGCTATTCCCCTCAGCACATCTGGCTCTGAGATTCATTTCCACGCTGTTCCCCTCAGCGTAGCTCGCGTCTGGCTCTGAGATTCATTTCCACGCTGTTCCCCTCAGCATAGCTCGCGTCTGGCTCTGAGATTCATTTCCACGCTGTTCCCCTCAGCGTAGCTCGCGTCTGTCTCTGAGGTTCAGTTCCACGCTGTTCCCCTCAGCGTAGCTCGCGTCTGGCTCTGAGGTAAAGTTCCACGCTATTCCCCTCAGCACATCTGGCTCTGAGGTTCAGTTCCACGCTGTTCCCCTCAGCATAGCTCGCGTCTGGCTCTGAGGTTCGGTTCCACCCTGTTCCCCTCAGCGTAGCTCGAGTCTGGCTCTGAGGTTCCGGTCCACGCTGTTCCCCTCAGCATAGCTCGCGTCTGGCTCTGAGGTTCAGTTCCACCCAGTTCCCCTCAGCATAGCTGTCTGGCTCTGAGGTTCCGTTCCACGCTGTTCCCCCGGCAGAGTGCTCTTGGGACTGGAAAGCTAGGTTACAGTAATGCAAACCTCTAAGATTCCAAGTGGATACTCTGATATTTTCTTTCTTTAGGGTTGTCATGGTAACAGTTAACAATGCTCAGGAAAAAAAAATCGAGGAAAGGAAAAGATAAGTGAGGGGGTGCGTAAACGTGTCTCCGTCGGGAGGGGAGAGTTTGGGGCCTCAACTGAGGCTGCTGCTCTGCAGGTCAGCTGAGCACTGGCTGAGGGCGGCCTGTGCCCGCAGCTCCCCCTACTGGGTATTTTCAGGATTTATTTGCTAAAGCTATTAACCTTTGCCTGAAGAAGACCAACTGGAGGTGAAGACGGAGAGGAGAGAGGCACAGAGATTTCTTAAGCTGGTACCACGAAAACCCTCGGGGCATGTGTGTGTATCCACTTTAGGCTTTTTCTAAAATGCATAAGGTCTCTCCTGGTCTGGGATAAGTCCATGTACCCCTGACATGGCTAAGGATGCCAGGGCTTCATCAGAGGCAAAATCTGCAAAGAAAACTTAAAAAAATACAAGTATAGGATCTGGTGAAGTAAGTGCTGGCCGCCAAGCCTGTGCCCAAGTTTAATTTCTGGAACCTACGTGGTGGAGAGAGAAAACGGATTCCTTAAAGGTGTTCTCTGAGTCCCATGTGTTCACTGTGATTCACCACACACACACACACCTCCCCACAATACACATATACACCCCTCCACAAGCACATATTCACACATTCACACACATATACATACACATGTACACATAAACACATACCCCCCACATATATATCCCCCCCACCTCTAAGAAACATAAAAGATACAAGTTTATCAAACACCAAACCAAAGTAAAATTTACAATATTTGAAGTCAATAAAAGCTAGGCATGAGTAATGAAGAGAAAAACTAGTTAATTAAAACCAACAGAAAGGATGCACGTGTTAGACAAAAACCGAGAAAATGACAATTCTATGCCGTATGTTCAAGAGGGACAGAAAGGAAAAGTGTGTTAGGGAGAGACATAAATAAAACCCGAGCCGAAAGTTTCCAGGCAAAAGCACAGCCTTTGAGTCAAATCCTCTCCAGTTCATGGTTACTCGAACGCTGACAACAAAATGTGTGACCTACAGACAGACAGTAAAGACAAAAATGAAACAGAGAAAATACTGGTCACAGCAAGGGAACATGAATGAGCTGCCTGCGATACTACATCCAGGGGAAAGGAGAAAAGACGTGGAAATTTTAAGTCCGCATTTCCCAGACATAATGGAGATGCTAACATCCAGTTCTCAGCACACAAAAAACCTCGAGCAAAGTCCACGCAATGAAACTCTCACACCGCCACAGAACTCCTTAAAATCCATGATAGGGGAACATCTTATAAACAGTCAAAGGCAACGTGTGGATAAAAGAGTCGTTACCATGACAACGACTTCTGTGTGCTGGACACGCTTCCACCTAGAGGACGGTGGAATATTTATGTTTAAAACACAGAAACACTGTTGCCAATCTACCATACCACTTAAAACAACAGTATCTGTAAGAACAAAGGCACGACAGGAACTTTTTTTTCAATTATACAAAAGCTGAAAGAGAAACGTCATTAACTGGCCAGGAAGAAGCGAACTGTCAGCAGACAGAGATCTAGAGCCACACAAAGGGATGGAAGATGCCGGAAGGTGCCATTATGAGCTTAGGTGTAAAATCACCTCCCGGGTATTCTAAGCCATTTGAAGAAGGCCAGACTGTTGGTGCCGTGCTGGGGGGCTCTGGCACACTGCGGGAAGGGGCAGAAAACCAGAGCAGCAAGCCTGGGATTCAGAGCCGGAAGTGTGATGCTGTGGAGGCCTGGGCACAGGGTGGCGTCGTATGAAGGCAGACAGCAAAAAATGAACGGCGTTTTTATACATACCTAGAAGCAAATGCTTAACTCCCCTAAATAAACAGTACAGCAAGTACATCAATAAAGAAGATGAAGCAGGATTATAGGAGATAATCAGAAGGACGACAAAGGAGACAAAGCAACAGAGTGCACACAGCATAAAGCACAGGAAGTAGTGGATGCAAGTCTGCTGGATTACGTGAAAATGTCTGAACACCTTAGCTGTAGGGTGTGGGCTACCACACTAGATGACAACTGAAGAACTGGACCTGGGAGGTGACTCGGTGGAAGAAGCCCTCACCTCGAAGAGTGAGGACTGGAGTTCAGATCCTTTGAACCCGTACACAAGGCAGACAGAGACAGCGACCTCAGGGCAAACTGGCTGGCTAGACTATCTGCATTGGTGATGTCTAGATTAATGGAGATGCTCTGCCTCAGTGGTGGGGAGCAACTGAGGGAGACTCCCAACATCTCCATCTCCACATAGCTGTGATCACCCATGCAGACACCAGTGCAGACCACACACATGCACACACACACACAGACACAGACACACACACACACACACACACACACTAGGGGGAAAGAAAGGTAAGTTTTTTAAAAAAAAGATTAAGTGAATACATCCTGCTAGGGAAAAATTTTACTTTAAGTAAATTATGGCTGCAGAATCCATGAGAAAAATGTGCCTTAGAATGAATGTGTGCCTCAATGTCAGGCTAGGAGAAGGTAACCAGTGTTCTCGTAAGTGACTGATCTTTCTTCAGTGAACATGGTGTCTTTTTCTGTAGTTTATACCACTGGCCTGGAAACAGTTCTCAGAGTTAGAAATGTTGTTTATGTATTTATTGTACTGTATAGGGCCAGTTCCAGGGCCCTGTTCACACTGGACACACACTCTACCATCTAAGCTACACTCTTCTCCCAACATGTGTATATTTAAACATTTCCTACCTTTGGTCTCTGTATCTCTGCATGTTAAGTGCTGTGATATCACTGTGCCTGAATGTGAGTGTCTGGAAAAAATTCAGTGTTTAGTCAACCATTTAGCAAATCAGAACTGTGCCAGCCAGGAGCCAAATGTAGTTTTTAAAAGGGTTTGTTTATTCATCTGCTTATGTTTGATGATGTTTCTGATATCTATCATCTACCTATCACTATCTGTGTTCATTCAATCAATCGACCTACTTATATACTTATCATCTATCTATCCATCAATCAATCATCTATCTATATCTATCTACTATCTGTCTACATTTGTCATCTATCTATCATCTATTTATCTATCTATCATCTATCTATCTATCTATCTATCTATCTATCTATCTATCTATCTATCATCTATCTACCTGTCATCAGGCATCTGTGTAGTTATTTATCATTTATTGTGATCTCTCTTTCTCATCTATCCATCTACATTTTTGGCACCAAGGTGGAACTCAGGCCCTTGTATATGCTAGGAAGCCCTCTGACACTGATCCACACTCCCAGTCCTTGCCTTCTGTTTATTATTATTATGGTTCTTATTCTCCTTCTAGATCCTGAACATTGCATGCACTATCCCCGCAGACACCATGGAGTGGTTATTCTTATCATTTTATCTAAAAGGAAACTGAGGCACAGAGGGGTCAGATAACAAAGCCACATCTGTGAGCTTTCCAGAGGACTCTGGCTGGTTCTGACTTCAGCCTGTGATGCAGCCTTTGATGACTTCTCTGCATGGTTGTTTATGACCTTTCTCTAGTTTACGGGTTTTTCCGAATCACTGACTCAGCCAATCGATTCATATAATGCTTGTTGTGTGCTTAGTGTGGCTTTCTCGGCTGGTAATGGTTTATCTTTGTGTTTTCAGGAGAAAGTAAAATAAGGTTTAGCCAGGACAGAAGGGACCGGTAAGGCTCACTTCTAGAGGAGACTCAGCCAGGGTTGGTCTTTAAGGAGTGGTCTTCCATTGCTCAGGCCATTGACCTTCCGGATGTTTGCCTTCAGCTGTGCTGGGTATGAAGGCCAGGTGGAAATGTTTGTCCCCTAGGGGCTTTCCTAAAGCCCCAGCATCAACCACTCTGCAGGAAATGAGACATTTTTCTCTGTAGGAACTACTTTTTTCCTGATCCAGCTTATGGCTCACTAGTTTGAACACTTGTTAGGTAATGTGTCCCCCACAGATTCGGTGTCAAATCCCTTACTTCGGTGTGATAGTGCCAGGGGGCGGGGCCTTTTGGAAGTGATTAGGCAGGCAACAGGGTATGGGGCAGGATCTTCAAGGTCATGACCTCCTCTCCTGGGATCCTTGTACAGCTGATTCCTCACACGTTTGTGTCAGTCTCTCTTGCTCACCTGTGATGTACAGGGTTGTGGACTATGGCATACGTGACCTGAGGCCTAACCTATGTGTGACTATGAGCAGCATACAGTAGGTGATCAATAAATGCTTGCTTTTGATGGGTTGGCCAATCCTGAAAGGAGCTTTGGAAAAAAGGTGGCTGGAATATGGGGGTATAGAAAGCCCTCATTTGATAGCCTGCGTGGGATCTTTCAATGACACATGAAAACTACTTATTAAAGCAAAAGCAAGCATTTATTTCCTGTATCTGAAATCATTCCGCGTCACCTGGGGGCCCCACTGAGAATGCGGATAGCAAAATCGGTGTTCTCAGCAATCCTGCCTGAGAGAGCAGGCGTAGAATTCGCTTCAGGGGCACATTTGTGGTGTCTTGTGGGGCTGAAGTAGCTGATGAGACAATTTTAGGTCATTATCACGGTTCTCTTCGGTCACTGCTGGTGGGTGGCCTCTGGGTCAAGGCTTTTATTGTAAACTGTCAGCAAACCACCAGCTGGGCTGTTGCCTTAAAATAAGATAATGCCTTTCCTGCCCAGCAAGAGACAGGGACCTCCTTGGAGCCTTATCTCCTAAGGGGTTGTTGAGCCCAGGAGGCTTTAGCTCGCTGTGCAGCAGTAGCTGAAGACATGTCCTATATTCCAAACATCACGCTAGCTGGAACTGTCTGCCTGGAAAACGGACACCGGCAAGTTCCTCGTGTGAACTCAGCATTATTTATCCGCAGAGCTTATACAATTTGGCAGAAGAGGACGGCTCCTGACCCATAGATCTGTTAAGTCTTTGCACAGTGTGTGGTGCCTAGCAAGGTCTATGGAATGAGAAGGGAACTGGGGAGTGTAAACAACAGGGCAAAAACTGGTCCCATGGAATATCACAATGCTGAGCTGGAGAGAGAAAAAC